>NC_092053.1:12424296-12729890 GCF_003086295.3 Arachis hypogaea | reverse complement strand
GTGTTGTTTTTCTCTAGAGCTTCAAGTTCTGCATTAATGGCCTGCTGCCAGCAAGGATACACAATTGCCTCTTGATAGGTTTTTGGTTCTTCGATAGTAGAAAGTGCTAAGGATAGGTTTCTGTGTGACGATGACAGTGACTCGTAGGATAAGACATCACTTAGTGGATATTTGCATTGGGTTGCAGGAGCTTAAGATGATTGGCAAGCTGGTCCTGTGTTCAATAGGGAGCAATGAAATTCCTTTAAGTAAGAGGGGGGTCTCCGTTCTCTTGAGGATTGCCTAATAGGCCCAGCAGGCAGTGTAGTGTTCTGATGTGGTGCAACAGTGTGTGATGCAGGTTGAAATTCATGTTGTGATGATGAATGGTTATGTGATAATGTGTGTGAAGGGGAACTCGAAGCTGTGTGAGAAGATGCACATGGTGTATTATTGGATGGGAAGTGAGTGATTTTGTGAGTGAGAGTGAATGCTTGAGTCAAAAGGATCTATGAATTGATGAATATGATTTTCTGATGCTGATGTAAAATTAGAGGTGTCATGAGTAATTGAATGAAAAGGAAAAATGTGCTCATAGAACTCAACATCTCTAGAAAGGAACATTTCTCTAGTCTTTAGATCATAGAGAAGATAACCTTTGACTCCTTGCTTATGTCCCAAAAAAACACATTTTCTGGCTCTTGAATCAAGCTTTTTTCGATGAGCTGCAGTGGTGGTCGCATAAGCAAGACAGCCAAATACTCGAAAGTAGTTAATATCTGGTAGTTTGTTATATAGAATTTGGTATGGGGACTTATCTTTCAAAACTGTGCTGGGAATCCTGTTGATTATATGAATGGCTTGAGCACTTGCATAATTCCAAAAACACTTTGGAATGTTTGCTTGAAACATGAGTGCTCGAGTCACTTCTAGTATGTGTTGATGTTTTCTCTCAACAATATCATTTTGTTGAGGAGTTTCAACACAACTAGTTTGGTGGATAATGCCCATGGCCTCATAATATGATTGCATTTGGAACTCTAATCCATTATCAGTTCGTATCTTTTTAATTGTTTTGTTGAACTGAGTTTGGATTAGTGTCACAAAGCTCTTGATCAAGTCTCTGACTTCAGACTTTAATTTCATAAAAAAAAAGCCATGTATATCTGCTTTTATCATCTACAATTGTAAGGAAGTATTGATGACCAGCAGTGGATAAGTGATTAATGGGTCCCCATATATCTAAGTGAATCAAATCAAAAATATTTTATGCCTTTGACAAACTATGTCCAAATGTCAATCGTTTTTGTTTTGAGAAATGACATGAGTCACATGGTTTATTACAATGTGGGTTTTCTATGCAACCATAATTTTTTTGCATTACAACAATTTTATTCTTTGGTAAATGACCTAGTCTACAATGCCAGATGTTATTATGCAATTGTGTGGTGTCCCTTTTGCTGTGGTTGTGTGTGATGAGTGCTGCTGCTGGTACCTTATTAGTTGACCGAGTTGGAGTTAAGTTCTCAAAAGCATATAGCCCTCTTCTTTGTTCATCTTGACCAATCATCTTCCTGGAAGAGCAATCCTGAATCTTGCAGCAAACACCATTAAAAACAAATTCACAGTGAATGGAACTAGTTAGTTTAGAAACTGAAATCAAATTGAACTTAAATTCTGGAATGAAAAGGACATTGTTAAGAAAGAATGACTCTGAGAAAACTATGGTTCCTGCTATTGAGGTGTTTGTACGGGTTCTATCTGGAAGTTTGACAGTGATTGGATCAACATGATAATATGATTGAAAAACATCTAAAGAGAATGACACATGGTGTGTGGCCCCTGAGTCTATCACCCAGGCATTGCTGCTAAACACATTGAGAGACATTACAAAAGCTATACCTTGGTTAGATGGGAGTGATACCACTTGGTTTGTTGTACCTATCATCTTTTGGATTTGTTGTGCATCTGATTGCTGCAGCAGAGACAGTAGTGTGCGTTTTTGCTCTAGGGTAAACTCTAGCTCAGCCTTACTTTCCTCTCCAATGGCGCTGCTGTCTGTGTCAGGATTCTCTTCAGCAGCTAAATTGTTGATGAAGCTTGTTCCACCTTGTTTGAGATGAGGTGGCATTCCGTGTTTCTTGTAACATACATCAACCAAGTGGCCAGTCTTACCACAATATGAACAATGTTTGGAAGGTGCTCTCCCTCTTCCTCTGCCAGCTCCTCTGCTATGCCCCCTTCCTCTATTTGCTTGAGGAGTGTTGCTTGAAGCGCTCATGAGGGTTTTAGCATCAAATACAGGTTCAGTCTGATTTATTTGCCTTTCTTGCTGAAGTAGCATGGAGAAGGCTTGGTCAATCTTTGGCATTGGCTTCATCAACATGACTTGTGATTTCACATGAGAGTAAGCTTCATTCAATCCTTTCAGGAATCGTACCACATAGGCATCTTCTTTGTACTTTCTGACAATCTCCAGACCACATGCACAGTTAGTTGCTGCACACGTTACACAAGGAGGTATAGGTGGCAGATTTTCAAGTTCTTCCCAAATTTCCTTCAATTTGGTGAAGTATTTTGTGACAGAGAGTTCACCCTGCTTGATTGTTCTTAGTTCATCATCAAGTTTGGCCATCTTGAATATATCCCCTTGACTATACCGGTGTTTTAGGTCTCGCCACAAATCTGCTGCAACATCGTGCCATATCACACTTTGAGCAATTTCTGGACTTAATGCCAAGGTTATCCAAGAAACAACGATATTGTTACATCTATCCCATGTTTCATACAGTAAATCATTCTCATCTGGTTTTGCAATTGAACCATCAACAAATTTTACCTTATTTTTTGACCTCAACGCTCTCCACATTGCTCTTTCCCAACTGTGGTAGTTTGAGGATGTCAAGGCTGTAGCGATCAAAGGAGATCCTGGACTTTTACCAGGATGCAGGTAGTACGGGCTCAATGGATCTGTGAGATGACTCATGTTGTTCCTTGCTTGCTGAGACTGCATGATGTTGAATTGATTCATCATACTCGCGAAGGTGTGCATGTCCATGTTTGGAAGCTCGTTTCTCTGATCTGACGCTATATGTATGAGTGAATCTTTTAGCGTTCAAGATTCAGAACTTTTTCTCTAAACTCGTTGATCGGAAAATAATTGTTAACATCGGGAAGACCGGAAATTTGCTAAGCTCATTGTAATCTCATCAATCTCTATTGTGTGAGTGAAGAGAGGAGGAAGAATTGGGTAGAAACGAAGAGGAGAAGTTGTAGGTTGAAGAATTTGGGGAAGAATCAGAGGAAATTGAATCAAGAATTAAGGTTCAAGGGTTCGAAACAGGAATTTGAGATCGAAATCATGAATGAGGGACTGAATCGATTACAGTCAGGAATCGAGAGATCTAGGATTTGAAGCAAGAAATTGGACTTGTGGTCTCGAATGAGAATTTGATTTGATGCGTTAATCACCTCTCCCTTGCTGTTCGTTCGAATCTACTCAACCTTCAGATTTCAGCCTCACGCTCACCGCACCATGTGAAAGGTGAGTTCAAGCTGTATCTAAAGGGAATGATTCAAGAATCAGTGGAGCGTGGGGAGAACGTTTTTCTGCACATTCCTTTTGAGAGAATTTGCAGAAATCAAATTGGTGACTGAATTGTATCTTTCAGTTATAGATTTTTCTATTTATACATCAGTTTTAAGAAGGCTAACTGGCTAATCATAAATAGAACGAGCTAATGCTAAAAAGCTAACTAATTCTAACAAATTTAAAGCAGTGCTAACTAACTTGCTAACTAATCTAATCTAATCCAATCAGGCAAGTTATCAAGTCACATAAACACCCAGTTACATAGAAAACTGAGGTCTAAAAACTAATTCTTGCCCTTACATTTGCTTTGGACTTCAATGTAAGTCCGTCCTTGCCGCATTAATATTTGTTTGAATCCCGTTATGTAACCACCAAGGATTTTACCAACTTCTACCAATTCTTGTTTATGATGGTATTTAATGGAAGGATTTTTGTGGATGTGTTTAATAAAAATATATTTTTTATGATTGTATTTAATAAAAGTGTCTTTGTGAATGTATTTCCTAAATATATCTCTTTATACATATATCTTTTAGTAGATGTGTCTTTTATATTAATTATTGTTGACAATAAATTAGCAGGTAGTATATTGATACTTTATATTTTTCTTTTTTTTTTTGTTTAGCTCATCATACAATTATTATGATATTTGAGTTAATTAATGAGATCGAGTTAGGATTTAAGATAATATAAAATAACTAAATATCCCCCTACCCCCTCCCCAAAAGAAAAAGACATTTTTATCCCTTTTTAGTGTTAAAAAGGTCATTTATTTGGGCTTAAGGACTAGGCTAATAACACCATATATTTTTTATCAAATTCTTGATTAAGAGGACAAAAACTAGCAAAAAACAAAAAAACAAAAAAAAAAATTGCATATAGAGTATTATTAGTAGAAGTGTAAAACCAAAACCTGAAACATTTGTAATTAATTAAAAAAAGATTTAATACAGCAAAAGACAAAAAGAAAGATGAGGTTGAGATGAGAGTCAATGGTGCCTAGGGTCAGGACCTCCAGGACTAAGTCTATCAATGTCGAAGTTGTTTGGAAATTTGATGAGGCTTTGTTTCACTAAACTCTCTCTCAGTTGCTGCGATTTCTTCATGAATTCCATGAACCCCTTTGATGTGTTCTTCTTATTCCTCTCCACCTGTGGCAGTGCACGACTTTCACACTTGTTCGGAATAAGTAATAATAATAAGAATAATAACAGAACAAGCCATGCATACAAGTGCTTTGTGTTTGCCATCTTAAACATTCAATTCGGTGCTTCCAAATGAATATCCAGCTATATGCTTTTATATACCTACACTCTGCCTCCCAACTCTCAATTTTTTAATGTGTGTATAATTCATCATCTTGCTGCTTTTGTGTCTATCCATTTATATATTTGCAACTTTTTTTTTTTTTAAGGATGCCATCTTCATTATCTATCTATACTATATTAAATGATTGTTTTATTGTTACTTTATGTCCAATCTTGACATCATCATACATACTAATTAATTACCCGGATAGATATATATTATTCATTTCTTCTAGTTTTTTCCCTCACATTTTTATTTGTGAAATCACACATACTAAAACTGATAAAGTGGATCCGAGGCAGATATTCTGAATCTTAGAATCTTAGACCATGTGTTTCTCTTTGATTAACTAATAACCTAATATCAATTTGGGTTCACGGCTAAAATTTAGCTATCTATTCTTATTAATTTCCAACATATATTCTTGTTAAGTCTCGACAAAGTTTTTAGATATTTTATAAGTACGAGACGTTAAACTGATTTTTGAAATTGAGCTAGATTTATTTAATTTTAATTTCAACATAATATCAAATTTTATTTAATTGATTGTTGTTAGACTATCCATTTATAAATATCTACGTTCATAATTCTCTAAATAGTTTATAAATATAAGATAATTCTTATCTCTTAAATTAATTTTTAAAATTGAGTTAAACCTTTTTAATCTAAATTCTAATAATTTTTTACAAGATAAATATAATTAAAATGATCTCTTATTATATACATGTGTTAAATATAGTTAGAGAAGTATTATTAAAATATTTTGATAAAAATCACTATATGATTATTGGATGAGGGTAAATGAACTTAATTATCATGATGATGGTGTATATATATTCAACATACTGCATCGTTCTTCTTTCACAAAATTAAAGTACTTGATGTTTTTAGACTAAAATTAAAAAATTTAAACATTTTTTTTTAAAATCGTTCAGTATAAGTTGACGGAGGCCACTCAGATAAACACGCTTAAAACGTCTTTTTTTAAAGATGTTTTCATATTGTGTTTTAATTGGTTTCTGTATAATTTATTCGGTGTTCCTCATCACATATTATTAAATTCCTCAAAAGATTTTCTTTCCAAAAACACTAAAAAATATTTAATTTGGACTAAAACAAAAAAAAGTAATAGATTAACTATTAGATTTTTTTAAAAGATTATTTACATAAAAAATATATCACATTCATAAAAATATATATATATATATATAAAACAAGCTCAAGCGTTTAAAAAATTTTATAAATAAAAAAAATAATTAATTTATATTCGTACAATATATAAAATAATTACTATATTATTATTATATTATAGATTAAGATTCACTAATTTAATTTTTTTTATTTTTAATATAAGTATTAGAAATAAATAAAATTTTTATAATTAAATGTAGTGTAACAAAATATATATAATATTAATTAGTTCTTAAAAATTTTAAAAAAATAGTTTCTCATTTTAGTAAAATAACTATTTATTAAAGTAGACAAATTAATTATTTTTTTCTCATATACGGTTTTTTTAAGACATAAAAGCAATTAATTAGGACATTGGTTAAGATAATTAAAGTCACTATTTCATTAAATTTTTAATTTAAAGAAAAATTCTAGTTAATTTTGGTATAGAAATTTCGAATTTAAAAATATTGATAAAAATTATGTTGAATTTTGATTTATTTGATTTTCATTTAAATTAATCACTACATAAGTTAAAGTTCTGTTTTAAAGTTATATTCGAGCTTTAATCTGATTTTTAAAGTTTCAATTTACTTAGTTTGATTTTTTAACTTAGGTATCTGTGACTCATATTAGGGTTTTAAGTGTTTAGTTGAAAATAAAAAATAAGGTAAAAAAATTTCAATTGTCACATCAAATAGTCGCTAGAATGTATAATGTAGCAGTCGTTAGTCCATTTCAGCATGTCGTTAACGATTTTGTAAGACAGTGACAAAAATAAGATTAGGAACCAATGTGAGTCATAACTATTAAGTTGGGAGACATAATTGTTAGAACTGATTAGGAACCAATTGGGAGACATAATTTGTTATTGCTTGATTAGGAACCAATTGTGAGTCATAACTATTAAATTGAGTAAATCGAAATTTTTGAAATTAGATTGAAATATAATTGTTAGAACTGAACCAGTGATCGAACCGATCAAGCTACTGGTTTACTGGTTTATTGGTTCAACTGATAAATCACTGGTTGAACCGATAAAACTGATCTCACGTAAATATAAAATATAAAATAGTTAAAAACTTAAAATTAAAATTTGAAATGCATATCTTCACTAACATTTTATGAAGAATCAAGTCTCAACTTCTAAAAATAACTAATATAAAAAAAACCATAAAATTTTAATACTACAATAGTATCTTATTTTGACACAATAAAAAAATAATTAATTCACAAAGCCTATCATCTAACTATAATATCAGTAGATTTTAACACTAACATCAAAACAAATAACCTTAATCACAATACTAGCAATAAAATAGATCAAGTAAATTAATAAATTTTTAGTGAAATTTATATTTATATTAATAATGGTATATAATTAAAATATAATTAATTTTAAAAATAGAAAAAACAAAAATTAAATTAAATTAGATATTTATTTATACTATATAATTAGTATTTGTCAAATATAGCACTTAGAAGTGCAATGGCTAAGTGGCAAGTAGAGGTTATTTTTGCTCTAAGGTTCTTGGTTCGAGACCTTGTGGAGACATTTTAAAATTTTTTTCAAGCAGACCAGTTTGCACCGGTTCTTACCGGTTCACACCGATTTTATTCCTTAAACGGTCCAAAGAGTAAACCGAACTGGACTATAATCCAGTTCTAGTCCAGTTCACTAGTTTTTTGGTCGAACCAACCGATCCAGTTCGATTTTTACAACTATGGATATAATAATGGTAATTAAGTTGACCATTCAGTTGTTTTAATGGTAATTAAAATCTAATAATAATTTATAATAAAAGAAACATTCTTTTGCAACAATGAACCTATAGTAATAGTTAGGGGTGTTCATAGATTAGATCATATCCATATAAATCCACAGTATTTATCCGTATCTGATCTGTAATTTGAGAATGTGATCTGATCTGTAAGATGATCGAATTGGATCGAATCGGATCCACACTCTAATCAGATAGAAGTAAATATGTTTAAAAAAGTAAACAAAAAAAATTATTGACTTTTTTTTATAAAAATAAAATTTTTTTATATTTTTTATTTTATGGATATATTTGATATCTGATCCAAACATAAAAAGTGCGAATATCGAATTTGATCTAATGAGTTTAGTGCGGATTGGATCGAAATTTCAGCCATATCCCATCTGTAAACACCCCTAGCAATAATAACTAAAAAATTATAATGATTATATTTTTAACTAAGAGGAAGTGCAAAAAAAAAGTACTAAATACAAGAACATTTAATCAAATATTAAAAAATTTTACTTTAAAACATACCGTTGGACTTTTTTTGCTCATAATAATAATAATAATAATAATAATAATAATAATAATAATAATAATAATAATAATAATAATAATAATAATAATATGATAATTGCTTTGTATATCACACAAATATAAACGTTTTTTTTTTCTATGATCTTAAGAAAGGTTTTCTAAGTCTCTAACTTTGTTGTCGATTTTTGTAGTGTTAGCTCTCATATTATCAATTTGATTCATATATAATTCGGATGATAAATTATTTGGTGACGTGCTTTCTTTTTTACTGTGATATACTTGTTTTATTATTATTATTATTATTATTATTATTATTATTATTATTATTATTATTATTATTATTATTATTATTATTATTATTATTATTATTATTATTATTATTATTATTATTATGTACATTAAAAAATAACAGGCCAAATTATTGCCATAACATAATAGAAGTATGGAAGTTTATCATTCTTCTCTAATGGAGGAAACAAAATTCTTTTCAATAATTTATTTAACGTTTAGTAGAATAAAAATAAATTTTATTAGAATAAATTTTAGTATGAGTTTAATATTTTTATTCATCATAAAATATTTATAGAATTACTCGTAGATAAATTTTGGAAAAAAGAAAAAAAACCATGAATTTTAATTTTATTTTTAAATAAACTTTATTTTTAATTTTAAAATAAATTTTATTTTTATTTTTTAATAATATTAATTTTTTACCGTATATAATTATTCAATTATTTTTTAATCATATATAAATAAATTACTCTTAATAAGACTTTTTTGTGTTATTCAATTATCTTTTTTTAAAAAATAATTAATTATTAAAATAATTAAATTTTTCACAACAAAAATAATAAAAATTATGAATGAAAAAAATTAACCATCCTGATACTTTTTTGTATTTTTATTCATATTTTAATTATAAACATAAATATAATTTAATTATATTATTTATGAAATGTGACTATAGATGTAGATAAAATTTAGTTATATTACTTATATATAGTTTTATTGTATTGTATTACTTATAAAGTTAGATTATAATTATGACAATAGAATTGTTCTTGTATTTTTATATGTGTGACTAATTGGTGGTGTTAAAACATTACTCTTAATTATAAATAAGGTTTATAATTTAAAAAATCAAAGACTCAATTAAAAAGATACGAAAAAAATGATGTTAAAATATTCTAACTCTTTAAAATAAAAATATTCGAAATTTAATTAAAAATTATTTAAAATTTAAACTCAATAAAAATTTATATTCAATGTATTTTGTATTAAATATATTTAATAACCTATTATATCATATTATATCATATTGGTTGAAATTAGTTTTTATAATGTTAATTTTTTAATAACACTTTATTAGAAAAAACCATCTTTTTAGAATTTTTTAAAAACTAATTAATATTATATATATTTTATTACAATATATCTTGTTATAAAAAAATTATTTATTTTTAATGCTTATATTAAAAATAAAAACAAAATTTAAATTAGTAAATTTTAATCTATAATATAATAATAATATAGTAATTATTTTATATATTATACGAATAAAAATTAATTATTTTTTTATTTATAAATTTTTTTAAGAGCTTATATATATATATATATATATATATATATATATATTGATGAATGTGATATATTTTTTTATGTAAATAATCTTTTAAAAAAAATATAATAGTTAATTTATTATCTTTTTTGTTTTAGTCCAAATTAAATATTTTTTATTGTTTTTGGAAAGAAAATCTTTTGAGGAATTTAATAATATGTGATGAGGAACACCGAATAAATTATACCAAAACCAATTAAAACACAACATAAAGACATCTTTAAAAAAAGACGTTTTAGGCTTGTTTATTTGAGTGGCCTCCTAAATTGACCCATCAAAGGAAACTAAACAGTGATACACCCAACAACATATAATCAATCTGTTTCGAAGTTGCCATCAAGTATCAACTAGAGACTATTAATTAGGACACCAACTTTACAAAAATAAAGACTTGATTAAAATCATCAAGTATCAAGTATCAACTTCATTGTGATGTGTGTATTTCGGCGTATAGATAAGTGAATATAAAGCTGCGATGTTCAGACACGAAAAAGCAAGGGAATAAAATGACGTCTTAACCCAATTTAAGATTCTCAAATTTTCTTATTACCTACCAAACAAATCATATATAGAAGTGAAATCATTTGGGAGCCAAACAAATAGATGATAAGCTAAGTGAAACCACATGCTTGAAACTTGTCACCTACTACTACTTTTTCCTCCTTAAAGATTCATATTATTCTTCGATCCATAACACTAGAAAGATAAAAAAAAAAAAAAAAAAAGGGTTAAATACAATTTTAGTTTTTAAATATAAATCAAAATTTTTTTTGTCTTATTTTTTTCTTATATAAAATCATCTCTAATGTTTGACTTGATTTTAAAATCGTTTTTACTTTAAAGACCAAAATCATATGAAAGTGACAGCAAAATTAGAAACAGAAGTGAATGGTGGACAGTTTTTTTTTTTTTTCTTCTCTTTTTGTAGGAACATAAACATTTTTTTCTCTTATTTTTTTTGTTTTATAATTTTTTTTGTTATGAAAAATTTAGTCTAAAATTTTAATATTTAAATAAAAAGAATAATTTTAAAATTTAATTTTAAAGCTTAAGAATAATTTTGTATGCAAATTAAAAAAGGTTAGGAACAAAACAATTTTTTGCCCTATACTTTAAAGATTAAAATTGTATTTAATTTTAAAAAAATAATTTAAATTTATTTTATTTAACATTTATTAATTATAACAATAATTAAAATAGTATAAGTTTTAGCTGTTTTTAATTTTTTTTTTGTTACCAAATATTTTCGTATTAATCCTTCAAATATACACCTTAATTATAATATTTATCATCTTTTTGAATATATAAAATTTTCAATTTGAGCTGTCCACTTTCGTTGAACCCAGAGGAATATCCTTTCGATGTTCTGAAGGCTGTATATTCTGATTAGTAGTCTTTAATTACCCTTAAGGAGCCACCAAAGGCCATTTCAAACTGCTTCATCTTAAACCCAATTTGTGGGACGATTTTATTAGAAAAATATTGTGCTACTTGCAGAAACTGTTAAAATTAAATTATACTTGTGCAAGTGGCTCCTTTTTTTAATAACCAATAATTGGTACCTTTTTAAATTTGTTTAGTCATCTCAAAATCAAATTTACAGTTAAATGTACGTACAGTATAATTCTCTGCATAAAAATATGTAATAAAATTATTCCTATAACGCAAAATTGTCCATTTTTTAAGTTTTATTGTAATCTCTTATTTCTGTGTTTTATTTTCTTTTTAAACGCTTAGCAAATATTGCTATAAGTATTTGCACGTAAAGTTCAATATTAAGATGATGTGATAAGGTAGTGATTAAGTCAACTCTTATATATATATGTCGTTAATGCTTTGGCTATGCTTTTGAAGTATATATACTTATCATTATAATGCGAGGGAGAGGCACTGATCAACACTCACCCTAAGGAAAAAAAATGACGCGGCGAACATGAATGTGACGATGGATGGAATCTTTCAGTGAAGTGTATATATGGCATCATCATTTTTGTCACTAAAGTTTATCTAACTAACTTTAATTAATATGATAAGATACATCTTAAGCCAACGGACAACGGTAAACAAACTTTAGTGCATTATGCTAAGATAAAACAAATCGTGTAAATTAAATTAAATCATTATTGATCATATATATGCGTTTGGATGAAACAGGATATCATTTACTATTCTTCTTATGTCGGATCTGACTTGAAGAAGTAATAAGCTAAGAATAAGGCTTTCAACACTTTGTTCAAAAAAAAAAAAAAAAAAAGCTAACTAACACGTAAGACCGAGTGGTTCTCCACATGTAATAATACAATTCCGGCACTATGTTTATTGAAAAACACTAAAGTGCTTATCTACAACCAGAGTGAACTACTAATTTTGTTCTCCAATTATTAGAACGTTTATAAGAATTAATGTTAAATATTTTTTTCTTTTTAATATTTTGTATCAAAATTGATCTTGCCTGGGAAATAGATCGACTTCAATTCTTCGGGATCGACCGAGCTATGGGCTGCAAGGTGGAGCGTCCGTCTCTTAAAATCCGAGCTTTTTGTGTTTGTTGTTTGTGTGAGAGCACGAGCAATACAAAGAGGGGGGAGGGGGGGGGGGGAAATGCACCTGCAAAGGCACTCCAATGCTTAAGTCAGTATAGTGTCAAGTTCAGAAATGTTCTTCAAAAAGATATTTTACCTTTCTTTTATAGATATTTCTTCGTCCGTTACATTCTGGGTGATAAATTGTCGGTTTCGTAACCGATTTTATCATACCGTTTGAGACGTCGGTTATGATAAGAGTATTGATGTCACCGAGTTATAGCTCATAAGAACCGAGCAATAACAGAAAATGACGAGTTATGGTGACTGTTAGTAACGGTTATGAGGCCGAGTTATAGCTCGTATTAATGGTGACCATATCACAGCCCCCAAGCTTAGCCTGAGGAAAGTTTTTTAATGAAGCAGGTTGAGCTTTTGTGATGAGTTATAACTCGGTAAAGTGGATTACTGAGTGAGCCCCCAGTTCAACGTACTTCATTAAATTAACTTTGTATTTGTGCCACGTGGGAAATCATGCCCGTTTTTTATTGAGGAGAGAGAATTAGTGGAAGCTTCATTAATATTTTGATGGTTTCCAATGCTCCTTTCGCCGTTTGATGTGACTAAGGCAAGGGTGATATTTGGAACGTTTTTGTTTGTGATTAATTATTTCTACTGATTGGAATTTGGGCGTTTTGATTTTCTGCTTCTGTGTAAAGAATGAGTAAGAGAGGTATGGTTATGTCTGTGTTCTTGTGATTTCTTTCTTCCCTCGTCTCTTTGCATTTCTTGGTTGCATGCTTGTTTACTGTTTCTGATGGGGTTTGAGAAGGAGAAGAAAGTTAAGATAGATTGGTCTTATGACTGGGTTGGGGATGATGTGAGGTCTTGGGTGTCGTTGTTCTGTGATAAAGCTGCTGTTAAGGAGGTGGATGTGAGTAAGGTAGTGAGGCAGAATTCTGGAGTTGGGGTTGAGTTACTGCCATGTAGTGTTAATGATAGGGTTTATCACCGGGGTAGAGGCTTTGAGTTTTTCTATATGCACAGCTGCGTTCTTGAAGAGTTGAGAGTTAGGTTACCTTTTACTGATTTCGAATGTCAGGTCTTGAGACAGTTAAACTGTGCTCCGTCGCAGCTTCATCCAAATGGGTGGGCGTTCCTTCGTTCTTTTGAAATTTTAATGGAATTTCTGGAGGAGGTGCCGTTTGTTGACCTGTTCTTTTCGTTATTTCAAGCCAAAGGGGTGTGGAAAGGTGGTTGGATAAATTTCAATAGCACCCCTGGTTTTGGCATTTTCAGATTGTACAAATCTTCTTTCAAAGATTTTAAAGAGATGTATTTAAAGGTTAGGGGCCTGGAAAAATATTTTCCTTTTTTTGTAGATGAGAATCTGGCTGAGAAGTTCCCATTGTATTGGTGTTTGGAACCTCAAAATATACTCGGACCTGAAGTTATCTCTCCGAGAAATGTTTGTTTGATTGAGTTTTTTTATTGAAAATATTGGTCGGGGAGACCTGATTTCAATGTATGAGCTTTTGAAGTGGGAGGAGGATAAAGATGCTATGGTAGCCTATTTGGGTGAGTTATAGGGTTGTTTCTAAGGTGCTTATTTCTTTTCGTCATATTTCTGATGTTTTTTTGTTTTTTGCAGGTGGTAAATACCCTGGTGTTTCAGCCGCGTCTCTGAGGACACGTTTCAAAAATAAGAATCTGGAGAAGGAGGTATCGTCTTCTAATGCTGAGAAAATTGCTGGGTCTGGCGAAGTTACTCAGCCTCGTCAAGGTCGGAGGAAGGTGATTGCGAAAAAGAGAAGGAAGTCCGACCTTGTTGAGTTGTCCGATGATTCTGATGAAAAGGAGTTAGGGGTTCCTCTGGAGGAGATACAAGCTTTTATGGGTAATCAAAAAAGGCTTCATGAAATTTCTGAACAAAGTGAGGCATTTTCGGTGTGGGGAAAGGAGTATCCCTATATGGCTGTGGTGGACGAGTATTGTCAATCGTCGGCTAATGTTTCTCTTGCAAAGGAGGTTGGAGACATGGCTATTGGGCAGTATATGCAGGTAATTAGTGACTGTGTTTGCTTTATATTTGTTTTTTCTTTGGGAGTCTTATGAACTTTGTTTTATTGCTTTCTCTAGGTTGTCGGCCTGCGCCTTGCAAGTCTTGGGCGTAGCCAAGAGTTGAAGTATAAGAGAGTTGCTACAGAAAAAGGAGAGGTTTCTGTTTTGAAGGAAGAGTTGGTTAAGAGTAAAAGTGCTGCTGCTGAGCTTCAGGCACGTTTGACTGAGACCGAGAAGTTATTGAAGAAGACTAAAGAAAGTTATGCTAAGGATGTGGAGGATTTGAAGAAAAAGGAAAGTGACTTGGCGAGTATACAATCTCGTCTAATTGAGGTGACTGCTCAATTAAAGGAGTTGGAGAAGAAAAAGGTTGATGAAATTCTGGATTCTTTTGTTGAGGGGTTTGAAAGGGCTTTGTTACAGGCCAAGTTTTTGGCGCCAGAGGCTGATCTGTCTGGGATGGACCCTGGGAAAGTCGTTCATGATGGCAAGATGGTCGAAGATGATGGTGACGTTGAAGATCAAGCTGATAATGTGTAGTTTTTTATGTTGTTAGTTATTTTGTTTTATTCTGTAATGGATAGTTGTTTGAACTTTTGGTGTTTGTTCTTTGGATTATGGATTTGAATCTTTTTGAATGGTAGTGTTTTCCGTTAAGGAAAAAGCTGTTTGTTGATTAATAGGAAATGATCATGATGATTTTTCATTTCGGTTTGAGAAAACTGCCGAGTAGTGGCAGGTTGCGAATTTGGACGATTATTGTCATTTGCCGAGCTATATTGATAATTTGTAGTTATGAAAGAGATAGATCACATGATTGAATAAAATGAGGTAATATTGATGATAAATTTGTATTTATTTTGAATACAAATTTGCAGGTAGGCTAGCCTCGTTAAAACCTCTCCAAGCAAAACCATTTGGGACAAAAACTTGGTAGTAGGAAAAAGAGTACTAGCCTGTCCCTGACTTTCAACTATAGAACTTCTTTAGGGAGGATACATTCCAAGTATTGGGTAGTAGTTTACCATCTATTGATTCGAGTATGTATGCTCCATTGCCGAGTACTTCTGATATTCGGTATGGGCCGTCCCAGTTTGCTGCGAGCTTTTCATGTGAGGTGGTTTCTGAGCAGTTTCTGTTTTACGAAGTACTAAGTCTCCTTGCATGAAGGATCTGCTTTTGACCGCTTTGTTGTATTGGCGAGCTATTGCTTGTTGTGCTGCTCGTTGCCTTAATGTTGCGATGTCTCTGACTTCTTCGATGGTATCGAGTTCGGCTCTCCGAGCTTCTTCCTGATTGCCGAGCTGTGTTCTGAATGAGCTTTGGGAGATTTCCAGTGGTATCATAGCCTCGGAGCCATATACAAGTCTGAACGGTGTTTCCTTTGTTGACGTTTGTGGGGTGGTGTTATATCTCCAAAGGACTTCAGGTATAAGCTCGGCCCAGAGCCCTTTGGCATCATCTAGCTTCTTTTTAAGTGCGTGTAGGATGACCTTATTTGCGGCCTCAGCTAGTCCATTTGTTTGAGGATGTTCAACGGAAGCGAAATGCTGCTTTATTTTGAGGTTCTGGCCCGGTGCCGTAGGGAACGGACCGAGTATATCTAAACCCCACTGGTTAAATGGCCAGTTGATGTCTGAATGATGTAATTGCTCTGCGGGTATGTGTATCAGTGGTGCGTGTCTTTGGCAGTTGTTGCATGACCGGATTTTTTGTTGGCTGTCGTGCTTCAAAGTAGGCCAAAAAAATCCAGCTCGAAGGACCTTTGATGCTAAGCTCCGAGCACTTGTGTGTGTGCCACAGATTCCTTCATGTGCCTCAGCTAACACTATCTCAGCTTCCGAGTTGTTAAGGCATTTGAGTAGAGGCCGAGTATAACCTCGTCGATACAGTGTTCCATTGAATATTGTGAAGGAAGATGCTTGCCGTCGAAACTTTTTATTGTTCTCGACCCCTTCTGGTATAGCACCTGTTTGTAGATAGTGTATAAAGTCGTCTCTCTAGTCTTTTACCTGTGTAACACTTAACACATTTGTCAGAGTAACAGTTGGTGATGTTATGGTGAACTGTTGCAGTGTAGATAACTTGGACTGTGTACTGCCGAGTTTAGATAAGATATCTGCCCTTTGATTTTGTTCTCGAGGTATATGTTCTATTTCAAATTTGGCAAATTTTGTTGATAATTTTTTTTTACTAATAGCAGGTATTTAGAGAGTAGAGGATCTTTTACCTGAAAAATGTTGTTTACCTGCTGTACCACTAACAAAGAATCACAATATACCTTGATCGCCGAGATTTAGAGATCTAAACAAAGTCGGAGTCCAGCGATCAGTGCTTCATATTCGGATTGGTTGTTGCTGGCTTTGAAAGCTAAGTGTATTGAATGTTCCAATATGAATCCGTCCTCGGCCTCCAGACGGATTCCTGCTCCACAGCCCCCATTATTTGAAGAGCCGTCTACATATAAAGTCCATTGTTTTGTATGATCTTCCTCTGATGGTATTGTGAGTTCGGCGATGAAATCTGCCAGGAATTGGGACTTGATCGGTCCTCTGGATTGGTATCTGATATCAAACTCAGATAATTCGACTGCCCATTTTATAAGTCTTCCTGCAATTTCTGGTTTGTGTAACACTTGTCTTAGTGGGTGATCGGTTCTGACGTGTATAACGTGGCTCTGGAAGTAAGGTCGGAGACGGCGGGCCGAAAATATAAGTGCTAGCGCGAGCTTCTCTATCCTTGGATAATTGAGCTCGACGTGCTGGAGGGTTTTACTGACGAAATATATCGAATGTTGGACTTTGTTTCTTTCTGTAACGAGGGCCGAACTTGTCGCCCAATCAGTAACTGATAGATATAGAAATAAATCTTCCCCTTGTAGGGGCTTTTGCAAAATCGGTGGTTGTGAGAGAGTTATTTTTAATTTTGAAAAGGCTTTCTCACAATCGTCGTTCCACTCAAATATGTTTTTCTTTTTAATTGTTTGGAAAAAGGAATAGAAATTGATGCTAGGCAAGGAACAAATCTGGAAAGCGCGGCAAGTCGTTCTGTGAGGCGCTGAACTTCTTTGACTGTTTTAGGGCTGGCCATGTCCAGCACTGCTCGGCATTTGTCTGGATTTGCCTCTATTCCCCTGCATGTTAGTAAAAACCCTAAGAATTTACCCCCTTGAACGGCGAATGCACATTTCTCGGGGTTTAGGCGCATGTTGTACTGGCGAATCTGACCGAAGATTTCTGTAAGGTCGCTGATGTGACTATGTCCGATTTGTGTTTTGGCGACCATATCATCGACGTAGACTTCGATATTTCTGCCGATCTGTTTTTCGAACACTTTATCCATAAGGCGTTGGTAAGTTGCACATGCGTTCTTTAATCCAAATGGCATAACTTTATAACAATAGTTACCGAAATCAGTGATAAAAGTCGTTTTATTTTGATTGGAGGGGTGCATGAGTATTTGATTATACCCTGAATACGCATCCATAAAACTTAAAGTAGCATAACCTGAGGCGTTATCTACTAAAGAGTCTATGGATGGTAGAGGGTAAGAATCCTTTGGGCATGCTTTGTTTAGATCAGTGAAGTCGACGCACATGCGCCATTTACCGTTTTGTTTTCTTACCATTACCACATTGGCTAACCAGGTAGTGAATCTGATTTCTTTGATAAATTCTGCGTTGATGAGCTTTTGGGTTTCTTCTAATGAAGCTTTCTTTTTCTCCTCTCCGAGTTTTCTTTTCTTCTGCTGTACTGGTCGTACCGCCGGGTTTATTGCTAGTTTATGACTGATAATTTGGGGGTCGATGCCGGGCATGTCTGAAGGTGTCCATGCAAAAAGGTCGGCTTGTTCTTGCAGGAAGGTCGTTATGGCCTGTAACTCAAATTTGCTGATTGACGTACCTACGTAAGTAAATTTGTTAGGATCATTATTAAAATAAACTTTTTGTAGGTCGTCGGAAGGTTTTGGTCGTTCGAGAAAATCAGCTCTTGGGTCAAGGTCGGCTAGTGAGTGGCCGCTTTGTTTGAGGTCGACATTGTTGACTTGTTTAGTTGAGCGGTTTTGGAATTTCATGCTGATGTTGTAACATTGGCGGGCCTCTTTATGATCTCCGTGGATTGTTACTACCTGGTCGTCCTGCAATGGAAACTTAACACAGAGATGAACTGTAGAAACAATGGTGCCGAACTTGTTCAAGAAAGGTCGGCCAAGAATTAGGTTATATGGACTGAAACAATCAACCACTAAATATTGAATATCATAAGTTTTTGAAAGAGGATGCTCACCCAGTGTGGTTTGTAACCACACTGATCCGAGTATTGGAACTCGTTCTCCGGAAAATCCGACCAAGTCTCCTCCTGTGGATTGTAGCATGTTGTTGCTAAGCTTCATTTTTTGAAATGTGGAGTAGAATAGAACATCGGCACTGCTTCCGGGATCCAAGAGTACTTTTTTTACTAGCAGATCCCCTAGCTGAAGGGTGACTACCACAGGGTCGTCCAAATTTTGTATGCTGGAGTTGAAGTCGGCGTGTGTGAAAGTGACTTCTGGTTGTTGATTGGTGATTGCTGCATCATGCTATGGTCCGTTTACCGAACATATTTCTCGGAACGACCTTTTCCTTGCTGAATTCGAATATCCTCCACTAGCATATCCTCCTGAAATACAATTGATTATACCTCGTGGTTTTTCATATTGGCTTGAAGATGCCTTTTCTTTTCCTCGGTTTTGTTCAGGGATGTCGATTGTTGCGGAACTAGATCCGCGATTTTGTATGTGTCCCCCAATGTATTTGTCGAGGTGTCCTTGTCTTGCCAGCCGCTCTAAAAGGTCTTTGGCGACCACACAGTCATCAGTATTGTGACCGTGCTTCTGGTGGAAGGCGCAGTATTTCGACTTGTCAACGTTCTTTGTATCTTGGTAGGTACCAGCTTTTCTTGGTGGCTTGATCAGTTTTGAATTCAAGATTTCTTTGATTATGTCTTCTCTCTTAGTGTTAAACTGCGTATAAGAATCAAATCGAGGTGTTAGTTTAAAACTCTTCTTATTGGTTGAGCTCTTATCGTCTTCTCGGAAATGTGACTTGTCAGACTTCCGAGCTTCTCTGAGCTATTCGATATCAATCTGTCCCTTTGCCTTCTCGCGAAATTCTGCTAGAGTCTTCGGCTTGGCTACTGCGATTGTCTCCTGGAATTTTCCGGGTCGAAGGCCGCTTTTAATTGCGTGTAGATGGACCTCGGGGTGGAGGTCTGGTATACTGATTGCGACCTTGGTGAAGCGGGTCATGTAGTCCTTTAAGCTTTCGTTCGGTCCTTGCTTGACAGTATTCAAGTAATCGGAATCGTGCAAGTATATTGCAGATCCGGCGAAATGCTCTTCAAATAACTTCTCCAACTGCTGAAACCGTGGAATGGAACCTGCAGGCAAAGCACACAACCAATCAAGTGCAGGGCCGTCTAAATAATTTGGAAAACAATGACATAAAACTGTATCTGATGCACCGTTGACGATCATTATTGATCAGAATTTCTTTAGAAACTTCCTCGGGTCTCCGAGTCCGTCATAAGGCGTGAGGGTCAGCGGTAGAGTGAACCTCTTCGGCAGTTCGAAGTTCATAACTTCTTCTGTGAAGGGACCTACAAGGTCATCAGCCTCTTCTTTTTCATCTTCGGGTTGTTGCTCTTCGCCTCGAGCAGTCTTCGAGACATGAGAGAGTTGGGACTGATGTTCCTCGTTTTCTACCTGCTGGCGATGAGCATCATTGTGCTCAATCCGAGCATGATTTAGTTCAGCGATTTGGGCGGCCATTATTTGGTTCTCGTCGGCCATTCATTGATTGGCTTGCTGTAGCTCAGCTACCATTCGCATGAGTTCGGACAGTGAAGGAGGCAGCACGTCAGCCATGAATGCAGATAGAGGTGATGGGACCAAAAGAAAAAATATGACCTTCTCGGCCCCACGGTGGGCGCCAGTTGATCTTGCCTGGGAAATAGATCAGCTTCAATTCCTCGGAATCGACCGAGCTATGGGCTGCAAGGTGGAGCGTCCGTCTCTTAAAATCCGAGCTTCTTGTGTTTGTTGTTTGTGTGAGAGCACGAGCAATACAAAGAGGGGGGGGGAATGCACCTACAAAGGCACTCCAATGCTTAAGTCAGTATAGTGTCAAGTTCAGAAATGTTCTTCAAAAAGATACTTTACCTTTCTTTTATAGATATTTCTTCGTCCGTTACATTCTGGGTGATAAATTGTCGGTTTCCTAATTGATGTCACTGAGTTATAGCTCATAAGAACCGAGCAATAACGGAAAATGACGAGTTATGGTGACTGCCAGTAATAGTTATGAGGTCGAGTTATAGCTCGTATTAATGGTGACCATATCACAAGCCATTTACATATATTAGATAATTAGACAAAATTTTGCTTAAATAGCCCAACATGATGTCGGCTCTACTAAGCTTCCAACATGACTTTCCCATAGTGCACCACGAAGCTACATTCTAGCCGAGTAGGACACAAGGATTACCTTCAATTTCACGCAAACGGGTAACACGATTGCATGCCCATGCTTGAGCTCTATCAGCTGCGGTCCACAATAGATCAATCTCACTGAATCATGACCCTTAACATTGTTTAAATTAAATCTACATGGTCTGGACAATTGGAACAAAAAATTTCTAACTTCGTACAATGGTATACATGAACATCTTCCTATAATTTGATGCCTGCGGGCGGCTAGTGGCTATAATATAGCTCAGGAATTATGCAATGATAACTCCAAATAACCATCCACAGAAACGAAGAAATAATTATATGCAATGTATGGACCAGCTTCATGGGCTTGGCCGCTTGGGCACATAATAACAACAAAATGCAACTCTAATAATTTTTTTGCTTGTTTTTCAAAAATGCATTGCTTCTACTTCATAGGGGTAGCCACTAAGGAATTAACAGAATATATACTTCATGGGAGTACGCACCAATTAACAGAGCCATGCCATGTGAAATGTTTTCTTTTTTATTATTATTGTTAATTTCTACATCGAAAATATTATTAGTAATGAATTTTTTCTACTATAAAAAAACATTCTTTCTCCAAAAAAACATCCGAATTTTAAATCCCAAAATACATTTTATATATATTAATCTCAACTATATATATTTTTTATAATTGAGATTAATAACTAAAATTAATAAAATGCAATCATTCCTAAAATACTTGAAAGTTGAAACACTTTTTATGTTCCATACATTCTACTGTTTTAATATCTATTAGAGTATAATTAGGATCAATTGGATTAATATTGAAAAGCAGGAGTATTACCAAAAAGAAAGAAAAAATTCCTAATAAGAGACGCAATATCAGATAGAGAGACAGAAGACGAGTTGAGAGGAGCAGAGGTGACAAATTCAGTAGTAATAGCAACAACAGAAGCAGAAACATTCTTGAAAAAGTTGGGATGAAAATGATGCTGGAGGTGATCAGGACGTGGTGGGCGAGTATGACAGGTAGTAATCAAATGTCCCGAGAGCTTGCAATAATGGCAGAACAGTTGTGGACAATTGTAGCTAATGTGACCTTTCTGTTGGCATTTGAGACATTCAACAGAAGGATAGTCAGAGAATATATGCCCAGAACGGTTACAGTTTCGACAGAATTTATTCGTTTCTGTTTGTGGCAGTAAAAATATCTTATTCTTCCACAATAGTAGATACAAAGATCAAAGAGATGAGAGAAAAACTGCAAATTCGGGGTCAAAAACGACAAAATGGATGGCAGAATCGGAAAGATCTCACCAAAAAATCTTAGAGAGGGTCACACGATCTGCCACGTCAGCACCACGTCAGATGCCACGCCAGCGCCACGTCAACAGGGGTAGGTCACGTGGCAACGCCTGATAGGAGAAGGAGGACGCGTCAGTGATAAACCTCATTTTTAGGGTTTATCTTGTGCTTAATTTAGTGAATTTTATCTATTATTCTCACACTTATTCATAGAAAATTGCATGTTTTACATTTTCCTTCCTAATTTTGGGCTATGATTGAAAACATGCTTCTTTGGCCTTAAATTTGCTAATTTTAATTCTCTTTTATTACCATTCGATGTCGTGATATGTTTGCTGAGTATTTTCAGAGTTTACAGGGTAGGAATAACTAAGAGGATGGAAAAGAAGCATGCAAAAGTGGAAGGAACACAAGAAAGTGGAGTTTTGAGAAGTTGACAGCGACGCTTACGCGTGGGTGAAGCATACAAGCGACGCATATGCGTGGATGACGCATAAGCATGGATGACGCGTATGCGTGACCAGGATTTTGTGCAAGCGACGCATACGCGTTGGCGACGCGTACGCATGACAGAGCGTCACGTGCTACACTTAACAGAACTCGCTGGGGGCAATTTCAGGGCTGTTTTTGGCCCAGTTCCAAGCCCGAAAACACAGATTAGAGGCTGCAAAGTGGGGAAAATCAATCATTCATTCACTTCTCATTATTCACATTAGTTAGGTTTTAGATGTAGTTTTCTAGAGACAGACGTTCTCTCCTCTCTCTAGGTTTTAGGGTTTTTAGTCTTGTTCCTTCTCAGTTACAGATTTTTACCTTACTTTAATTTAGTTTCCTTCTACTTTTATTCGTTCTAGCACTTTAGTTATTTATTTTCCTTGTTGATTTCTTTATTTTCCCAATTTAGTTTGTGAACTCTTCATGTTAGATTCAATTTTCTTTTTAATGCAATTTGTGTTTCATGGTTCTTATTATTCAATTGCTTTGTTATTGTTATTTCTTTGCTTTGGTTAGTCTTAGATTTTACATTCTCTTATTACTTTTCTATGCTTTTATTTTGTACCTTCCAAGTGTATGATGAAATGCTTGGGTGAATTTTAATTTAGATTTTTATGTTCTTAACTTGGATTGATCAATTAGAGACTCTTGAGTTATCAAAACTCTTTTGTTGATTAGTGATTGAAAATTGCTAGTTGGCTTAGGCTTCACTAAATCTAGTCTTTGATTAGAACTTGTGAACTTAAGATGATTTCGCTCACTTGACTTTTCTTCATTGTTAGAGGTTAACTAAGTGAAAGCAAAAGGCAATTACCATTACAATTGACAATGATAATAAGGATGGGAATTCTAATTCTCTTTCTTTGCTAAGAGCTTACTTAATTATTAGTTTATTTTCTCGTTATTTAAATTTCTTGTCTCCTATTTCAAAACCCCAAAAAGAAGAACATCATAACTAATAATAAATACACTTCCATGCGATTCATTGAGAGACGACCCGAGGTTTGAATACTTCAGTTTACTTTTATTGGGTTTGTATTTGTGACAAACAAATTAAATTTGATTTGAGGATTCATTGTTGGTTTAGAACTATACTTGCAACGCGATTATTTTTGTGAAATTCTTTACCGACAATTTCCTCGCATCAATTTTTGGCGCCGTTGCCGGGGAATCGCAAATGTGTGCCTTATTATTGGTTATTGTGAATATTGTGAATATGCTTACCTTTTTGTTTCTTTGTTAGTTGTTTCTAGTTTTAGGAGTTTATTTTTATTATTTCTTATTAGTTTTGTTTTTTTTTCTCTCGTTACTATGAATTCTCACCCCTTTGGCTATGAGTTTGGTTACAATTATGTTGTAGGGAATGGAAGCTACAATGAGAACATGCATCAAGGATAGGACAATCAAAGATGGGAGGAGCCACAAGGATTTGATCAACCATCTTGGCAACAACCTCCTCCAATATACTACGAGCAAGAGCCATTCCATGATGCATACGAAGACAATGGTTATGGTGGACCTCTTTGTGACAATCAACAACCACCATCATACACCTATGAATCCTCCTCTTCAACATAGTTTTAAATCACCATATTCACAAGTCCCGTACTACCAAACCCCTCCCTATGATCCTAACCCATATCCACCATACCAACCACCTTATGAGCCGTATGAACCATACATAGAGCCTCCCCAATTCTAACACAATTACTCCCAAGAACTACCACCTTCATATACACCATGTCCATATGCATCAATCCAAGAGCAATATGATCCTAATTATGTTAGCCAAGCGGAACAAGAGCCACGGGATCATTTTAAGGAAGCAATAGATCGACTTCAAGCAACCATCCATCAAATGGAGCGAGAGAAAAGCCGAAAAGCACACGAAGCTCTCATGGCTAACATTGCCAAAACGGATGAATGTGTTGTGCAACAAGTGGAAAAGATGGAGAGTGTTGAACCGCCATATCCTTATCATGATGAACCACTCTCTTATCATGAACCTTTTCTCCCAACTGATGAACCCTCATATCCACTCCAATATCCAATGGATGACACTCTTGGTGTTCTTCTTCAAGAGCAAAGAGAGATGCAAAGGACGACACTAGATTTCATAGCTACCTTGACCGAGATAGTAGGTAATCTAGCTTCACTGCGCCTCAACACTCAAAGTACCCGCATGGCCGCATGTGGAGAATCTAATAAGGAGCATAGCATGAAGGAGAAGTTAGAAACTCCAGTGAAAAATGAGGAATGTGACTTTGTATTGGAACAATTGGAGGAAGCCGTAATAGTTGAAGAGGAAGAAGTAGTTGAAAACTTAGAAGATGCTGAACCTCCATGGGAATCTAGAGTTGTAGAGTATTCCTCCAAGAAGCTTGAATTTGATGTTGAGGAGGCTAGTGCACAACCTCTAAGGCATATTTGCTATGAAGAATTAGACGGAATAGATCAAGAAGCAAGTTCTCTTTGTGATGATGATCATGAATCAAGCCCTCCTAGCAATGAATTTACATCCACAAGTGAAATCCTTGAGTTAGAAGAGTCTTTTCCCGATGAAATTGAAAGCAACATTGAGGTAGATCTCTCTCAAGCTCATAGTTATGATTTGAGTGATGGAGAAGAGTTGGATGAATCCGGTGAGTTAAAGCTTGAAAGTGAAGAATCTTTTCAAAAGGTGGAAGTCCTTCAAAAAGGGTGGATGGGAGTTGAATATGCTTTGTCAAGATCGTTGGAGACTTCTCTACCTCGGTTGCCATCTACTCCTTTATTTGAGTGGGTAAAACTTATCTCTATTAGCTTTATTGTCCCACTTGAGTATGGTATGCTTGAAACGGATGGCCAACTTAGGAGGCTTTGTGGAATGAAGCGTAAGAGAAAGATGTTTAGTGGTTGGAGTTGCAAATCAATACTCATCAAGGTTGAGATTTCAAGAGCTAGATGCAAGGGTAGGACTAGTGATCAATTGGTTAGAGCTAAGAGAAGAGTTTGGTACCTCATTGAGAATTCGGATTGCTTGCCACCCGGTTGGAACAATGATGATCAACTTAAAGATGGGTGTAAAAACAAAATTTGGGATCCCGGCATACAAGATGATCAACTTTGGGAGTTCAAAGCTTATGAAGAACTCTATCAAGGCTTGGTGAATTCACTTGGAAATGTTGGAGCTAATTGGAAGTCCAAGCATTGGTGGAAGTTTCAAGATGAGTTCAAGCACAAGCCACCATGACAAGGAGCTCACCAAATGTCCAACTTAAGGATTTTAACTAAAAGTGCTAGGTGGGAGACACCCCACCATGGTAAATTCTTCCTTTTTTTTCTCTTTTATTTATATTGGTAATAAGTTGAATTTTCAATTTTAGTTGGGTTTATTTTATTTAAGTTGTGGTTTTACTTATTTAATGAAGTCTGGCATTACTTTGGTAGCTTGTTAGTTTATTTAAAAAAAGGGGGGGAGGGGGGACTGTCACGCGTACGGGTGACCAACGCGTACGCGTCAACGCCCATTCTCCAATTATGCTAAATTCGTGCTGGGACAGAGCGTCACGTGCTGCACTTAACAGAACTCGCTAGGGGCGATTTCTGGGCTGTTTTTGGCCCAGTTCCAAGCCCGAAAACACAGATTAGAGGCTGCAGAGTGGGGGAATCAATCATTCATTCACTTCTCATTATTCACATTAGTTAGGTTTTAGATGTAGTTTTCTAGAGAGAGAGGTTCTCTCCTCTCTCTAGGTTTTAAGGTTTTTAGTCTTGTTCCTTCCAAGTTTCAGATTTCTACCTTACTTTAATTTAGGTTCCTTCTACTTTTATTTGTTCTAGCACTTTAGTTATTTATTTCCCTTGTTGATTTCTTTATTTTCCCAATTTAGTTTATGAAATCTTCATGTTAGATTCAATTTTCTTTTTAATGCAATTTGTGTTTCATGGTTCTTATTATTCAATTGCTTTGTTATTGTTATTTCTTTGCTTTGGTTAGTCTTAGATTTTACATTCTCTTATTACTTTTCTATGCTTTTATTTTGTACCTTCCAAGTGTTTGATGAAATACTTGGGTGGATTTTAATTTAGATTTTTATGTTCTTAACTTGGATTGATCAATTAGAGACTCTTGAGTTATCAAAACTCTTTTGTTGATTGGTGATTGAAAATTGCTAGTTGGCTTAGGCTTCACTAAATCTAGTCTTTGATTAGAACTTGGGAACTTAAGTTGATTTCGCTCACTTGACTTTTCTTCATTGTTAGAGGTTAACTAAGTGAAAGCAAAAGGCAATTACCATTACAATTAACAATGATAATGAGGATAGGAATTATAATTCTCTTTCTTTGCTAAGAGCTTACTTAATTATTAGTTTATTTTCTCGTTATTTAAATTTCTTGTCTCCTATTTCAAAACCCCAAAAAGAAGAACATCATAACCAATAATAAATACACTTCCATGCGATTTCTTGAGAGATGACCCGAGATTTGAATACTTCAGTTTACTTTTATTGGGTTTGTATTTGTGACAAACAAATTAAATTTGATTTGAGGATTCATTGTTGGTTTAGAACTATACTTGCAACGCGATTATTTTTGTGAAATTCTTTACCGACAATTTCCTTGCATCAATTTTTGGCACCATTGCCGGGGAATCGCAAATGTGTGCCTTATTATTGGTTATTGTGAATATTGTGAATATGTTTGCCTTTTTGTTTCTTTGTTAGTTGTTTCTAGTTTTAGGAGTTTATTTTTATTATTTCTTATTAGTTTTTGTTTTTTTTTCTCTCGTTACTATGAATTCTCACCCCTTTGGCTAAGAGTTTGGTTACAATTATGTTGTAGGGAATGAAAGCTACAATGAGAATATGCATCAAGGATGGGACAATTAAAGATGGGAGGAGCCACAAGAATTTGATCAACCATCTTGGCAACAACATCCTCCAATGTACTACGAGCAAGAGCCATTCCATGATGCATACGAAGACAATGGTTATGGTGGACCTCTTTGTGACAATCAACAACCACCATCATACACCTATGAACCCTCTCTTCAACATAGTTTTGAATCACCATACTCACAAGTCCCGTACCACCAAACACCTCCCTCTGATCCTAACCCATATCCACCATACCAACCACCTTATGAGCCGTATGAACCATACATAGAGCCTCCCCAATTCTAACATAATTACTCCCAAGAACTACCACCTCCATATACACCATGTCCATATCCATCAATCCAAGAGCAATATGATCCTAATTATGTTAGCCAAGCGGAACAAGAGCCACGGGATCATTTTAAGGAAGCAATAGATCGACTTCAAGCAACCATCCATCAAATGGAGCGAGAGAAAAGCTGAAAAGCACACGAAGCTCTCATGGCTAACATTGCCAAAATGGATGAATGTGTTGTGCAACAAATGGAAAAGATGGAGAGTGTTGAACCGCCATATCCTTATCATGATGAACCATTCTCTTATCATGAACCTTTCCTCCCAACCGATGAACCTTCATATCCACTCCAATCTCCAATGGATGATACTCTTGATTTTCTTCTTCAAGAGCAAAGAGAGATGCAAAGGACGACACTAGAGTTCATAGCTACCTTGACCGAGGTAGTAGGTAATCTAGCTTCACTGCGCCTCAACACTCAAAGTACCCGCATGGCCGCATGTGGAGAATCTAATAAAGAGCGTAGCATGAAGGAGAAGTTAGAAACTCCGGTGAAAAATGAGGAATGTGACTTTGTATTGGAACAATTGGAGGAAGCCGTAATAGTTGAAGAGGAGGAAGTAGTTGAAGACTTAGGAGATGCTGAACCTCCATGGAAATCTAGAGTTGTAGAGTATTCCTCCAAGAAGCTTGAATTTGATGTTGAAGAGGCTAGTGCACAACCTCCAAGGCATATTCCCTATGAAGAATTAGACGGAATAGATCAAGAAGCAAGTTCTCTTTGTGATGATGATCATGAATCAAGCCCTCCTAGCAATGAATTTGCATCCACAAGTGAAATCCTTGAGTTAGAAGAGCCTTTTCCCGATGAAACTGAAAGCAACATTGAGGTAGATCTCTCTCAACCTCATAGTTATGATTTGAGTGACGGAGAAGAGTTGAATGAATCCGGTGAGGAAAAGCTTGAAAGTGAATAATCTTTTCAAAAGGTAGAAGTCCTTCGAAAAGGGTGGACGGGAGTTGAATATGCTTTGTCAAGATCGTTGGAGACTTCTCTACCTCGGTTGCCATCTACTCCTTTATTTGAGTGGGTAAAACTTATCTCTATTAGCTTTATTATTCCACTTGAGTATGGTATGCTTGAAACGGATGGCCAACTTAGGAGGTTTTGTGGAATGAAGCGTAAGAGAAAGATGTTTAGTGTTTGGAGTTGCAAATCAATACTCATCAAGGTTGAGATTTCAAGAGCTAGATGCAAGGGTGGGACTAGTGATCAATTGGTTAGAGCTAAGAGAAGAGTTTGGTACCTCATTGAGAATTCGGATTGCTTGCCACCCGGTTGGAACAATGATGATCAACTTAAAGATGGGTGTAGAAAATAAAATTTGGGATCCCAGCATACAAGATGATCAACTTTGGGAGCTCAAAGCTTGTGAAGAACTCCATCAAGACTTGGTGAATTCACTTGGAAATGTTGGACCTAATTGGAAGTCCAAGCATTGGTGGAAGTTTCAAGATAAGTTCAAGCACAAGCCACCATGACAAGGAGCTCACCAAATGTCCAACTTAAGGACTTTAACTAAAAGTGCTAGGTGGGAGACACCCCACCATGGTAAATTCTTCCTTTTTTCTATTTTATTTATATTGGTAATAAGTTGAATTTTCAATTTTAGTTGGGTTTATTTGATTTAAGTTGTGGTTTTACTTATTTAATGAAGTCTGGCATTACTTTGGTAGCTTGTTAGTTTATTTAAAAAAAAGGAGGGGTGGGCTGTCACGCGTACGGGTGACCAACGCGTACGCATCAATGCCCATTCTCCAATTATGCTAAATTCGTACTGGGACAGAGCGTCACGTGCTGCACTTAAGAACTCGCTGGGGGCGATTTCTGAACTATTTTTGGCCCAGTTCCAAGCCCGAAAACACAGATTAGAGGCTGCAAAGTGGGGGAATCAATCATTCATTCACTTCTCATTATTCACATTAGTTAGGTTTTAGATGTAGTTTTCTAGAGAGAGAGAGGTTTTCTCCTCTCTTTAGGTTTTAGGGTTTTTAGTCTTGTTCCTTCCAAGTTTCAGATTTCTACCTTACTTTAATTTAGGTTCCTTATACTTTTATTTGTTCTAGCACTTTAGTTATTTATTTCCCTTGTTGATTTCTTTATTTTCTCAATTTAGTTTATGAAATCTTCACATTAGATTCAATTTTCTTTTTAATGCAATTTGTGTTTCATGGTTCTTATTATTCAATTGCTTTGTTATTGTTATTTCTTTGCTTTGGTTAGTCTTAGATTTTACATTCTCTTATTATTTTTGTATGCTTTTATTTTGTACCTTTCAAGTGTTTGATGAAATGCTTGGGTGGATTTTAATTTAGACTTTTATATTCTTAACTTGGATTGATCAATTAGAGACTCTTGAGTTATCAAAACTCTTTTGTTGATTGGTGATTGAAAATTGCTAGTTGGCTTAGACTTCACTAAATCTAGTTTTTTATTAGAACTTGTGAACTTAAGTTAATTTCGCTCACTTGACTTTTCTTCATTGTTAGAGGCTAACTAAATGAAAGAAAAAGGCAATTACCATTACAATTGACAATGATAATGAGGATATGAATTCTAATTCTCTTTCTTTGCTAAGAGCTTACTTAATTATTAGTTTATTTTCTCGTTATTTAAATTTCTTGTCTCCTATTTCAAAACTCCAAAAAGAAGAACATCATAACCAATAATAAATATACTTCTATCGATTCCTTGAGAGACGACCCGAGGTTTGAATACTTCGGTTTACTTTTATTGGGTTTGTATTTGTGATAAATAAATTAAATTTGATTTGAGGATTCATTGTTGGTTTAGAACAATACTTGCAACGCGATTATTTTTGTGAAATTCTTTATCGACAATTTCCTCGCATCAATCAGCGCTGACGCGGAAAGGGAGGTGGCACGAGGGTCAGAGAGGCAGGCCCGATCGGGTTCTACGCAGGATGAAGCGGGTCTGCGTGCTTTGATGGCTTCGACACGTGGCACGCTAAGTGCCGTTGATCCTGGGGGCGTTTAGAGAGAGGAGAACCTGAAGCGGACACCGATCTTCAGGTAGTACGTGAGGGTGCGTTTCGCGGCGGCTGGCGACGAGTCTGGAGGCGTTGGAATCATGACAACGAGAGGAGCACACTGGTGGCGGCGGTGACGAACCAAAACTTCGAGAAAATATCAAAAAACGAGGGCAAAAAATACTGCTAGAAGAGAAAAACAAAGGGGCTATGAACGAATATTCATGGAAAAAAAACCTATGTTTTTAATACCATGTTAGAAACAAGAGAGCAATCTGAAGAATGTATTATTCAGGTTGTTGAGAATGATACAATATAGAAAGGTATTTATAAGTGCTAAGAGAATCGAAATAATAAAAACGTAATATCCTATAATAAATATTTAGATATGCTAAATAATGTTAATTGATCTAATTGATCCTAATTATACCCTAATAATATCCATCAATTTTATCTATAGTTATAAATATAAATACAACTTTGTTTTTTCTCCAATTGTATTCATATATATTGATATTATTAATGTGTTTTTGTATATGAATAACTATAGTTGATAATATTTATCTAACTAATTACAATTTTTTTTAAAGAAAAGTTTATTCTTGCAATCAGAAGTTACACTACAAAAAAAAATCATAAATTATTACTTTTAACTTACTAATACAAACAATTAATTAATTTATACAAGTAATTTTAAGTAAATATAAATTTTTCAAATAACTTAATAAAAATAAATTTAAGGGTGAAGTATATTTTTTGTCCCTAAAGTTTGGCAAAAGATTCAAAAATACGCCTAAGTTTTATTTTGTTTCAATTTTGTCCTAGAAGTTTTCAATTTGCATCAAATATAATCTCGACGGCTAAATTTTCAAAAAATTTAAGACTAATCTAACAATAATGCATGAAAATTATGCTTGATTTGCTTGTGTTGAGGGTTGTTCTTATGAAATTGTTGTTGAATTGGTCTTAATTTTTTTGAAAAATTAGCCGTTAGGGATATATTTGATACAAATCGAAAACTTTTGGAACAAAATTGAAACAAAATAAAACTTACGGATATTTTTAAAACTTTTGTCAAACTTTAAAAACAAAAAGTATACTTTACCATAAATTTAATATTAATTTTTTAAGTTTTTTTATTAAATAATTTTTTATATATATAAAATTTATTTTAATTTTACATGGATCTAAATCTAGTTGCATATAATTTCATATCTTTTGTCGCCTAAATTTTTTTACTATATACCCGAAAGAAGTCCAAATTATTAAAGACTAAAATTTTTTACTATATTTTCTGAAATTGACATTTTCTTTGAATTTATTCTGACTTAACAGGCCATTTATATTAACCAAGTGAGGTACTGTTAAGATTGATGTTTATTTTTCACTAATAATCGAATTTTTTTCGTCGCTTTCTTTTTTAAAATGTTAAATTTTAAAATTATAATACTTCAATTTTGGTTTGTAAATTACATATTATGGCATAAATATTATAATGATGATATTAAAGAAGTTTTTAGTGTAAAATTGTGAGAAATGTATTAACATACTTAAAAAAATTTTAACCGGTTGCGTGACATCCTTGAGTTTCCTTCTCATTGTTTCCACCCAATAAAGGCGTTCTTGTATTTCCACCATATGAATAATTTATAGTATATCTTAGTGGCTATATTGAACGGAACAACAAAGTTTCGCTTCCCTACAGAAAATACTAGAACCGCTTCCTATTTTATAATATAGTGAATTCACCATGTGAATTGTTGATCTATCCTATAATAATTAACAATTAAGTATCACTGTAAATAAGCAATGCAAAATCCGGATACCTATCGTTAACTAAGCTGAAATATCAATTTAATATTAAGTAGTACATTGTTTATTTTACTTTATCATTGGGAAATAATTTCCCTTGCTGGTTAGGTGAAATTCGATTAAACAAAATTCTTATAGATCATATAATTCTTTGTCGAGAAAAAAATGAATTAATAATTTTTTTGTTGTAAAATAAATAAGGAAGAAGTAATAAAATAAAAGTATAAATAGAAAATACTATTATTAGTATTTACCAATACTATTATACTACTATAAAGATAATATATTAATATTATATTAATAGTATATGAAGAAAGAAAATAAAGAAATGCTTTATATAAGAAAGAGAGAGAGAGGAAGTATTTGCTTTTTATTGCTAAGTGTATATTTCTTTTACCTCGTTCATGCTTTTATAGGCAAACAAATACAACTTTTCACACTTCATTAATTGAGTTTTGTCATGAGAACTTGCTCCTTTCAGTATAGAAAAACTAAGCCGCCCATAAATGAGCATTCATCCTTATCTATCCTTGTTGTAACACTCCCCCTTGGATGCTCATTTAGGGATATGCCTCATTAAAACCTTACTAAAGAAAAATCCAGTGGGAAAAAAAATTTAGTGAAGGAAAAAGAGTACAATATCCTTTGTGACGGGGACTGCCTCGTTAAAAACCTTGTCAAGAAAAACCCAATGGGAAAAAAAATTTGACCAAGGAAAAAAGAGTACAGTCTCCCCCTCTTGTCGACATCATTTAATGTCTCGAAATCGGCGCATCCCAATCTCATGTACCAATCTTTCAAATGAGGATTTTGGGAGTGACTTTGTAAATAAATCTGCCAGATTGTCACTTGAGCGGATCTGTTGGACATCAATTGTCCCTTGATTTTGAAGATCATAAGTAAAGAAGAATTTGGAAGAAATATGCTTTGTTCTATCACCTTTGATGTATCCGCCTTTAAGTTGAGCAATGCATGCTGTATTATCTTCAAACAGGACAGTTGGAGCTATCTTATGATCAATCAGTCCACATGATGACAGAATATATTGTATCAAACTCCAGAGCCAAAAACACTTGCGACTTGCGTCATGAATCGCTAGTATTTCGGCATGATTAGAGGATGTTGCAGCAATCGTCTGTTTCGTGGACCTCCATGATATAGCTATTCCACCATATGTAAACAGGTATACTGTTTGAGATCTCCCTTTATGTGGATCAGATAAGTAGCCAGCATCTGCATAGCCAACTAGTTATGACTTGGATCCATAGGAATAATCAACCGTTCCATGAAGATATCGAAAGATTTGCTTGATTCCGCTCCAATGTCTTCTGGTTGGAGAGGAACTATACCTTGTTAGTAAGTTCACAGCAAATGATATATCGGGTCGTGTATTATTAGCAAGATACATTAGCGCTCCAATGGCACTAAGATATGGTACTTATGGACCAAAGATATCTTTATTTTCTTCTTTAGGACGGAATTGATCCTTTTTCACATTCAAAGATCTTACGATCATTGGGGTACTCAAGGGATGTGACTTATCCATATAAAATCTCTTCAAGATCTTTTCTGTGTATGTTGTTTGATGAATAAAGATCCCATTTTTTATATGCTCGATCTGCAGGCCGAGACAAAATTTAGTCCTTCCAAGATCTTTCATCTCAAACTCTTCTTTTAGAGTTTTTATAATTGTTGGAATCTCTTCAGGAGTCCCAATGATATTTAAATCATCAACGTACACAGCAATTATAATGAATCCAGATGCAGATTTCTTTATGAAAACACATGGACAGATATCATCATTCTTGAATCCATTTTTGGCCAGATACTCAGTAAGACGATTATACCACATTCGTCCAGATTGTTTCAGACCATATAAAGATCTTTGCAATTTGACTGAGTATAACCCTTGCGAATATTCATTGGATGGTTTGGATATCTTTAGTCCTTCGGGGACTTTCATATAGATATCCCGATCTAACGAGCCGTATAAGTAGGCTGTTACCACATCCATTAAATGTATATGCAGTTTATGATATGCAGATAAACTGACCAAATAACGTAATGTTATCGCATCCACTACTGGGGAATACATTTCTTCATAATCTATACCGGGTCTTGGTGAAAAACCTTGTGCCACAAGTCGGGCTTTATAGCGCACAACTTCATTTTTCTCATTTCGTTTTCTCACAAATACCCACCTATATCCAACAGGTTTTACATCTTCTGGTATACGGACTACAGGTTCAAAGACTTCACGTTTTGCAAGTGAGTCTAACTTAGCCTTCATGGCTTCTTTCCATTTTGGCCAATCATTCCTTTGTCGATATTTTTCAACTGATCTTGGCTCAAGATCCTTACTTTCATGCATGATCTTTAATGCCACATTATATGCAAATATTTCATTGACAATTGTCTTATTTCGGTCCCATTTCTCTCCTATAAAGACATAATTTATCGAGATCTCGTCATTTTCACAATTTTCAGGTGCCTGAACGTCTTCTGGCGTTAAAACTATATCAGAATTTTGGACAACTGTAGGTGTCTCTATTATGTCTTTTTCAACAGGAATATTATTTACCTCTTTTCTCTTTCGAAGATTTTTGTCTTTGGAACCGACAGGCCTGCCACGCTTCTGGCGTGTATTTGCTTCGATGGCAATTTGTCCAACTGGGACATCAATTCAAATTAGGGCATTTTCTGCTGGTATATACGACTTGGTTATCCTCTTTGTATCAGAAAATGCATCAGGCAATTTATTTGCTATTCTTTGCAAATGTAGAATCTTTTAAACTTCTAGTTCACATTGCCCTGATCGAGGATCTAAATGCATCAACGATGATGCATTCCAATTAAGTTCCTTTTCAGGAAGCTTATTCTCTCCCCCCTAATGTTGGAAATTTTGATTCATCAAAATGACAATCCGCAAACCGGGCTTTAAATACATCTCCCGTTTGTATCTCAAGATACCTCACTATAGAAGGAGAATCATATTCAACATATATCCCCAATTTTTTTTGGGGTCCCATTTTGGTGCGATTAGGTGGTGCAATGAGAACATATATTGCACACCCGAATATTCTTAAATGGGAAACATTTGGCTATTGGCCAAATGCTAATTGCATAGGAGAGAACTTATGGTAACTCGTTAGCCTCAAACGAATAAGTGCTGCGGCATGTAAAATAGCATGCCCCCAAACCGAGGTTGGGAGATATTTTCTCATAAGTAAGGGTCTAGCAATTAATTGGAGGCGCTTAATAAGTGATTCTGCTAACCCATTTTGTGTGTGAACATAAGCTACTGGATGTTCAACACTTATTCCATTAGCCATACAATATGCATCAAAAGCTTGGGAAGTAAATTCACCAGCATTATCAAGACGAATTACTTTGATTGGATTTTCTGGAAATTGTGCTTTTAATCGAATAATTTGAGTCAGTAATCTCGCAAACGCCAGATTGCAAGAAGATAATAAGCACACATGTGACCATCTCGAAGATGCGTCTATTAGGACCATAAAATATCTAAAAGATCCACATGGTGGATGAATAGGTCCACATATATCACCTTGAATCCTTTCTAGGAATTCAGGGGACTCAAATCCAACCATTACTAGTGATGGTCTTAAAATTAACTTTCCCTGAAAACATGCAGCACAACAAAATTCACTAGTTTTAAGAATCTTCTGGTTCTTTAGTGAATGTCCATGAGAGTTTTCAATAATTCTCCTCATCATGGTTGTTCCCGGATGACCCAATCGGTCGTGCCAAGTTATGAATTCATTTGGGCTAGTAAACTTCTGGTTTACAGTGGCATGTGATTCAATTACACTAATCTTGGTATAATATAACCCAGATGAAAGTAAGGGTAATTTTTCTAATATAACTTTCTTATTTGAATCATGAGTTGTGATACATAAATACTCATGATTTCCCTTATTCATAGTCTCAATATGATATCCATTTCAGCGAATATCTTTAAAACTCAATAAGTTTTTTCGAGACTTGGTAGACAACAGTGCATTATTTATTATGAATTTTGTTCCTCCAAGAAACAAAATTATAGCTCTTCCGGAGCCTTCAATCACATTGCCTGAGCCAATAATAGTATTAACACGTTCTTTTTTTGGCACCAGATGGGTAAAATATATATCACTTTTGAGAATAGTGTGCGAACTTGCACTATCCGCAAGGCATACATCTTCATTATATATCCTTGTCATTTTCTTCAAAGACAAATAATAATAAAATGAGCAGTATGCACAGTTAAATTGAATACTTGATCAGAATTATTTCTCTAAGAAATACTGCACATAAAAATAATGTCATATACTAAAATTTTATTTTAAAACATGACATATTTAATGATTTCAAAATTCATAAATATTAATATTTTATTATTTATATACATCATAGAAAATAAAACTTAATAATAAGTTCTTTACATTATTTATTTACATGGATACTTAACAATCTCACATATTAAACTATTCCATCATTGATCAAATGACCAATATTCCCTTCAGGACCTTCAAAGAAATCAGATACATCATAATGAGTGGTGGAATTTTCAGCATCATTTGAAACGAAATTCGACTCTTTTCCCTTGTCGTCATTTTTCAAAGATGCCTGGTAAAGATCGACTAGGTACCTTGGGGTACGGCAGGTACGTGACCAATGGCCCTTTCCACCACAACGGAAACACTTATCCTCTATTGATTTATTCTGCCCGATATTTCTTTTTTATCCCACTTCTGGTGAGATCCTCTCTTTTGAATATAATTCCTTTTCCTTCCATAATTTTTCTTGTTGTTAAAAGCTTGCCATTTACCTCTTCTGGAGTAATGATTTGTTGCATTTACTTCAGAAAATGGGGCGGCGCCAGCAGGGCGCACTTCATGATTCTTTAAAAGCAACTCATTGTTGCATTCAGCAACAAGAAGGTAAGAAATTAACTTAGAATATTTTTTAAACCATTTTTCTCGATACTGCTGCTGTAGGAGCACATTCGAGGCATGGAAGGTTGAGAAAGTTTTCTCCAACATATCATGATCAGTTATCTTTTTCTCACATAATTTCATTCGTGAGGTGATTCGAAACATTGCAGAATTATATTCATTTATAGATTTAAAATCCTGTAGACGCAAGTGCGTCCATTCATATCGGACTTGAGGAAGTATTACCGTTTTTTTATGATTATACCTTTCTTCAAGGTCTTTCCAAAGATCTGCAGGATCTTTTAATGTGAGATATTCATTTTTCAATCCTTCGTCAAGATGACGACGAAGAAAAATCATGGCTTTGGCTTTATCCTTCTGAGAAGCATTATTTTCAGCCTTAATGGTATCTCCAAGATCCATTGAATCAAGATGAATTTCAGCATCTAGTATCCATGATAAATAATTGTTTTCAGATATATCAAGAGCATTGAATTCAAGATGAGAGAGTTTCGACATAATAAAAATTTGTTACCTAAGTCTTCCTAAAAATTTGATCAGAGCCTCGTGCTGATAACGTGTTGTAAAATAAATAAGGAAGAAGTAATAAAATAAAGTATAAATAGAAAACACTATTATTAGTATTTACCAATACTATTATACTACTATAAAGATAATATATTAATATTATATTAGTAGTATATGAAGAAAGAAAATAAAAAAATGCTTTATATAAGAAAGAGAGAGAGAGAGGAAGTATTTGCTTTTTATTGCTAAGTGTATATTTTTTTTGCCTCGTTCATGCTTTTATAGGCAAACAAATACAATTTTCCACACTTCATTAATTGAGCTTTGTCATGAGAACTTTCTCCTTTCAGTATAGAAAAACTAAGCCGCCCATAAATAAGCATCCATCCTTATCTATCCTTGTTGTAACATTTCTTTTCTTTTTTGTTAATTGTTCATTTGTGGTCAATGTAAGTCCCAAGTGGTACACCTAGTTGGTTTTTTTTTTTTTTTTTCCGATAGATTGAAAAACCCCCAATTTTAGGTTATACACTCACACACATGATATCCCCCTTTTTTTTTGTCAAGTTTGCACTAGACGAGACTTGAACTTGAGATCTCTTAGTAAAAAAGGAGAACATATGCTACTTGAGTTAAAGCTGATTGTACAACTAGTTGGTTTAAGTTTTGGTGCCTGCAGAAGGTTTTAAATATTTGATAGTGATTCAGAAAGATGCATAAGACCCACAACATTCGTTTTTGGTCAAGAAGACCCACAATTTTAATGTTTAGTCCCATTTAAATTTGGGCCTGTATTCGTTCTCCCAAGTCCCTAACATTATACATGCTGAAATGGTTCCAACTTAAGTGCACACTGTTAGCCAAAAAAGAAAAAAAAGTGCGGGTTCTTTGATGATAAGGCTTGTGGGTCTGTTCTACTTGGTGGTGAGTTTGTTGAGCTTCACTGGAGTGAATGCTATGCATGGAAGGGAAAGTAGTGGACATGAAGCAGTGAAAGGAATAATGATACATGGGAAATCTCACATTGGAAAGACTGATGATGATTTTGTCTGTGCAACTCTTGATTGGTGGCGTCCTCAGAAATGTGACTATGGAACATGCAGCTGGGGTCATGCTTTTCTTCTCAACCTGGTATTCTTTCTTTCTTTCTTTGTACTGTGCTATTTGAATCTATCTAATTATTATTCTTTTTTCCGCTTAAATTTTTCACTGCTGCAAATTATTGCAACATAATGATAACTAAAGATTGTTTCTGCTGCTGTGTTATACTTTTTTTTTTCTTGAGTTCTAAATAGTAAATATCATTCTGTGATGATATTCTTTTTTCCCATTTATGCAATGATGCTGTAGTGACTTCTCAGACTAACATTCATACATTTAGAATCTGTATGTAGCATAAAAGTGAGAGAGAGGAATTTACACCTTTTAATTTTCATTTCTTGGAGGACCTCAACAACAAAATATTGTTAAATGCAGTAAAGGGTAAGAAAGAATAGACATCTCTATAATATTCACAAGAAGTTACCTCTTCTTTCTTTTATTCTTTTGGGGACCACCTTTTTCCTGGGAGCTTATTAAGGATCATTAATTCTGAATATTCTGCAGCATTTTCACCATTGAAGATTAGGTTAGGTAGCACCTTGCAAGATAAGGTCATATATGGGAGTGAAGAAAGTCCAAAACCATGTACTCCTTTTGTTAACAGCTCCTCTGAGATATTTGGATCCACTGAAGGATGCTTACCAATGCATAGATGGGATGAGCTAAACAGCTTTTTCCAAAAAGCAGGGTAAAAATCAGTTCTCCCTTTTAAGTTGTTTCCTTCCCTCTGTCTATCTTTTTAGCACTAAACAAGAATCATCTTGTTATTAACAAGTTTAACATTAATGATAGGTATATTTCAGGGCTAAGGTTATCTTTGAATTGAATGCTTTTGCTGGAAGAACCATACAATCTGGTTCTGCAGTTGGACCATGGAACTTCTCCAATGCCAAATCTTTTATCCGTTACACTGAGAAAGAATTACAGCATTGCTGGTTGGGAATTTGGTAAGTGTATGCTCCCTCATTACATATATGCCAAAGTAGCAAGCATCAGTGTAATTGATTCAATAAGACAAATTATAAATGGTGATTTTAAGACTCATTATCTTTGTCACGTAGCAGGATTTCACATTGAGTTTCTAACACAAACATGGCAAGTCTTTCAAGTACTTTTTGCAAAACAAAAATAGCATGTCTCCCTCGATAGAATTAATTGTATAAATGAATTCCTTCTTGCTTGTGCAGGCAATGAATTGTGCGGGAGTGGAGTTGGAACAAGTGTTTCTGCAGAACAATATGCTTCTGATATTGCTGCTTTAAGAAACATAATTCATGATGTATATAGAGGGATTAGGCATAAGCCACTGGTCATTGCTCCAGGTGGCTTCTATGATGCAAATTGGTTCCAGGAATTTGTAAACAAATCTGGTAAATCTGTTGATGTGGTATCTCATCACACATATATAACCTCGGACCAGGTATCATCCACCAAATAGGAATTCTAATGTTATAATATTTGACCAATGTTTATGAATTTTGGTTATAACAAAAGCTACTACTTTATCTTACATTCAGGAGTTGATGAGCACCTAATTGAAAAAATTCTTGATCCATCATATCTTGATGAGTGGCTAGCACATTCAGTGGCCTCAAAAACATACTTCAAAAATCAGCAACCAAAGCAAAAGTATGGGTTGGTGAGGCAGGAGGGGCTTACAACAGTGGGCACCATCTTGTGTCTGATGCATTTGTCTATAGCTTCTGGTTAGTTTAACTAACTCACCTTTATTTTTTTTCATTTTTATTTTTATTTTTATTTTTATTTTGTCATTGGAGATTCTACAAGCATTTGCTCTAATGATAATACATCATAACACAGATATTTGGATCGGCTTGGAATGTCGGCTGTTTATGACACCAGAACATACTGCAGACAGTTTGGTTGGAGGAAACTATAGTTTACTAAACACTACTACTTTTGTGTCAAATCCAAATTATTATAGATACCAAATATTAAATTTCATAGTTGAAGGAGGACCAACATATTACTGTGGACTATTTAATTTTAGCTTTCAAGTGTCATTCTCTTCAGAAAAATATTGTGTACTCATTATACAAACTCGCACATACCTTTCTACCATTGGTTGAGGGTGTAGACTTATCATATGCAGATCACATTCTATCCAATGCTGAAAAGATGCTATGTTTAGCTATATAAAATAAAAATGAGTACAAAGATTTGCAATGTTTGTGTTAGAAACTCAATGTGAAATCCTACTATGTGACAAAAATAATGAGTCTTAAAATCACCATTTTTAATTTTACTCTTATTGAATCAATTACACTGATGCTTGCTACTTTGGCATATATGTAATGAGGGGCCACATTCCCAACCAGCAATGCTGTAATTCTTTCTTACAGTGTAACGGATAAAAGATTCGGCATTGAAGAAGTTCCATGGTCCAACTGCAGAACCAGATTGTATGGTTCTTCCAACAAGAGCATTCAATCCAAAGATAACCTTAGCCCTGAAATATACCTATCATTAATGTTAAACTTGTTACTAACGAGATGATTCAAAATCTATGAATAATTGGATATTATTAAGTTTTAAATTTTTTTAAAAGATAATTAACACAACTATAATAAAATCTTATATAATTCAACCAAATATATCAAATCACACATAATTCAAACACAAATTTAACATAATAACATACATATAAAATTTCCAACATATAAATTAAAATAAAATGAATTAGAATTATTTACAAAACTTATATACATAAGGACATTTAAGTAAATTAATTTTTTGTGGAGATTTCACATGTTCCCGTGGGGCGGGTACCGGTACCTCAATCCCCTCCCCCGTCTCCATTTATTCGTGGGGGTGGGTCTCCGTCCCTGAAGAAATTTTGCATGTCCCTATTAACCTCCTCGTCGTAGGTAATCCCAGCGGGTATCCATGGGCGTGGATTTTTTTTCCATCCCTTAGCATTGTCCATGATCACACTTCACAGCAATTTTCATGATCATTTCCTGCTTTCACGTTATACCAAGTGAATATTTGCATTTTAAGTCACTTAATTCCTACAGATATCCAACTTTTATCTAAAGTATCTATATTTTTCATTTCAATGAATATCTCACTTCAGATTCAGAAGGAGAGCTTTAGAACAAGGATTGAGTTGTCTCCGTGGGTTAAAGCTGTGAAAACAGCCACTGATTAAATTATTAGGTTAGGCTGCGTATATCATATCCTTTGGGTGCGACTCTTTCCCGAACTCTGCGCTAACACGGGATGCTTATCCACTGGACTGCACTTTATCTCACTTAAGATTCAGAACACTTAAATCTACATTTAACGCCAATAACTGCATTGGCACCTACATGATCATCCAGCTCCACTATTATTGATGCAGCAAGCTAGACATGGAATGAAAACTAAGAAATATAGGGGAGTTAAAATATATTGAGAATTACAACATTTTTCTTTTATTTTCAATGGGACAGAACAGCCAAACTCTTAAGAATTATTGAATGTGAAATTTTAGAATTAACAAATTTATTTGAACCTACTCTTAGAATAATTGGGGCCTGAAATGCTTACAAATGAGATGGAAATCTTTGGCATAAATTCATTTGGTGTCTACAGCTTTTGAAAGAGGTGATGATGCATCACTGTCTTCAGATTTCTGTAGCAGCATAGACCTCTCTGGCAAAGCAAGGATCTGTTCTTCATTTTCAAATAGATGCTTTCGGTAGATACTATGCAATCGTCCGAAAAGTTGCTTCTTCAATGATTCAAAAGCCAAATCGAATCTTTCTAGTTGCTCCATGGCATTTAAATTATACAAGAATAAACCATAGTACAGATCAAAACTATCCTCCACCGTATTTTCCACCAAACTCAACAAAGTTTCATAATCCTTTGTGTTTATTGGTGTTGTCTCTAACCCCAGTTTTTCTAAAAATCTTCCTGTTGTGTGTGTAATAAACTGGGATCCAGCTGCATACCAATCATGTTCAGCACAAGACATTTCAACCATCCGGCATCCTTCACTAGCAAAAATGTCAAGAAACTGACAACATCGCAATATTCTTGATTCTTCGTTCCCAATTCTAACTTTGTCATAAACAAGAGGAAGGTTTTTCCAGCCATTCTTTCCACTCTCCGGCCCAAACATGGGATGTGTGCAGAGAACATCAAAATCAGGAGGCAAGTGTTGAAGGAAGAGGTTTCTAGGGAACTCTTTGACGGATAGTACATCAACAAACAATGTACTTCTCTTCAACCTTTGGAAAGGTAATGATTTAAGAACTTTAACCGTCGAAAGAATGAAAGTGCAGAGTAAGATCACTTCTGGATGCTGCTCACAAAGATCATCTGCATCGCTGAAATATGAAACCCCCAACTCCCGAGCCACATCAGAATAGTCTGTTCTAGAATACGCCAAAACCTCATGACCTTGACTAACTATAGTTTTTGCAAGAAACTGACCAAAGTTTCCAAAACCAACGATTGCAATCTTGAGCTTTGTGTTCTCATCAGACGGGCTAGAATTGTTTGAAACGGAACTACTTAGCAGAGCAACATCATTGGATCTGCATTATTAGCATCATTACTCATCAATCATTATTATGTATTAACCATTTTCCCATAACAAGAACATCTTCCGAATTCAAAATGATTATGTTGCTTGCTCTCAATCTCAACAAACACGAACACTCTAAAACATCAATCACAAATATTCACACAATGTAGCAAAAATTCCTGAGATTTTTCAAGTTCCAAATATCAAATACCTGGAATGCAGCAATGCAGATCCATTACGAGCTCGCCGGAGCAGTGCATGGCTGTTACTTCCATCCAGCTGCTACAACCTTTCACCGTCCTCCATCAACTGATTCCTGACCACGTGATGCAACCGCGCAATGAGCTGCTTCCTGAGATCCTCAAACGCCAAATCAAGCTTCTCCAGCATCTCCAAAGAATTCTTATTAAACATGAACAAACCATAATACAAATCAAAGCTATCCCCAGCAGTGTTCTCCACCAACCCCAACAAACTCTCGTACCCTTTCGTATTAATCGGCGTCGACTCCAACATCAACCCTTCAAGAATCCTTCCAACGGTATGAGTAATGAACTGCGAACCGGCAGCGTAACGGTCATGATCCTTGCAACTCATCTCCACCATCCTGCAACCTTCTCTGGCAAACACATTGAGGAACTTCTCACAGCGAGAAACACGGTGCTCCTCGTCGAGGATACGAACCTTCTCGAAGACGATGGGAGGCCGGTCCATCCGTTAGGTGTGGACTCAGGTCCGAACATCGGGTGAGTGCAGAGGACGTCGAAATCGGAGGGGAGGAGCTCAAGGAGGAGCTTCTTGGGGAATTCTTTGACGGAGAGGACATCAACGAAGAGAGTGTTGCACTTGAGGCGCTGGAGAGGGAGCGTGAGGAGCACGCGCTCCGTTGAGATTATGGAGGATCACTTCGGGATGCTCCTCGCATAAGTCGTCGGGGTTTTGGAAGAACGATACGCCAAGCTTTCTGGCTGCGGCAGAGTGGTCGGAGCGGGAGTGGACAAGGACGATGTGGCCCTGGCGGACTAATGTGGCGGCAAGGAACTGGCCGAAGTTGCCGAAGCCGACAATTGCGATCTTGAAGCGCTGGGAGATAGTGAACTCCTTGGCGAGCTTTGACTCGTAGTCGAAGAGCTGAACGGCATCAATAGCACGCACACGGAGGGGTCTGTTGGTGGAGGAAGAACAATAGGGATTCGATTTGGATGGTAGTGAGAATGTGGATGGAAGAAGAGAGTGACGGTTGAGGATACGGCAATTGAATGGGGTTGGAAGGTTGAGGGTTGCAATGGAGAGCATGATTGTTTCAGGGGCGGTTTTGAGTGGTTAGCAGTGGCCTCAGAGAAACAGTGAAGAGGACTCCGAAACCGTGGCAGTCACAACTCACAAGTACAATCAAGGTTCTGAAAACCGAACCGATCATCAAACCGCTCGAGCTACTGGTTCATCGGTTTAGAAGTTCAACTGGTTCAACCGTTGTTCAACTGAATTAACCGAATTATAATAAAATAACATCAAATTATAAATAAATATACAAAAATATAAATATATTCTGATATAAATCTTATATATATACAAATTAAAAGTATAATTCCAATTAAAATCTCATAATCACATTTAAATACAACACGAGTCAAATATAAAAAACCAAATATTAAAGGTCAAAACTTATATAAGTATAAAATTTATATTATATGAAATTTAAGATAGTCACAAGAAACAAAAAAAAATTCATTGAATTAACCAAACCAATAATAAATATTTGATCATCTACTTATCTGGTTAATTGAGTTTATTCAGTTAATTCAATTCATCTATTTCTTCATTAAAAACAAAGATGACAAATTTATTTCTTCTCTAACAAAAGATTGATCATAATGAACAAATAGAAACTCCGAAAAAAAACAAAATTTTCAACATAATTTTCAGCTGATCACAATTTTAGCAAAATTTCAGCACAATTTTAACAAAGATTAACAATCTTTTTCCAAAAATTAACTAAAAAAAACCAGCAGTTAACTAATCATTCAATGATTCAATCAACACCAAAAATACAGAATATAGAGTACAGAATATAGAGTACAGAACAGCACTGGAGCATAGCTAATCATTCAATGATTCAAGTTAAGGAAGGAAAAGCTCTAAGATGGTTCAATCATCGCTAACAACCAGATAAGCTTTCAATCTTGCCAGAATCAAGCAATAATTCAGCAATCATCAACCACAATTTCAGATCTAAAACCAGTAACAGCAGAAATTATTGAAATGCACCATTCAATGCAACAAAAACCTATGCAGGATGCACTGTACAACAAAAGTATAGTTCAGGAGTTGTATATGGGAAAATAAGATAGTAAATCAAAAATAAAATTTTTTCACCATATCACCATATTTAAAAACTCATATATCCACCTTAAACTAAGACAAATAAATTAATCTCAGAATTAAGCCAGTCATAATGCAGCATAATTTGTGAAACTTAATGACACACAAAAGTCGGTCTTAAGACCCAAATAAAAGGGTGCTTATAGAACGTAATTCATATTTCCTAGCACTAGTATAACCTGATTCCTAATAATTCAAAGGCTAGATTTATTAATGCTATTGTGCTAGAATACAAGCTCTAATTTCCGCAACCCAGGTAGAAGCAGTCTATTTCCAGCATTCAAGGAAAGCAAGGTTGGGAATGTTTTGAACAAAATATTGGAATTCAATTAATTATTAAGATAGTCACAATTTATACCAAAAAAAATCACAAAACAGTAAAACACAAACCAGTACATCATCAGCTCATCACTACCCAAAAAGATCACAAAACACAACAATAACAGCAGAACAGAGCAGCCAAAGCTAATCAATAATCATTAATCAAATAATCATTCAATAATCATTCAATGATTTCTGAAAAGAGCATAAAAAAGAAACAAGAACAAGTAAGCACTGACTGCCGCGGATGAAGCTCAGAGAGACAAGCCCTGACTGCAGCAGACGGTGGCCCATGGCTGCTCCCTACGGCAGTGGTGGAGGCTAGGGTTTTTCTCTTGGTTGAGCTTCTGATCTCTGAACTCGAAGGAAAGAGATTGGAGTGGAGAAGGGTTTTCTTCAATAAAATCACAAAACATTCAATAATCAATTAATCATCATGTGATTTGATTTCTAAACAGAGCATTAAAAAAATTTAAAAAAAAAAACGAAGAACAAGTGAGCAGTGAGCACTGACCTTCGGTCTGAGACGGCGAGAAAATTAGTAATTATAATGAAGCAGCAACACAAATTCGCCAACAACAGAACCAACCGCAACAACTAGAAAACTTCATGCCAACAATAACTTCAGAATCACAACAACAATAACTTCAGAATCCAATTTCAGAACACAAACTCAGCTCAGAATCTTAAAAATTAACTAAAAAATAAAGATGAAACTGAAGAAATGGCCTACTGGTGAGACGCCGAGGTAGGAACGGCGGTGACAGAGTGAGCTCGGAGAGAGTGTGAGCTCGGAGTAACACGGCGCTGACAATGACCTCGTAGAGATAGAGAGAGAGATCTTGAAGAGAGAGACGCCGAGAACAGAGCTCGTTACGACGAGGAGACGACAGCCGAGCAGGAGCAGTTCGCGACGGCAACGTTAAGAGCTCCGAGCATAGATTCCACCGCGAAGAGAAGAGGGTGAGTGGCAGAAACGTTCAGCGACGGCACTCTATCAGTCACAAATCCAGTGGCGACGGCGAGCTCTGGCCCAGGAGAGGAGTTCGGCGATGGTAGGAGCTGCTGCCTGCTGCAGCTAGTGGTGGCTGGCTGATGAGTGTTGATGATGAGTTGATGATGAGCGGGACTGGGGAGGCCTTTAGGGTTAACTGGTTAAGAGAAGGTGAGTGAGTGAGTGGAGGCTAGGGTCGCCGTTTGAGGTTGCTTTCTGAATCAGGAAGGGGCCGGAAGGAGGAGTGAGTGAGTGAGGCCGCGAGGGTGCTGCAGTTTGGTTAGGGTTTCTTTGAAGTTTGAAACAAAACGTCGCCGTTTGGGGAAATTTTTAATCGGTGGATTTCGGTTCAGTTCGACCGTCGACGGTTCAACAACAGTTTTCAATTTAGGTGGTTATAGCTTCTAACCGAATCACAAATTTTGTCGGTTCGTAGTTCGAACTTATTTTCAGAACCTTGAGTAGAGGGGCTATTTGTAAGAATATTTTAAGGTAAAAATTCAGGTACAATCAATTTCACCAAAAATTGATAGTTGAAAATCGTTAGATAAAAATTTAATCAAATTAGTGAAATCATCTAACGACTCTTAGTTGAAATAGACTATACCTGAGTTTTCACCATATTTTAAATATTTTATTTACCAATATATGTAATTTGGATGTAATTTACGTTTTTGCATCTTATTACTTATCTCGTTTACCGTGTAAACGAATTAATTATATATCGTTTATACTGTAAACGAGATAAGACACATAATATGTGAGAATTGACGTACTCCACATATCGTTTACAGTGTAAATGAGATATACTCATAATTAATTTGTTTACACTATAATTCTATAAACCAAACATGTGTTTGTAAGTATAAAAATATAATTTTTAAAATAATAAAAATATTAATAATTTAATTTAGAGTAATACCCCAAATAAATCCCCAAAGAATTCACGTTTAGACATATTTGTCCCCAATAAAATTTAACTAAAATTTTGTCCTTGACTTTTTTAGCTATACACCAGATACGTCTCCACACCAGGTTGATTCGGTCAGGTCTAAGGTTGACGTCCTAAAAAACGACGTCGTTCTCCTGTGCTCCAATACGACGACGTTTTGTCCAACAAGCACAGGGACCAAACTGTCCTAGAAGTGACACGTCGATCTTAACCGGACACGTCAACCAGGTTACCTTCACGTAAGATGTCAACCTTAGACCTAACTAGGTCAACCTGGTGTGGGGACGTATCTGGTGTATAGCTAAAAAAATCAGGGACAAAATTTTAGTTAAATTTTGTTGGGGACAAATCTGTCTAAACGTGAATTTCTTAGGGATCTATTTGGGGTATTACTCTTTAATTTAGATCGAATGGAATATTAACAAATGTTGTAGTTGCATCATTAATTTGAAAAAAAATTCAAATATAGGAGCATTTTGTATGGGTGTTCATGGGTCGAGTGAAATCGGGTTTGATGTGACCCAAACTCGACCCGCAATATATATAACGGACCTAATTGTTAGACTCGAATCCGGCTCTAAACCCAATGAAACCTACATACTTTCGGGCCACGATTATACCGCGTAAAAATCGAATGAAAATCAGGCCGTTAACATTATTTTCTTGTAAGCTAGCACGTTGAAATATCCAAATTTTCAACACTCCAACTATTATTTGACATGGTAAAATTCACTTAGAAAAATATAACAAGAACCAACCATTTTCTAAAATTAAAGTATAACCACAATCAATATTAATATTGTCTAATAGCACTAAATATTTAAATCAATACAAATAACACAATATTATGCATCTAAAATCTTATAATGACTAATAACACAAAATATTAAAATTTATAATACTTAAATTCCACATAAGAATAACTATCATCCATCACTAATAAAACAAAATATGTTGTGTATGATAATCGGACCATTAGATTGAGTTTGGGTGATCCGAACTATGACCCGTCCCGAAATAACAACCTAATCTATTTTTGAGATCCTTATCCAACCTTAAATTCGATAAAATCACACTAAATTAATCTCCTAAAATATTTAGGACCGAATCGAATCTTCAGATCGAGCCAAATCATGCAGACCCCTAACAGTTTGTTTGTTTGTTTTGTTGGCGTCAAAATCCTCTCCCACTGCTGAATATTTTCTAATTTTTCATGTTTTACGTTCTCACTTTTCTATTATATTATTTAAGCAGTCAATCTTCCTTCCATATAATTGATTCAAATTTTTAAACTCGCGATTCTTTTTCTTTTTAAATTTATTTTTATTATTTAGTTAAATTTAAAACTATCCACTATTTTTTAAAGAGATTTTGAAATAACACATTCCCATATTCATTTGAAACATTACGCTATTTCTCTAGAAAAATGAAGCGGGATTCTCTACATTAATCCAATATTTTAATTTTTCTTTATCATATAGTTACTTTAAACAAAATAATGGACGATTTCAAATCTAATTTATAGGAATTCAAACAAAAAAACAATAAACGAGAAATTTAAATAAGTGATGGAAGAAAATATCAAATTAAAAAATTGGAAATTGAATAAATTTAAATAAAATTTTTATGTATTCTTCTAAATATTAAAAATTTAAATATATGTATTTTTAATATCTATTAATGTAAAAATAAATTTAAAAAAATTTATGTATTCTTTTAAGTATTAAAATTTGGATTATTGTAATCATTTTTTTATAATTATATATATATCGTTTACACTGAAAACGAAATATGTGTATTTTTTCAAACTTTAAAGATTTAATTTGCAAACGAGATGCGTACAAAGTAAAATTTGACTTATCTTGTTTACCGTGTAAATGAAATACATTTATAATTATCTCGTACACCGTAAACGAGATAAGCCAAATGATATAAATTAGTAAATACGCTACAAATTACATATTTCTATAAATAAAATAATTAAATTATTTATTTTAAAAAATTTCTAATTTGAATGTAAGACATTTTACATAATAGTTTACAAATATATTTAAGTTTTTAGATGATTATATATCTTAAATTTTAAATTTTAAATTATTTATGTATTAATATAAAAAATAATTATTTTCTTATTTTATTATTAAATTAAATATATATAATTATTTTATATTAATAATGTCTAAAAATCAGTTTTTTAAAATATTAGGTAAATTAATTTTTTTTATAATTACTTTACAATATAATAAATGATAGAATAATATTAATTAATCTCAATTTCTGTTTTACCTTTGTTCACCTAATTTACAATTATTATATATTTGAATGTATTTAACTAATTTATATCTTAAGTATACATGTTAAAATTGTAAATTAAAATTTTTTTTATTAAAAATATAAAAATTTAAAATTTTCAATGTATTCTTTTGTATTCATTAAAAAAATTATTTAAAACTTTTTATAATAATCTTATCATATACTTTTAATGCACATATCAGCTAAACTTATTTTTAATTTTTCCATGTTCGTTATCTTTAAATTTAATGACATTATAAATCAAACACCAATCTTTTTTTTTTAAATGTGCAATAATTGTTTTCTTAATAAATTTATCTTATTAATTGTTTATGGGTTTAGTTAACATGACATACCATAAAATTATCAATTAAAAAGGTCTTCATAAAAATAGATGTACAAAATTTAAATTTTTTAATGCATTTATTATATATTTGTTAAAGTAAAATATTTAAAAAAAGTTATTACAAGTAATTTTAACTTATTTCCAAATACGTGTTAATTAAATCCTTTGTTTATTACCAAAAAGGTGTTATGCTGCCATTAATTTTAATCTATCTTTTTTTTACATTAAAAATCATATATAGCAATTTAATATACGTTTAATGTTTTTATTATTGATTCCTTATTAAACATTCTTTATGTATAATCCTTATTAATTGAATAAATTTTAATTATACATATTTTAATGTTTTATTATTTTTTATTTTTACCAAATTAATGTCCAGAAAATGCTATACTTCCTTTGCATTGTGTAACATTTCATTACCTACTTTTGCGTATAAAAGTGTATTTAATTTAAAATTAATTTATTTATAATAACTGATATAAAAATTTACTAATGAAACTTTACATGAAATTCGTTACGATGTATGTAAATGAAACCTTTTATTCACGGGAGACACTCAGATAAAGACGTTTAAAACGTCCTTTTTTTAAAGATATTTTTTAATAATTAAAATTTAACACATATAATCGATTAAATCGTGTTATTTTTGTCAAAATTAGGCTAGACAAATTGATTTGAGCAAAAAAATGGTAAATAAAATCTTGAACTGATCTAAATTAATATTATTTTTTTATAAAAAATGACTACAGTACCCTTATTATAGAAAATGACTAAAATACTTATATATATATATATATATATATATATTTTGAAAATTCTAAATCCTAATCTATGACAACAGAAAAATAAAGGACTAGAATTTAAGATTCTCAATATATATATATATATATATATATATATATATATATATATATATATATATATATATATATATATAGAATAGGAGTATTTTAGTTATTTTCTTTAATAAGGATATTATAATCATTTTTTATAAAAAATAATATTAAGTTAGATCAGTTCAGGATTTGATTCATCTTTTTTCGCTTAAATCAATTTGTCTAGCTTAATTTTGACAAAAATAACACGATTTAATCGATTATATGTATTAAATTTTAATTATTAAAAAACATCTTAAAAAAAAAAACGTTTTAGGCGTCTTTATTTAAGTGGCTCCCTTTATTCACGGTCAAGCATTTTGTAGAATTCATAATATATGGAAAATTTACCTGAGTATTTAGAATGAAAATGTTACTTATCTATTGACCCTCAATGTAAATAGTAGAAGCAGGTCTTTCTTGCCTTCACTCAAACTATCGTTGAGTGTCATGACAAAATAGATTTTTTTATCACAAACATCCAAACATTATATTTTTCTTGAAACCATGATTAAAGTATTTTGAAAATGCTTAATTTTGTAGTAGCATTAGCATGTAAAGCTTTAAATCCTGTGAATCAGTCAATAATGGAACAAGTGTGTAAATAATGCATATGCACGTCACTAGTTATCAATCCTAGTTAAGTATATAGAAGTAGATATTCGTGAATCCAAATAAGAAATAGCAAATAAGAATCTGACACGAAAACCAAGTGGGAAAACTGAGATTGAAAGCATGAGATGTGGAAAAACAAAAAAAGGAACAGATGTCTTGCCCGGACTGCCCTAATGATTTGCAGAACGATATGCATTATTGTGGTGGGGTCTTTGTTTGTCGTCCCAACAGAAACTTAACTTCATCTCTACTATTCATAACACAAAAGGTAGTAATATTAACATTTAAAAGATAAATAAAAATTCGGTGTTTATATTTATGAATTAGGAAGTCTCTACACGTGAAAGCTCAAGGCTCAGCCCAAGCATATACTAAAGTGGATTCCGGAAGTGAATTTCTGCACTTAAACTTATTTCTGTAAACCCTAATAACTAATTTAGTATAAATAGAAATTTTTACTATTGTATTTTTATCTTCTGGATCGTCTTTGATCCTGGGATCAAGTCTTTGGATTGATCTTTGATCAGTTATATGCGATCTTAGACTTTCATGGGGGCTGGCCATTCGGCCATGCCTGGACCATTATCACTTATGTATTTTCAACGGTGGAGTTTCTACACACCATAGATTAAGGTGTGGAGCTCTGCTGTACCTCGAGAATTAATGCAAAGTACTACTGTTTTTCTATTCAATTCACGCTTATTCTTATTCTAAGATATCTATTCGCACCCAAGAACCTGATGAATGTGATGATTATGTGACACTCATCACCATTCTCACTTATGAACGCGTGCTTGACAACCACTTCCGTTCTACATGAAAACAAGCTTGAATGAGTATCTCTTGGATTCCTGGTCCATGTGTATGGTTGCCTCTCCTGACAACAGAGCCTTCCATTCCGTGAGATCAGAGTCTTCGTGGTATAAGCTAGAATTAATAGGCAGCATTCTTGAGATCCGGAAAGTCTAAATCTTGTCTGTGGTATTCCAAGTAGGATCTGGGATGGGATGACTGTGTCGAGCTTCAAACTCCTGAAGGTTGGGCGTAGTGACAGACGCAAAAGGATCAATGGATCCTATTCCAACACGATTGAGAACCGACAGATGATCAGCCATGTGGTGACAGCGCACAAGTACCATTTTCACTGAGAGGACGGACGGTAGCCATTGACAACGGTGATCCCCCAACATACAGCTTGCCATGGAAAGGAGTATGAATGATTGGATGAAGACATTAGGAAAGCAGAGATTCAGAAGGAACACAGCATCTTCATACGCTTATCTGAAATTCCCATCAATGAATTACATAAATATCTCTATCTTTATTTTATGTTTTATTTATCTTTATATATTCGAAAACTCTATAATCATTTGAATCCGCCTGACTGAGATTTACAAGATGACCATAGCTTGCTTCAAGCCAACAATCTCCGTGAGATCGACCCTTACTCACGTAAGGTATTACTTGGACGACCCAGTGCACTTGCTGGTCAGTTACATGGAGTTGTGACAAAGTGAGAATCATAATGTGAGCACCAAGTTTTTGGAGCCATTGCAAGAGGATCACAATTCTGTGTACCACAACCCAATTTTATTTATCTATGTTAGTTTATTTTTTTTCTTTAGGAAGATGATCATGTGAAGTCACAAAAACAACTGCAAAAATTAAAGCAAAATAAAAAATAGCATAAAAAACAGCACATCCTAGAGGACGAGCTTACTGGCATTTAAACGCCAATAAGGATAGCCAAATGGGCATTTAACGCCCAGCCTGACACCATTCTGGGCGTTAAACGCCAGAACTGGTAGGCAAACTGGCGTTTAACACCAGAAAAGGGTGTCTGGAGTTTGGCTGGTGTTAAACGCCAGTAAGGACAGCAGAATGGGCGTTTAACGCCCAGTCTGGCACCATTCTGGGCGTTAAACGCCAGAACTGGCAGGCAGACTGGTGTTTAACGCTGGAAATGGGCAGCAGCCTGGTGTTTAACGCCAGGAATGGCACATAGAGGGCGTTTAAACGCCAGGGAGGTGCAGGGATGAGAAGTCCTTGACACCTTAGGATCTGTGGACCCCACAGGATCCCCACTACCCCTACCTCACTCTCTCTCCTCTTCACACCTTTCTATAATACTCTTCCCCAAACACCATTCACCTATCAAATCCTACCCTCTTCCCCATATTCTCTTCACCACTCACATCCATCCACTAATTCCCAAAAACCCATCATAAAACTCCACCTACCTCACCATTCAAATTCAAATCATTTCCCCCCCAAACCCACCCAATCCCACATGGACCCCCTCTCTCCCTTACCCTATAAATACCACTCCTTACTCCTTCCATTTCACACATCTCAAACACTCTTCACCCCCTTGGCCGAACCCTTCACACGCCCTAATCTCGTCATTTTCTTCTTCTTCTACTCCCTTCTTTCTTCTTTTGCTCGAGGACGAGCAAACCTTTTAAGTTTAGTGTGGGAAAAAACTCTGCTTTTTAATTTTTCATAACCATTAATGGCACCTAAGACCGGAGAAACCTCTAGAAAGAGGAAAGGGAAGGCAAGTGCTTCCACTTCCGAGTCATGGGAGATGGAGAGATTCATCTCAAAGGTCCATCAAGACCACTTCTATAAAGTTGTGGCCAAGAAAAAGGTGATCCTCGAGGTCCCCTTCATGCTCAAAAAGAGTGAATATCCGGAGATCCGACATGAGATTTAGAGAAGAGGATGGGAAGCTCTCACCAATCCCATTCAACAAGTCGGAATCTTAATGGTCCAAGAGTTCTATGCTAATGCATGGATTACTAGGAACCATGATCAAAGTATGAACCCGGACCCAAAGAATTGGCTCACAATGGTTCGGGGGAAATACTTAGATTTTAGTCCGAAAAATGTGAGGTTGGCGTTCAACTTGCCAATAATGAGAGGAGACTCTCATCCTTTCACTAGAAGAGTCAACTTTGATCAAAGGTTGGACCAAGTCCTCAAGGACATCTGTGTGGAAGGAGCCCAATGAAAGAGAGACTCTAAAGGCAAGCCGGTTCAACTAAGGAGGCCTGACCTTAAACCCGTGGCTAGAGGATGGTTAGAGGTCATCCAACGCTCTGTCATTCCTACTAGCAACCGGTTCGAAGTAACTGTGGATTGGGCTATCATGATCCATAGTATCATGATTGGAGAGAAAGTGGAAGTTCATGAGATCATACCTCTAGAACTATACAAGGTGGCTGACAAGCCCTCCACTTTGGCAAGGTTAGCCTTTCCTCATCTCATTTATCACCTATGCAATTCGGCCGGAATTGTCATAGAGGAAGACATCCTCATTGAAGAGGACAAGCCCATCACCAAAAAGAGGATGGAGCAAACAAGAGAGCCCACTCATGGACCTCAACAAGAGCATGAGGAAGTCCCTCATCAAGAGATCCCTTAGATACCTCAAGGGATGTAATTCCCTCCACACAACTATTGGGAGCAACTCAACACTTCTTTAGGAGATTTGAGTTTCAACATGGAGCAACTAAGAATGGAGCACCAAGAGCACTCCATCATTCTCCATGAGATTAGAGAAGATCAAATAGCCATGAGGGAGGAGTAACAAAGGCAAGGAAGAGACATAGAGGAGCTCAAGAATGCCATTGGTTCTTCAAGAGGAAGAAGACGCCACCATCACTAAGGTGGATTCGTTTCTTAATCTCCTTGTCTATTTGCTTTTCTGTTTTTCGATTTTTATGCTTTATATTTGACTGTGTTTTTGTCTTTATTACATGATCATTAGTGTGTAGTGCTATGTCTTAAAGCTATGAATAATTCCATGAATTCTTCATCTTTCTTAAATGAAAAATGTTTCTATTGCAAAAGAACAAGAAGTACATGAGTTTCAAATTTTATCTTGAAGATAGTTCAATTATTTTGATGTGGTGACAATACTTTTTGTTTTCTGAATGAATGCTTGAACAGTGCATATTTTTTATAGTGAATTTTATGAATGTTAAAATTGTTGGCTCTTGAAAGAATGATGAAAAAGAGAAATGTTATTGATAATCTGAAAAATCATAAAATTGATTCTTGAAGCAAGAAAAAGTAGTGAAAAACACAAAGCTTGCGAAAAAAAAATGGCGAAAAAAATGAAGAAAAAGCAAGCAGAAAAAGCCAATAGCTCTTTAAACCAAAAGGCAAGAGCAAAAAGCCAATAACCCTTTAAACTAAAAGGCAAGGGTAAAAAGGATCCAAGACTTTGAGCATTAATTGATAGGAGGGTCCAAAGGAATAAAATCTTAGCCTAAGCGGCTAAATCAAACTGTCCCTAACCATGTGCTTGTGGCATGCAGGTCCAAGTGAAAAGCTTGAGACTGAGTGGTTAAAGTCGTGATCCAAAGAAAAAAGAGTGTGCTTAAGAACTCTAGGCACCTCTAACTGGAGACTCTAGCAAAGCTGAGTCACAATCTGAAAAGGTTCACCCAGTTATGTGTCTGTGGCATTTATGTATCCGGTGGTAATACTGGAAAACAAAATGATGAGGGTCACGGCCAAGACACATAAAGTAGCTGTGTTCAAGAATCAACATACTAAAATAGGAGAATCAATAACACTATCCAAATTCTGAGTTCCTATGGATGCCAATCATTCTGAACTTCAAAGGATAAAGTGAGATGCCAAAACTGTTCAGAAGCAAAAAGCTACTAGTCCCGCTCATCTAATTGGGACTAAGTTTCACTGATATTTTGGAATTTATTGTATATTCTCTTCTTTTTATCTCATTCTGTTTTCAGTTGCTTGGGGATAAGCAACAATTTAAGTTTGGTGTTGTGATGAGCGGATAATATATACGCTTTTTGGCATTATTTTTAGGTAGTTTTTAGTATGTTCTAGTCACTTTTTAGTATATTTTTATTAGTTTTTATGCAAAAATTCACCTTTCTGGACTTTAATATGAGTTTGTGTATTTTTCTGTGATTTCAGATATTTTCTGGCTGAAATTGAGAGACCTGAGCAAAAATCTGATTCAGAGGCTGAGAAAGGACTGCAGATGCTGTTGGATTCTGACCTCCCTGCACTCGAAGTGGATTTTCTAGAGCTACAGAAGCCCAATTGGCGCTCTCTCAATTGCGTTGGAAAGTAGACATCCTGGGCATTTCAAAAATATATAATAGTTCATACTTTGTCTGAGATTTGATGGCCCAAACTGGCATCCAAACGCCAGCCAAAGACCCTTTTCTGGTGTAAAACGCCAGAACTGGCACCAAAGCTGGAGTTAAATGCCCAAACTGGCATCCAAGCTGACGTTTAACTCCAAGAAGGGTTTATGCACATGAAAGCTTCAAGGCTCAGCCCAAACACTCACCAAGTGGGCCCCGGAAGTAGATTTTTGCACTTAGACTTATTCTCTGTAAACCTATGTTACTAGTTTAGTATAAATAGAACTTTTTACTATTATAAAAAGACCTTTTTGGCTTTTCTTCAACATTTAGAAATCATATTAGGCCATTTGGGAGGCTGTCCATTTGGCCATGCCTAGACTTCTCTCTTATGTATTTTCCAATAGTGGAGTTTCTACATCTCACAGATTAAGGTGAGGAGCTCTGCTGTTCCTCATGAATTAATGCAATTACTACTGTTTCTCTTTCAATTCACGCCTACTTCTTCTCCAAGATATACTCTTGTACTTAATTCAGTTAATTCTGAATGAAGGGGTTACCCGTGACAATCACCCAATCTTCGTTACTCGCTTAGCCAATATCCGCGTGCCTGACAACCACAAAGCGGTCTACATGATGTTCAACATAGTCATTGGACGACAGCCGGAGTATATTCTCTTGGGTCTCTGATCCACGGATTTGCATCGCCTCTCCTGACAACAGAGCATCCGAATCCGTGATTAGGATCTTCGTGGTATAGGCTAGAACCAATAGACAGCATTCTTGAGATCTGGAAAGTCTAAACCTTGTCTGTGATATTCCGAGTAGGATCTGGAAAGGGATGACTGTGAAGAAGCTTCAAACTCGCGAATGTTGGGCACAGTGACAGTGTGCAAAAGGATAAATATATCCTATTCCGACACAAGTGAGAACCGACAGATGATTAGCCCTGCGGTAGCTGTGCCTGGTATTTTTCATCCGAGACGAGAAATTCGACAGTTGACTAGTCGTACAGAAATCGTAGCCGGACCATTTTCACTGAGAGGATCCTACAGCTTGCCATGGAAGGGAGTACGCATGATTGGATGAAGACAATAGGAAAGCAGAGGTTCAGAGGCAACAAAGCATCTCCAAACGCTTATCTAAAATTCCCACCAAGGAATTATATAAGTATCTTTATCCTATTTTATGTTTTATTTATCTTTTAATTATCAAAACCTTATAACCATTTGAATCCGCCTGACTGAGATTTACAAGATGACCATAGCTTGCTACAAGCCGACAATCTCCGTGGGATCGACCCTTACTCACGTAAGGTATTACTTGGACGACCTAGTGCACTTGCTGGTTAGTTGTATCGGAGTTGTAAAAAGTGTGAATCACAATTCCGTACACCAGCACGCACACGTTAGGAAGCATGTTCTGTTGAGGGCATTCACACGCCTTGTGCGAGCGAACATAATTGCAAAGATTTTACTCCTGTGTGTACGCACACATCTTGAAATTCTTCTAGGCGTGCGCACGCACTCCTCTGTGCGTACGCACACTGCCATGTTTTCTTATATAAACCTTGTTTTTAAATTTTTCACCTTCCCAGCAAGCTTGTAATCTTCCGTGACCCTGTTTTCAGCAAATATGACTTTTGTGTTTTTAAAACTAAATTTCAAACTTCTAAGCCTCCATTTTCATCCGTTTAGTCCTAGATCTGTATAGTATGCCTAGTAATGAGAGGAAGCTAGGAAAGGTGGTAGCTTGAGAGTGAAGTAAGGGGAGGGTTAATGATGAATTATGATTAATGATGATTGTATGAGTTGCTGAGGGTGATGATGGAAGTGCAGTGTATGTCGTGAGCCGAAGGGCAGTATTTAATAATGATTATTGGCTGGTTATGGATTATGTTATGAGCCGGATGGCTATGATAAATTGTGATTTATGGCTGGAAATAAAAATGTGAATGTGAATGATTGTTTTATCTTGAGCTCTCTTTCTCGAAAGTGCAACCCCAGAGAGATGGTGGAAGGTGAGGATCCCCTTCTTTATTCCTCCTGGTATTGTAAAATCGCCCCCAGCGAGATGGTAGGAGGTTAGGATCCCCTCCTTGGTTCCTCCTGGGTATTGAGAACATACCTCCTGGGTAGATGCAAGGATTGTAGTTTCGCCCCACTTGCTTGAGGTTAGTTAGTATAGAGGCTCCCCGGGTGAACGCAAGGGTTGTGGTTTCTCCCCACTTGCCCCGGGTTATGATGAGTGATGATACGGTTGTAATGAATAATTATGGGATGTTATGAGTGGATGTGAAATAATTATCTGAGATACTAGTTTTCCTGGATGAAAGCAGTGACTAGCCACCACGTGCTCCAAGTTGAGACTCGATACTCTGCTGACCCTATGTTGCAAGGGTGGCCGGACACTGTGAAAGTTTCGGATGAGCTCGCCCCCGTGGATAAACACCAATGTGGGTGTTGTATGATTATGATTATGATTATGTTTATGATTGAGAATTACTCGAGTTGGGGATGTGCGATAGAAGGACAGTCCAATGGTTAGCTTCCAGGACTTGTCGGGTTGGCTTTATAACTAACAGATGAGACTCATCAGCCACTAGGACAGGCATGCGTCATATGCATCTATATGTCTTGTTTGGATTGCCTAAGTGATTGCATAACTAAATGCTACTTGATTATCTACTATATTTGAATTCTATTTGTGATTTCTCTGTTTGTAATAATTGTGGTTGTTGCATTTGGTTCCGTTGGTGGTTGGGAGGTTTGGAGGAGTCGGAAAGGGGAGTTTTAGATAGCTCTGACGACCCTTAGCTAGTTGCCTATTTTAATTTCATGGTTTAATTATGTTTTAAGCTTTAATTATCTGTTGGAAGTTCTAGGATTGCCTTCGGCTTTCCCTAGACATTATATGTTAGATATGTGGGCACTGTTACCATGCTGAGAACCTCCGGTTCTCACCCATGCGGGTTTTGTGGTTTTCAGATGCAGGGTAGGTGGCACCTTGCTGAGGCATGCTGGAAGCTTCTGATGTTGCAAAGATCTTTATCTTTCGGGTTTATTTTGGTTATTTGTATTTGTTTAAATACTTATTATCTCCATCTATTATATATATATGCTGTATTAATTCCTCTTAGAGGTGATTTTGGAGACTCAGGATTTTGTAACTCTGCATTTTGGGTTTTCTTTTGGGTTTTTCCTATATATCTATATATGTATAACTATGTGCTCGGACCGGTTTATCTTCGCGAGCCGAGTCTTGAGTTTTGTTACATGTGTTTTGGAACTCTTAGTATATAATTTCGTTAGCTTGCTCTATCATGCTTACGTTACCGTACACGGAGTTTTGTGCTTTTTAATTTAACGATTTTGCGTTATTCCTTTCTTCAAAGACTCCTAGTTATAAACCTTTTACACTATATTATATATTAAATTTTTACTTTTAGAGGTCGTAGCGCCTCGCCACCTCTGTTTTACATCCTAGGTGTAAAGCTCTGTGTGGTAGGGTGAACAATGAACTTGTTGAAAAATGAATGCATTCTCTCGCTCCTTTGTGTGCTTCTCATCTCGGCCCAGAAGTGGTGATCCAAGTAAACTAGAATCCATATATGCCGATCCTTGTACAGCTCTATAAAACAAACCGAACCCATAAGGTGTGGTGAACCGAAAACAGTGCATGCTTTGGGAAAAAAAGATTTGTGCATGAAAATAATTCGAATTGAAACCTCAATTACTTGAAAGCCACTTCTTGCCTCCGAGGCCATACTTTGTGAGGAAATCGTTCTAGTTTTTGTCAAATATGTCTTTTGTGTACGAGTTCCAAAGAACATGGCTCATCTCTTGTTCAATATCAATGTGTCCCTTGTGGCTATTTAGTTTGCTTGGGATCTTCTTCATGATGTGCCAGATACACCAGTGGTGAATTGTTGTTGGCATGCATAGCTCAATTGCCCTTTGAATCGATGTGCATTGATCGGTAAGAATGTCTTTTGGTGCCTTCCCTCCCATGCAACATAGCCAACACTCAAATTGCCATTTGAATGATTGAATGTCCTCATTATTCATCAGCGCACATCCAAGAAGTGTCGACTGGTCGTGGTGATTCACGCCAACAAAAGAACCTAAAACTAGGGCTGGCAATGGGTAGGGTAGGGTAGGTTTGGACTCTACCCTAACCCTACCCGCAGGTTGAAAACTTTCTTAAAACTCTACCCTACCCTACCCGTGGGTTGAGAATCTCTCAACCCTAACCCTACCCGCACCCTAAAGTTCTAAACCCTACCTTACCTGCAGAAAAATAAAAAATTTTCAAGCAAATATAAAATTCAACCATTCCAAATTTTATACATATTAATAACATAGAAAACAAAAAACTAAGTTCAAATTAAAATTAAAAACAATAAAATCTTAAAGAAATCTAACATAAAATTACAAATAATATGATCATCAACTAACTTAGTGGTTATTTCAATTTTTTATAAGAGGAAGATTGTGAGTTCAACACTCACTTTTTCACTACATACATAACTTATATATATATATATATATATATATATATATATATATATATATATATATATATATATTACGGGTGCGGGTAGGGTAGGTGTTCATGCATCGGTTCGAGCTATAAAGGACTGGGTTGACCGACCTCTCGGAAGGTTGGCCCATGACCGACCTCTTAAAGTTGCCCCATTACCAACCTCTTCTCAAAAGAGGTCGGCCAAATCTCCAGAGGAGCCCAAAGTAGGCCCAAACGAAGGGACACAACCCAAATCTAAAGGCAGCCCAAGATTAGAAAGATAAAGGTGGTTTTCCTTAAAGATAAGATGACTTCACTCAAAGATAACTATCTTATCTCAAGAGAAGATCACTCCACACCATTATAAATATACTGGAGCACCTAGGTATAACTCATACTCTGATTCTACTAAAAACCTGCCTAAAGCACGTGCTAACTTAAGCATCGGAGTCTCTTGCAGGTACCACCACCCTCCGGTGACGAAGGATCAGCAGCACCGCCAAGTCCAACAAGTCGGACGCAACAGCTCCGGCCACCAGAACCAACAAGTCGGACACGACAGCTCCGGCCACCAGATCCAACAAGTCGGACAGGACAGCTCCGACCAGTACAGCAGATCTCGTTCGAGATCGACCTACAGTTTCAGGTAACCCTTGGAACATTGGCGCCGTTGCCAGGGAACCTGGAAGTCATCCCATCACCATGGCGGACGACCATGACAACGACCATAACTTTGGTTTGGTGGACAGAATGCCAAACAAAAACACGGACGCCACCTCCAAAGACACACCTCAAAACAGGGGAGATAAGCAACCGCCAAACACAGAAATTTTGGAAGCTATCTGTAAGCAACAGAATCGCCTTAAACAGCTGGAACAAGAAACTGAACATCAACGGGAAGCCAAAAGAGACCTTCGGAGAGAAACAAGACGACATCGAAAGCTAGAGGACAAACTCTTAAAAGCTCGAAGCCGATCTCAAAACCAAGACCACTCGATCCAGTCGTAAAGATAGCCCCCACAAAGATCAAGACCCATTCACCAAAGAGATCATGAAAGCTAAAATCCCAAAGGACTTCAAAGCTCCCGACATGACCCCATACAACGGCACATCGGATCCAAGCCATCACCTCAACAATTTTAGAAGCAGAATGTATCTCACTGACGCCTCGGACGCCATTCGATGCAAAGCCTTCCTGACTACCCAAACGAAGATAGCAATAAAGTGGTTCGACAGTTTACCTCCAAGATCCATCACAAGTTTTGACGACCTTGCTAAAAAGTTCTTCGCCAGGTTCTCCATCCAGAAGGATAAAGCCAAACACGCTCCAAGCTTGCTGGGAATTAAACAAGGAGATCGGGAAAGCCTTCGCAGCTACATGGAAAAGCATGCCTTGACATACAAAGTCTTCCAACAAGAAGCGGCCATCATGGGACTCATCAATGGCCTAAGAGAAGGACCTTTCAGCCACTCAATATCCAAGAAGTACCCAACATCTCTAAACGAGGTTCAAGAAAGGGCGGAAAAATATATCAATCTGGAAGAGAACTCTCGATTGGGAGACAGCTCAAAAACCAGATTCTCCTAACCCGCCACAGGATAAGGATAAAGAATCCAGGAAGAAAGAAGACCAACTTATCTCATATTATACCTCGCAGTGGGAAGTCGGGAAATAGCCTCCGCACTAGTCAGAGAAGACGAAGGTGGGCAACAACCCGTCTACTTCATCATCAAGGCTCTACAAGAGGCCGAACTAAAAAATCAAAAGATAGAAAAGTTCGCCTATGCCCTCATACTCACTTCTCGATGACTCCGCCCATACTTTCAAGCTCACACTATCAGAGTTCGTAACAACTAGCCCATAAAAGGCATCCTACAGAAAATAGACTTAGCTGGAAGAATCCTACAATGGGCAGTCGATTTATCTGAATTCGATCTTCGATATAAAGTTCAGACAGCCATCAAATCACAGTATATGGCCGACTTCATTGCAGAGTACACTGACACCCCAGGAACTCCCACAAAATGGAATCTCTATGTGGACGACTCTTCAAACAAAACCGGGAATGGCACAGGTGTAATTATAGAAAGCGATCAGGGAACCCAAATCGAGCTAAATAACCAAGCTGAATACGAGGCACTACTGGCTGGTTTAAGGCTGGCTAAGGAGGTAGGAGTTCAAAAGCTTACCGTGTTTAGTAATTCACAAGTAGTCACCTCATAAATAGAAAGTAGCTACCAAGCTAAGGATCTGTTCCGAGGGTTACCTGAAACTGTAGGTCGATCTCAGACGAGATCTTCTGTGTTGGTTGGTGCTGATGTGTCTGACTTGTGGATGGTGGCCAGAGCTATTGCGTCCGACTTGTTGGACTGGGGGTGCTGCTGATCCTTCGTCACTGGAGGGTGGTGGTTCCTGCAAGGGACTCCGATGCTTAAGTTAGCAAGGGTATTAAGCAGGTCTTTAGTAGAATCAGAGTATGAGTTATACCTGGGTACTCCAGTGTATTTATAATGGTGTGAATTGATCTTCTCTTTAGGATAAGATAGTTATCTTATCTTATCTTTTGAGTGAAGTCATCTTATCTTTAAGGGAACCGCCCTTATCTTTCTAGGCTTGGGCTGCCTTTAGATTTGGGTCGCGTTCCTCTGTTTGGGCCTTCTTGGGCCTCTATAGCGTTTTGGACGACCTCTTTTATAAAGAGGTCGGGTAATCCTGGTCTGGACAGGTCAGTCGACTTATCTTCAGTTAGCCCGGGTCGTATAGCTCCGACCCAGGGTATGAACAATGCCCCTGCTTGAGTTCAATCTTTCCTTTGAGGTCGTGTGTTTTTTAGACCTTTGACCCCTTTTTGGTGAAGTCGAGCTCGAGCATTGTCGATTCCGTTTTGTAGAGCTTCTTGAATGCGGAGCATTTTTTCTCACTCCTTTTAATCAGAACGCGCGTTTTGCGTTTTTCCTTGGGAACGTGCGAAGTTTAAATGCTCCATTAACTTTTTGCCGTTTCCTTTTTACTTCCCTCTTGGTATCTTCATTTTGAAATTTTCAAAGCTTTCGTCTCAATTTTACTCTCTTTCTCTTCTTTGACTATTACTGCTTCGTTTCTTTTGTTTGAAAGGTGATTTGTCTGGTGCAGCTTCGTCGTTGCTTCAATCTCTCAGCTTTTATCGTCTCCTCCTTGCTATAGGTGGGTCTTCTTCCTTTTGTATGACCTTTTGTTGTTTGACGCATTTAGGGCTTTGAGTGTTGTTACTGTTTCTGATTGTATCTTCTGATTGAAGCTTTTGGAATAGTGAACTACTTGTTTTGAAAAAAAAGGTTGCATCTTTGCTGATTTTCCCTTTAGCATGTTTGATGTCAATAGTTTTCCTTGTTGATAATTTGGAAAAGATGGTAACTTTTGATTCCTTTTGTGATTTTATCCTTCGGAGTGTTGCTGTTTGAGGGAGGTCATTTTTTGCCAGAGTAGGATTTGATCTTCTTTATGTTTTTTTGTGGAATGGTGTTAGGGTTTTGGGTTTTGTCGATTTTGGTCCTGTACTGCTTCCAAAGGATTCCCTTGGACCTTTGGTGTGAGTCCTGGGGTTTCCTTTCACTGCTATATCTGTTTTCTTAACATTTGCATGCCTTAGTCCGAGTTGTATTCATTTTTGTCCGAGTTGCTCTCTTTAACTTGCTCGAGCTGTTTGATTAGTAACTCATTTTCCTTTTTCTTACTGTAGGACTAGTTGACCCATGTTTTCTCGAAAAAATATTGTCGAGACGTCCTCCAAAGTCCCTGAGGGCATGTCAGACTGGCTGGACTCCCTCATTTTGATGTGTGTTTCTGTGGTTAATGCTGAGTACTGTGTGGAGCTTAGGAAACATCACAGGATTTGTAGTAATCGGGAGCAAGAGAAGGATTATGAGTTAGTAGCGCCTGATCCTGACGAGAGGGTTTGTTTTCCTTCTTTGGTCCAGGGGGAACGTCCCTTCTTTTATGCTTATGACTATTTTTTCAGCCAAATGAACATTACCTTTCCCTTTACTTCTTTTGAGAACAACTTGTTATGGTCATGCAATGTATCTCGATCCCAACTTCACCCGAATTCGTGGGGCTTCATTAAAATCTTTCAATTACTGTGTCAGGAGTTGGATGTCCGACCTTCTCAAACTCTCTTTCTTTTTCTTTTTATCTTGACAAAACTTGGGGTGGCTAAGAAGAAGGCTTCCTGGATTTCTTTCCGAGCTACCGAGGGGAAGAAAGTTTTTGCCATGTATGATGAATCTTTTAGAGATTTTAAGAACTATTTCTTCAATGTCCGAGCTGTTGAAGGAGCTCGACCCTTCTTTTTGGATGAAAATGACGAGCCCGCCTTCTCCTTAGATTGGCAAAAGAATGTAGTTGTGTCTAGATATGCTTGGGAGATGTTGGTTGAGGTTGAGCAGGCTCTAGTACATGTGTTGGAGGAAAACTGGGGGGAGCCTCTCCATCTTGACACTAAGAGGTTTTTAGGGGATCCCTCCCTTTTGCGGGCCAAATTAGGTAGTGGTCGATTTGCTGTGTTTGCTTTACCTTGTAGATATATTCCTTTCTTTCCAATTGGGACTTAACTTTGCTGGTTTTCTTTTTCCAGAGATGGCGAAGACCTCGGATGCTATGAAGGCTTTTAAAAAAGCCCAGAAAGCTACAGCTGCAAAAAACATCTCAGCCAGAGCTGCTGGGGAGGGATCTTCTCAGGTTCCTCCTAAGAAACTGACCTCCAGTGATTCTGGGCCGAGGAGAGTGATCCCTACTCCTCAAGTCCGTCTGGCTCCTTTTGATCCCCCTATGTCGACCTCTGGTGCTACCTCTTCTCCATCTGTTGGTCCTCCACCCAAGAAGCAAAAGACTGTTGAGCCCTTTGACCTTGATGCCCCTGTCTTCGATGCCATGGGGTTTGTTGACAACCAAATATCCCCTTATGGCCGACTTCCAATGAATGACGTGTCCATTCTTTACCACCTGGATTTCATCACCCGGAGTAGTGTTAAGATGGCACACATTGGTGCAGCCCTCTTTCGAACTGCTCAGGATATCCCGGTTCATGCAACAAAGGCTTTTTTGGAGGAGGCCAAGTCTGAGTTTGACAGGATTAAAGGTTTGAAGGATGAGTTGGATGCCAAAGTGGCCAAATTAGAGATTGATTTGGAGAATGAGAGGGCTCAGGCTACTGCAGCTGTGGCTTCTACAAATCTGACTGAGGAAATGGCACAGAAGCAGAAGCATAAGGAGAGCTACGTCCGGGTTTATAGTGAGCTGCTGGAGGCCAGGGAGAGTTTGGATTCTGTCCAAGGTGATTATACTGAGCTCTAAGGCTATCTCGTGGGCAGTGTGACTGATGCCTACGAAACCTTGAAGGCTCAGGTCTGAGTTCTAGCTCCCCGATCTCGACCTAAGTCTTTTTAGTTTGGATAATATCGTGGAGAATGGTAAGATCGTCCCTGCCCCGGGTGAAGATGATGATGAAGATCCTCCTCCCCAGCCGCTAGTTAAAGGCTCTGCTTCTCCAACTTCCTCAACTCCTGCTGCCAAGGTTAGCCAGCCCGAGTCCGACCCAGATGTGCAGATTTTAAGCCGTCCAGATGGGACTGTGGATGCTGTCCCTATCTCAACCCGTCCTCCTACTCCGCCCCAAGACGTTGCTACCGGGGAAACTGTGAACTCTTCATGATTGGTTATAACTTTTTCGGCCTGGTTTGTGGGCTTTTAACTTCTGATTTTTGTAACTGGTGGTTTGTTTGACTTTGGATACTTTAGTTGCTTTTCTTTAGCAACTCTTATTTAGAAAAACAAATGGTCTCTTAAGCTCTTGAGGTCGACTTTCGAGTGGCCTCTTGAGTCTTTTATTATGGTAGCTTTGCTTCTTCTTGATATGCTTGTTTGCAGCTTTTGTTGGCATTTCCAGGAATCTTTAGAGTGTTGGGGTCTTGCTGTCTGACCTCTTTTGATGGCCTTTGTGCTTATTTATTTCCTACTTGGTCGAAATGGCCTTTGAGGCTTATTTTGTTCGACTTATTCTTTGTAGTATTCTCATAGAACACTTGTAGGTTGATTTTGGTGAGGTCATGGCCTTTTGAGTCGAACTGTGTCCCTTCTAGCGTACGTCTTCTGTTAGTTAATTTTTCTCGACGAACCTTGAGTTATTTTTAGTAATCCCCCTTTTTTTTAATTGGACCTCACCGGGTCTCTTTTTATGGGTTTACTTTTTATAACTCTGTTGCTTTAATCAGCTTGGGCCGACTTCTTCACGTCGGTCCCCTGTAAGTTATTTCTAGTAATCCATTTTTAGTTGGACCTTACTAGGTCTCTTTTTATGAATTACTTTTTATAACTTTGTAGCTTGAATCGGCTTGGGCCGACTTCTTCATGTCGGTCCCTTCTAAGTTATTTCTAGTAATCCATTTTTAGTTGGACCTTGCCAAGTCTCTTTTAATGGATTACTTTTTATAACTTTTGTAGCTTTGAATAGTTTGGGCTGACTTTTTCCTGTCGGTCTCTTCTAAGTTATTTCTAGTAATCCATTTTTAGTGGGACCTCGTCAGGTCTCTTCCTATGGATTACTTTTTTATAACTTCTTGCATTATTCTATTTTTATCGCTTTTTCATCTTTCCAATTTTGTAGAAATTGGGTAGTAGGTTTGATCCTCGCTTGGCCGACCTTTGATGAATTTGGTTTTCATCTTTGTCGACCTTATCGTGATCGGATAGTGAATTTGGTTTTTCACTTTTGCCGATCTGTAGCTTTATAATCGGGCGATGAATTTTTGTGTTTCAGATTAATACGTCTTGATAAAGAGACTTTGTAGAAGATCTGAAAAACTTTATTCAAAATAGAAAATAGGCAAATATACATGTGTGAGTGCTTACCCTTCTTAAGTCAGGTAACTTTGCAGATCTTGGCTTGGTGCCTCGTTAAAAAACCTTTTTTAGGAAAAAGAGTGCACCTTCTGACCTAAGATCTTTTTATTACCTCCTAAATATAATACCTTTTTAGGTTGCAGGCGTGCCATGACCTTGGTAGCTCTCGCCCCTCGAGTTTGGACACTTTGTAGTAGCCTTTTCCCAGTACCTCTGTGATCCGGTAGGGTCCTTTCCAGTTAGCCGCTAGCTTCCCCTCTCCAGGTCGACTTGTTCCAATATCATTTCGGATTAGGATGAGGTCATTGTTAGTGAAGCTTCGCTGTACTACCTTTCGATTATATCTTGAGGTCATTCGACGCTTTAATGCCTCTTCTATGATCCGAGCTCTTTCTCGGACTTCTGGAAGTAGGTCAAGCTATTGCTTTTGAAGTTGAGGGTTGGCCTTTTCATTGTAGATGATCGTTTTGAGTGACCCTTCTTCAATTTCTACCGGAATCATTGCCTCCATTCCATAAGCCAATTCGAAAGGCGATTCCTTTGTGGTGGAATATGGAGTTGTTCGATATGCCCATAGGACTTGTGGGAGTTCCTCCGCCCAGGCTCCGTTTGCGTCCTGTAGTCTCTGTTTTAACCCAGCTAGTATGACTTTATTGGCAGCTTCTGCTTGTCCATTAGCCTGAGGGTGTTTTACGAATGTGAATTGGTGTTTTATTTTCAAGTCGGCTACCAACTTTCTAAAGCCTGCATATGTGAATTGAGTGCCATTGTCTGTGGTAATGGAGTGAGGAACCCCAAACCTTGTGACAATGTTCCTGTATAGAAACTTCTGACTTCTTTGAGCAGTGGCATTAGCTAGGGGTTCTGCCTCAATCCACTTTGTGAAATAATCAACCCCTACAATGAGGAATTTGACCTATCCCGACCCTTGGGGGAAGGGCCCGAGGAGGTCGAGTCCCTATTTTGCAAATGGCCAAGGTGATGTTACACTGATGAGTTCCTCTGGTGGGGCGATGTGGAAGTTAGCGTGTTTTTGACATGGTGGGCATGTCTTGATGAAATCGGTAGCTTCTTTTTGTAAGGTCGGCCAATAGAATCCAACTCGGAGTACCTTTTTGGCGAGAGCTCGTGCTCCGAGATGGTTGCCACATGTTCCACTGTGTATTTCTTCTAAAACCTCTTCCGTGTTAGAGGTCGGCACACATTTCAGTAGATGTGTTGAAAGTTCTCTCTTGTATAGGATGTTGTTTATGATAGTGTAGTGATGTGCCTCCCGCTTTAACCTCTTTGCCTCCTTCTTGTCTGTAGGGAGTATTTCCGACTTAAGGTAGTTGATTATGGGGGTCATCCAATCTTGGTCCTCGCCTGATATTGCTAGGACCTCTTCTTCCTCTGAAACTGATGGGCTCTATAGTATTTCTTGGATGAGACTTTTATTATTGCCCCCTGGTTTGGTGCTGGCTAGTTTTGAGAGTGCGTCAGCTCGAGCATTCTGTTCTCGAGGTATGTAGCGGACCTCATATTCCCCGAATTGTCTGAGCTATTTTCTGGTTTTGTCCAGGTACTTTTTCATGATAGGATCCTTGGCTTGGTAGGTCCCTTCTATTTGTGAAGTAACTACTTGTGAGTCGCTGAAGATGATAAGCTTTTGAGCTCCAACCTCCCCAGCCAGCTTCAAACCAGCCAATAGTGCCTCATACTCAGCCTGGTTATTGGAAGTAGGGAACTCAAACTTCAAGGAAAGTTCGATTTGGGTTCCCTAATCGCTTTCTATTATCACACCCACTCCACTCCCGGTTTTGTTTGAAGAGCTGTCTACATAGAGATTCCATTTTGTAGGATTTTCCGGGGTGTCAGTATATTCTGCAATGAAGTCGGCCAGATACTGTGATTTGATGGCTATCCGAGCTTCATATTGAAGGTCGAATTCAGACAACTCGATTGCCCACTATAGTATTCTTCCTGCGACATCTATTTTCTGCAAAATGCCTTTTATGGGCTGATTGGTCTGAACCTTGATGGTGTGAGCTTGAAAGTATGGGCGAAGTTGTCGAGAAGTTAATATGAGAGTGTAGGCGAACTTTTTTATCTTTTGATAGTTTAGCTCGGACCCTTGTAGCGCTTTACTGATGAAGTATATGGGTTGTTGTCCACTTTCGTCTTCTCTGACCAGTGCTGAAGCTACTGCCCGACTTTCCACAGCAAGGTATAATATGAGTGCTTCTCCTTCTCGTGGTTAGGTGAGAATAGGTGGTTGTCCCAGGAATCTTTTGAAATCCAGGAAAGCTTGCTCGCACTTTGGCGTCCATTCGAACCTTTTCCCTTCCTTAGCATGGCGTAGAAGGGGAGAGATCTTATGGCTGATCCGACTAAAAACCTAGACAAGGCTTCCAGTCTCCCGTTAAGTTGTTGCAGCTCTTTGACACAGGTCGGGCTTTTCATGTCGAGTATAGCCCAGCACTTGTTCGGGTTTACTTCGATTCCTCTTTGTGTGAGTATGAAACCCAAGAATTTGCCAGCTTCTACTGCAAAGGTGCACTTTGCAGGGTTAAGTCGCATGTCGTGCTTTCTTATGGTATTTAACACTTGGGCAAGGTCGGATAGTAATGACTCCTCGCCTTGTGTTTTTACCAACATGTCATCCATATATACCTCCATGAGTTTCCCGATATGGTCTGTAAAGACCTTGTTCATTAATCTTTGGTAGGTGGCTCCTGCATTTTTGAGTCCGAATGGCATGACGACGTAACAGTAATTTGCTTTTGGGGTTAAGAACGAGGTTTTTTCTTGATCAGGTGGGTACATCGGGATTCGATTGTATCTTGAATAAGCATCCATAAATGAGAGGTATTTGTATCCGGAGGAAGCATCCACCAGAGCGTCGATACTTGGGAGTGGATAAGGATCTTTTGGGCAAGCTTTGTTGAGGTCGGTGTAGTCAGTGCACATCCGCCACTTTCCGTTTGATTTTTTCACTAGGACGATATTAGCTAACCATAATGGGTATTTGACCTCTCTTATAAATCCTGCTTCCAGTAGAGCTTGTACCTGTTCTTCCACGGCTTAGGATCTTTCTCGTCCGAGCTTCTTGCGCCTCTGCTGTACTGGCCGAGATCCTAGATATACTGCCAGCTTGTGGCACATTAGTTTGGGATTTATGCCCGGCATATCTGCAGCCTTCCATGCGAAGAGGTCGACATTATCCTTTAAGAACTGTATAAGGGACTCCTTTACATCTCTTTTTAGGGTTGCGCCAATATTCGTTGCTTTATTTGGGACGTCTCCGATCTGGACTTTTTCTATTTTGCCTTCAGGTTGTGGACGAAGTTCTTCCCGACCTCGAACTCTCCCGAGTTCGATGGTGTGGATTTCTTCTCCTTCGCCTCTAAGGTTCAGACTTTCGTTGTAACAGCGACGCGCTGTCCTCTGGTCTCCTTTTATCGTAGAGATCCCTTCTGTAGTTGGGAACTTCATGCATAGATGTGGAGTCGAGACAACTGCGGCTAGCTGATTTAGGGTTGTCCGACCTATTAGGGCATTGTAAGCTGAACTTACGTCGACTACAATGTAGTCTATGTTGAGTGTCCTTGACCGGGCTCCCTTTCCAAAGGTAGTGTGTAATGAGATGTATCCAAGCGGTTTGATTGGAGTGTCTCCTAGTCCAAACAAGCTGTTCGGATATGCTCTAAGCTCTTTTTCCTGTAGGCCGAGTTTATCGAAGGCGGTTTTAAACAGGATATCAGCTGAGCTTCCTTGGTCCACCAGTGTGCGGTGGAGATTAGCGTTGGCCAATATGATAGTGATGACCATGGGATCGTCATGTCCTGAGATGTTGCCTGCCGCGCCCTCTTTAGTGAAAGTAATAGTAGGGAGGTCGAGTGCTCCTTTTCCTCCCTCGACGTGATATACTTCTTTAAGGTGTCTTTTGCGAGATGATTTGGAGATTTCTCCTCCCGCAAATACTCCATGTATCACGTGGACATGTCTCTCCGGGATAAGAGGTGGTCGTTCAGTTCATCCGACTTTTTCGTCCCTTCTTCTTTTTCTGGGCTCATCTGTCCTGTTGGTTAAGTACCGATCTAGTCTCCCCTCTCTCACCAATTTTTCTATGACATTCTTCAAGTAGAAGCACTCGTTGGTGGGATGTCCATAGATTCAATGGTATTCACTATATTCTGTCTGATTTCTGCCTCCTTTTTTGCTTTTAATTAGTCGAGGTGGTAGAATCTTCTCAGTGTGGCATACTTCTCGGTAAACTTCCACAAGGGACACCCGGAGAAGGGGTGTAATTGTGGTATTTCTTAATCTTCTCTCCATGTTGATCTTCTTTTTTCTTGGACTCTTTATCCTTATTACGGGAGGAGTAGGAGAATCCTGGTTTTGAGGTCTCTCTTAGTCGAGAGTTTTCCTCCATGTTAATGTACTTCTCTACTCATTTTTGTACTTCATTCAGAGATGTGGGATATTTCTTTGATATAGAGTGACTAAAAGGTCCCTCTCATAGGCCATTAACGAGACCCATAATGGCTGCTTCTGTTAGCAGACTTTGTATGTCCAGACATGCTTTGTTGAATCTTTCCATATAGTTGCGAAGACTCTCTCGATCTCCTTGCTTGATTACTAATAGGCTTGGAGCGTGTTTGGCCTTGTCTTTCTGGATGGAAAATCTGGCAAGAAATTTCTTGGCTAAGTCGTCAAAGCTTGTGAAGGATCTAGGGGGCAGACTGTCGAACCACTTAATTGCTGTATTTGTTAAAGTAGTCGGGAAGGCTTTGCACCGAATTGCATCTGAGGCATCAGTGAGATACATCCTGCTTCTGAAGTTGCTGAGATGATGGCTTGGATCGGAGGTACCGTCGTATGGGGTCATGTCGGGAGCTTTAAAATCCCTTGGAACCTTGGCTTTCATGATTTCCTTGGTGAAGGGATCCTGATCCTTGTGGGGTGTGTCATCGGGATTGGTTTCGATAATTTTGGTTTTTAAGTCGGCTTCCAGTTTTAGGAGTTTATCCTCTAACTCTCAGCGTCGCCTAGTTTCTCTCTAGACGTTTCTTTCGTCTTCACGCTGGTGCTCGGCCTCTTTTTCGAGTTGATTGAGTCGATCTTGTTGAGCCTGTAGTGCCTCCATGATTTATGTATTTGGTGGATTCTTATCTTTGTTGGGTTGAGGTGTTTCTTTTGGTGTGGTGTTCGCATTTTTATGCGGCGTCCTATTCTCTAGATCAGAGTCGTGGTCGTCGTCAAGATTGTCCGCCATGAAGATGGGATGACTTTCAGGTTCTCCGGCAACGGCGCCAATATTCCGAGGGTTACCTGAAACTGTAGGTCAATCTCGGACAAGATCTTCTGTGTTGGTCGGTGTTGACGTGTCTGACTTGTGGATGGTGGCCGGAGCTGTTGCGTCTGACTTGTTGGACTGGAGGTGCTGCTGATCTTTCATCACCGGAGGGTGGTGGTACCTGCAAGGGACTCTGATACTTAAGTTAGCAAGGGTATTAGCAGGTTTTTAGTAGAATCAGAGTATGAATTATACCTGGGTACTCCAGTGTATTTATAATGGTGTAAAGTGATCTTCTCTTTGGGATAAGATAGTTATCTTATCTTATCTTTTGAGTAAAGTCATCTTATCTTTAAGGGAACTGGCCTTATCTTTCTAGGCTTGGGCTGCCTTTAGATTTGGGTCGCGTTCCTTTGTTTGGGCCTTCTTGGGCCTCTGTAGCGTTTTGGCCGACCTCTTTTAGAAAGAGGTTGGGTAATCCTGGTCTGGACAGGTCAGTCGACTTATCTTCAGTTAGCCCGGGTTGTACAGGTCCTACCCAGGGTATGAACAGGATCCCACCATGAAAAAGTACCTGGACAAGACCAGAGAATAACTCGAACAACTTGGGAAATATGAGGTCCACCATATACCTCGGGAACAGAATGCTCGAGCTGATGCACTTTCAAAACCAGCCAGCACCACGGAATAGCTCGGACAATTCGGGGGATATGAGGTCCGACATATACCTTGGGAACAGAATGCCCGAGCTAATGCACTTTCAAAACCATTCAGCACCAAACCAGGGGGCAATAATAGAAGCCTCATCCAGAAAACACTACAAAATCCATCAATCTCGGTGGAAGAAAAGGTCCTAAGCATATCAGGTCAGGGTCGTTCCCCCGGAGTCAAGGAAGGAAAACAAACCCTCTCCTCAGGGTCCAGCGACACCAACTCATGATTCTTCTCCTCATCCCTATCCCTATAAATTCTATGGAACCTCCTAGGTCGCACACAGTACTCAAGAACACACATTAAAACTATGAAATCCAGCCAGTCAGAAATGCCGTCCGGGATCTTAGTAGACATCTCAGCAATGTTTTTTGCAAGAAGACATAGGTCAACTATTCCTATAGTAAGAAAAAGAAAAATGGGGTTACTACCAAACAACTCGGGCAAATAAGAAAATAACTCGGACAATAACAGCAAAAAGATACAGCAATAAAAGGGAAACCCCAGGACTCACACGAAAGTCCAGGGGCACCTGTTCCGAGGGTTACCTGAAACTGTAGGTCGATCTCGGACGAGATCTTCTGTGCTGGTCGGTGCTGACGTGTCCAACTTCTGGGTGGTGGTCGGAGCTGTTGCGTCCGACTTGTTGGACTGGGAATGCTGCTGATCCTTCGTCTCCGGAGGGTGGGGGTACCTGCAAAGGACTCCAATGCTTAAATTAGCAAGGGTATTAAGCAGGTTTTTTGTAGAATCAGAGTATGAGTTATACCTGGGTGCTCCAGTGTATTTATAATGGTGTGGAGTGACCTTTTCGGATAAGATAAGTTAGTTATCTTATCTTTGAGTGAGGTCATCTTTATCTTCTGAGAAACTGCCTTTATCTTTTCTGGGCTTTAGCTGCCTTTAGATTGGGCTGTGTTCCTTCGTTTGGGCCTACTTGGGCCTCTGTGGCATTTTGTCCGAGCTCTTTGTGAAGAGGTCGGATATTTGGCCGAGCTCTTTGAGAAGAGGTCGGATAGTCTGACCTGAAGAGGTCGGTCGGCTTGTCGCCGGACAGCTTGACCCAGGGTATGAACAGTGCCCCTGCTTGAGTTCGATCTTTCCGTGAGATCGTGCTTTTCAGAGCTTTGATCTTTTTGGAAGTCGTGCTCAAGCATCTGTCTTGCTTGTTTCTTCATTGCTTTGCAATCTTTGTAGATTTTCTAGAGGTTTGGTACTTCACAGTCCAACCACTTTTGAGCGGTAGTGTGGGTTTTCTACCCTTGCCTTCTAGATCACGCCTTGCTTTAAGTTTGTGTTGACAACCCTCTGCTTTGGCGAAGTTATCCTTGCAGCTTGATATCCGGGATTTTAGTGACTTGTCCAATGACTTTTTTGTTTTCTATATATATATATAACCTTTTTTAGTCTCGGATGATGTTCGTAGCCTTGTTTGAGATTGTGCCTTCTTTGAGTGGAGTTGTATCCCTTTCAGCTAAGCACATTTGAGCTTTAAGTTGTTTCCCCACCTTTTGGCTTGTTCTTTTTTGAGATCGTTCTTGCGCCTCTTCTTAGCTGACGTCAACCTGTACGACTTTGCCCCTGCTTGAGTTTGGACCTTTCCGTGAGATCGTGCTTTTAGAGCTTCGATCTCTTTGGGAAAGTCGTGCTCAAGCATCCTGACTTTGGTCGATCTTGAGTAGTTTCTTCTTGTGCGAGTCTGGTATTGCCCTTTTTATTTTGTTGAGAGGTCTTTTCAGCCTTCTTCTGACTTGTTTGTCTTTACTGCTCGGGCTTTTTAGTCATAATCCAACAACATTTTAGGTAGTGTTCCGATGGGAAACCTTTTTATAGTCTGTTTGGATGACTTTTTAGCGCCGTTTTGATTTGTGCTTTTGCCTTTTAAGTAGTGTCTTTTTTCAAGACTTTGTACTTTTTAGCAAAGCATTTCTGGCCTTCCTCTGGCTGTTGCGAGATGTCTTTGTCCCCTTTGTGGATCTTCGTAGAGTGTCGGTACTTTGTTGTCCGACCTCTTTTGATCACTTCTGGTTTTGTCCTCTTTCTGCTTGGTCGAGGTGGTCTTTGGGGCTAACTTGTCCGACGACTTTTTAGTGTTCTTGTAGAACACCTTTTAGTCAGTCTGAACAATTTTGATAGCTTTGTCGTGGAGCCGTGGCTTTTTGGGCGGAGCTATGTCTGTTTTAGCGCACGTTTTTCGTTGGTCCGACTTCTTTTTGTCGGTCCAAACTGTAGCTTTCGTTGGTCCGACTTCTTCTTGTCGGTCCAAGCTGTAGCTTTCGTTGGTCCGACTTCTTCTTGTCGGTCCAAGCTGTAGTTTTCGTTGGTCCGACTTCTTCTTGTCTGGTCCCTCTAAGTTATTTATGTAATCCTCTTTCTTGGACCTTGTTCAGGTCTCTTTCAGGGATTACTTTTATAACTTTTGTGTTGTGGGCCGACTTCGTCAAATCGGGTCCTCCTAAGTTATTTCTGTAATCCTCTTTCTTGGACCTTGTTCAGGTCTCTTTCAGGGATTACTTTTATAACTTTTGTAGCTTTTGGGCCGACTTCATCATGTCGGGCCCTTCTAAGTTATTTCTGTAATCCTCTTTCTTGGACCTTGTTCAGGTCTCTTTCAGGGATTACTTTTATAACTTTTGTCGCTTGGGCCGACTCTGTCATGTCGAGCTCTTCTAAGTTATTTCTGTAATCCTCTTTCTTGGACCTTGTTCAGGTCTCTTTCAGGGATTACTTTTATAACTTTTGTCGCTTGGGCTGACTCTGTCATGTCGGGCTCTTCTAAGTTATTTCTGTAATCCTCTTTCTTGGACCTTGTTCAGGTCTCTTTCAGGGATTACTTTTATAACTTTTGTAGCTTTTGGGACGACTTCTTCATGTCGGGTCCTCCTAAGTTATTTCTGTAATCCTCTTTCTTGGACCTTGTTCAAGTCTCTTTCAGGGATTACTATTATAACTTTTGTAGCTTTTGGGCCGACTTCATCATGTCGGGCCCTTCTAAGTTATAGTAATCCTCTTTTATAGGGCTGGCCAGACCTCTTTCCAGGGCTTTACTTATAACTTGGGTTATTGCGACTGGTCCGACTTCTGGTATGTCGGTCAGTCTTAAGTTATTATTTAGCAATCCATTTTGTTAAGACCTCGTCAGGTCCTTTGTATGGATCACTTTCGATAACTTCTTGCATTATTCTGTTTTCATCTTTGCCGATTTTGTAGAAATTGGGTTTTAACCCTCGTTTGTTCGACCTTTGATGAATTTGGTTTTTATCTCTGTTGGTCTTTGTCGTGATCGTGCAGTGAATTTGATTTTCACTTTTTGCTGACCTGTAGCTTTATAATTGGACGATGAATGTTTCAGATTAATACGTCTTGGTAGAGCAATGAATTTGGTTTCCACTTTGTCGACCTTTATCAAAATCAAACGGTGAATTCGGTTTTCATCATGGTCGGGCGGTGAAGTTGGTTTTCACCTTACCGACTTGTCGCTTTGAAATCGGACGATGAATTTGGTTTTCATCTTGCCGACTTTGTCGTGATCGGGCGGTGAGTTTGGTTTTCACCTTGCCGATCTGCCGTAATCGGTCGTCTTGGTAGAAAACTTTTTAGGAAATCTGCAATCTTTTAAATAATAAAATGAAGATAAGAGTGTATACGTGTTAGTACTTACCCTTCTAGGTCGGGCAATCTTTTTGGATCTCGGCCTGGCGCCCTTTTTAGATTGCAGGCATGCCATGGCCTTGGTAGCTCTTGCCCCTCGAGGTCGGATACTCTGTCGTAGCCTTTCCCCAGTACTTCTATGACTCAGTAGGGTCCTTTCCAGTTTGCTGCCAGCTTTCCTTCTCCAGGTCGGGTTGTTCCGGTATCATTTCGGATGAGGTCGTTCTCAGAAAAAACTTGCTGTACTACCTTTTGATTGTATCTCGAAGCCATTCGACGTTTTAATGCTTCTTCCCTAATCCGAGCTCTTTTTTGGACTTCCAGAAGTAGGTCGAGTTCTTCCCTTTGAAGTTGGGAGTTGGCTTCTTCACTATCGTGGATCACTCTAGGCGACCCTTCTTCAATCTCTACTGGGATTATTGCCTCCATTCCATACGCTAATTGGAAGGGTGATTCCTTTGTAGTGGAATGTGGCGTTGTTCGATATGCCCATAGGACTTGTGGGAGCTCCTCAGCCCAGGCTCCCTTTTGATCTAAAGAACTTTGGTTCTTTCTTTTATTTTGAGAGGTGTTCGGACTGTTTGGGTATAGATTGTCGGCTTCTCTTTTCTGTGTTCTTGCCCTGTTGTTGCCTCCAAAGGGTGCCCCTGGACTTTCGTGTGAGTCCTGGGGTTTCCCTTTTACTGCTGTATCTGACACTTGATGTTTTGCTGTTATTGCCCGAGTTGTTTCCTTATTTGCCCGAGTTGTTTGGTAGTAACCCCATTTTTCTTTTTCTTACTGTAGGAATATTTGACCTCATATCCCCGAATTGTCCGAGCTGTTGGTGCTGACTTAGTTTTGAAAGTGCATCAGCTCGTACTTGGTTATTTAGCTCGATTTGGGTTCCCTGATCGCTTTCTATAATTACACCTGCGCCGCTCCCAGTTTTGTTTGAAGAGTCGTCCACGTAGAGATTCCAATTTGTAGGGATTTCCGGGGTGTCAGTGTATTCTGCAATGAAGTTGGCCATATACTGTGATTTGATGGCCGTCCGTGCTTCATGTTGAAGGTCGAATTCGGACAACTCTGCTGCCCAATGTAGGATTCTAAAGATGCCTTTTATGGGCTAGTTGGTCCGAACCTTGATAGTACAGGCGGAGTCGTCGAGAAGTGAGTATGAGGGCGTAGGCAAAACTTTCTATCTTTTGATAGTTTAGTTCGGCCCCTTGTAGAGCATTGCTGATGAGGTAGATGGGTTGTTTCCCCCTTTCGTCTTTTTTTACTATTGGTGAGGCTATTGCCTGACTTTCCATTGCGAGGTAGAATATGAGTTCTTCACTTTCCCATAGTCGGGTAAGAATGGGTGGTTGCCCCAAGAATTTTTGAAATCTCAGAAGGCTTGTTCGCACTCTGTTGTCCTATTCAAACCTCTCTCCCTTCCTTAATATACCTCTTTGAGGTGTCTTTTGCGAGATGATTTAGAGATCCCTCCTCCTGCGAATCCTCCATGAACATGTCTCTCAGGGGTGTGAGGTGGACGATCAACTCGTCCGACTTCTTTGGTGAGTGGACGTTCAACTTGTCTGACCTCTTTGGTGAGTGGACGTTCAACTTGTCCGACCTCTTTGGTGTGTGGACGTTCAACTTGTCCGACCTCTTTGGTGTGAGGTGGACGTTCAATATGTCCGACCTCTTTGGTGTGAGGTGGACCCTCAACTCGTCCGACCTCTTTGGTGTGAGGTGGACCTTCAACTCGTCCGACCTCTTCGGCGTGAGGTGGACCTTCAACTCGTCCGACCTCTTTGGCGTAAGGTGGAACTTCAACTCGTCCGACCTCTTTGGCGTGAGGTGGACCTTCAACTCGTCCGACCTCTTTGGCATGAAGTGGACCTTCAACCCATCCGACCTCTTTGTCCTTAATGCTTTTGATTGGGCGAGGTGGTGAGATCTTCTTAGTGTTGCGTATTTCTCGTTAAACATCCATAAGAGATAGGTTTCTCAGTGGGTTGGTCTTCGTTCTTCCTGGTTTCTTCATCCTTGTCCTGTGGTGGTTCAGGAGAATCCGAATTTTGAGCTCTCTCCTAGTCGAGAGTTTTCCTCCATGTTGATGTATTTTTCAGCTCGTTCTTGTATCTCATTTAGAGATGTGGGATACCTTTTCGATATGGATTGGCTGAAGGGCCCTTCTCGGAGGTCATTGATGAGGCCCATGATGGCCGCTTCGGTGGGTAGACTTTGTATGTCTAGACACGCCCTGTTGAATCTTTCTACGTAGCTGCGGAGACTTTTCCCGATCTCCTTGCTTGATCCCCAATAGACTTGGGGCGTGCTTGGTTTTGTCTTTCTGGATGGAGAATCTGGCTGAAAGCTTCTTAGCTAAATCGTCGAAGCTTGAGATGGACCTTGGAGGCAGATTGTCGAACCATCTAATTGCGGTCTTTGTTAAGGTAGCAGGAAAGGCTTTGCAACGAACTGCGTCTGAGGCGTCAGTGAGGTACATTCTACTTCTGGAATTACTGAGATGATGGCCGGGATCTGTGGTGCCGTTGTACAGAGTCATGTTGGGAGCTTTGAAGTCCTATGGGACCTTTAGCTTTCATGATCTCTTTGGTGAATGGGTCTTGATCTTTGTGAGGGCTATCTTCGTGACTGGATCGAGCCGTCTTGGTTTTGAGATCGGCTTCGAGTTTTAATAGCTTATCTTTTAACTCTCGGCGTCGCCTAGTTTTCCTTTGGAGGTCCTTCTCGGCTTCCCGTTGATGCTCAGCCTCTCTTTTCGTGTTGTTTAAGGTGATTCTGTTGCTCACGGATAGCTTCCAAAATTTCTATGTTTGGGGGTTGCTTATCTCCCCCGTTTTGAGGTGCGTCTTTAGAGGTGGCATCCGTGTTTTTGTTTGGTGTTTTATCCACCAAATCAGAGTTGTGATCATTGTCATGGTCGTCCGCCATGGTGATGGGATGACTTCCAGGTTCCCCGACAACGGCGCCAATGTTCCGAGAGTTACCTGAAACTGTACGTCAATCTCGGACGAGATCTTCTGTGCTGGTCGGTGCTGACGTGTCCAACTTCTGGGTGGTGACCGGAGCTGTTGCGTCCGACTTGTTGGACTGAGAATGCTGCTGATTCTTCGTCCCCGGAGGGTGGGGGTACCTGTAAGGGACTCCGATGCTTAAGTTAGCAAGGGTATTAAGCAGGTTTTTTGTAGAATCAGAGTATGAGTTATACCTGGGTGCTCCAGTGTATTTATAATGGTGTGGAGTGACCTTTTCGGATAAGATAAGTTAGTTATCTTATCTTATCTTATCTTATCTTTGAGTGAGGTCATCTTTATCTTCTGAGGAACCGCCTTTATCTTTTCTGGGCTTTAGCTGCCTTTAGATTGGGCTGTGTTCCTTCATTTGGGCCTACTTGGGCCTCTGTGGCGTTTTGTCCGAGCTCTTTGTGAAGAGGTCGGATATTTGGCCGAGCTCTTTGAGAAGAGGTCGGATAGTCTGACCTGAAGAGGTCAAGTCGTCTTGTCGCTAAACATCCCGGGTCGGACAGCTTGACCCAGGGTATGAACAGCACCCTTTGGAGGCAACAACAGGGCAAGAACACAGAGAAGAAAAGTCGACAATCTATACCCAAACAGTCCGAACACCTCTCAAACAAAAGGTCAAAACAAAAGAGAGAGAAAAGAACGACTAACCTGCAGAAAAGAATATGAGAAACGGCTCAAATCAAGAACAACGAAGATACCAACTCCCAAACTCAAAGGGAAGAGCTCGACCTACTTCCAAAAGTCTGAGAAAGAGCTTGGATTAGAAAGGAAGCACTAAAGCATCGAATGGACCTAAGGTCGGTCAGGAGAAGGGAAGCTAGCAGCCAACTGGAAAGGACCATACTAAGTTGTTCAGAAGTACTAGGAAAAGGTCACCACAAAGTGTCCGACCTCGAGGGGCGAGAGCTACCAAAATCATGGCATGTCTGTAATCTAAGAAGGGCGCCAGGCCGAGATCTAAAAGATTGCCCGACCTAGAAGGGTAAACACTAACATGTACACACTCTTATTCATATTTTTATTCTATTGTTTAAAAGTTTGCAGATTCCCTAAAAATTTTCCTACCAAGACGCCCGATTACGACAGGTCGGCAAGGTGAAAACCAAATTCACTGCCCGATCACGACAAGGTCGGTGTTCCAAGGGTTACCTGAAACTGTAGGTCAATCTCAGACGAGATCTTTTGTGCTGGTCGGCGCTGCTGTGTCCGACTTGTTGATGGTGGTTGTAGCCGCCGTGTCTGGCTGGTGAACTTGGTGGTGGTGCTGATCCTTTGTCACCAGAGGGTGGTGGTACCTACAAGGGACTCCGATGCTTAAGTTAGTAAGGGTATTAAGCAGGTTTTTAGTAGAATCAGAGTATGAGTTATACCTGGGTGCTCCAGTGTATTTATAATGGTGTGGAGTGACCTTCTCTTGAGATAAGATAGTTATCTTATCTTATCTTTTGAGTGAAGTCATCTTATCTTTAAGGGAACTGCCCTTATCTTTCTGGGCTTTGGGTTGCCTTTAGATTTGGGTTGTGTCCTCCGTTTGGGCCCTCTTTTGGGCTCTTGTAGCGGCTTGGCCGACCTCTTTTCTAAAGAGGTCAGGTAATCCTGACCTGAACAGGTCGGTCGACTTGTCTTCAGTCAGCCCGAGTCGTACAGCTCGACCCAGGGCATGAACAGTGCCCCTGCTTGAGTGCGGTCTTTCCTTTTAAGGTCGAGTCCTTTAGACTTCGATCCTTTTTTGGAGAAGCCGAGCTCGAGCATTTTGGGTTTGTTTGCAGAACTTCACTTTAGTAGCTTTAAATGTAGAACGCTCTCCTTTTTGTAGCGCGCGTTTTATGCTTCCTTGGGAATATGCGAGAGTTTTAAATACCCATTAGCTTCTTCCAAAGCCGTCTCCTCTGCTTCTTTACTTTTCATTTTATTTTGAATTTTGTTCAAAACAGCCTTTCTTCAGTTTCTCTTTCTGTGTTCACTGTAACTTTCTCCTTTCTTTCTTATTCTTCTGTTTCATTTTCTGGCTCGTTGGTGGTTCTTCGTTCCTCTGTTCCCAAGCTTTCACGTCTCCGTACTTTCTATTTTCCCTTCTTTTGGAAGTGATTTGTTAGTGTGGATTTGCCGTCGCTTCGTTCAACGGGCAGTCGTCGTCTTTTTTCTTCTACAGGTTAGTTTTCTTCTTTTGTACTCTCTTTATGCGAGTGTATTATAACGATGAGATTATACCAAATACACACGAATGAGTGACTTTTGTTTGTGAATGTTCGTTTTTATTTGCTATTCCATGTACCATGAGTTTTGTAGAGTTACAAAATGGTCTTTGTGAGAACATACAAAGTCACATTTTGAAAAGGGTGAGCAATATTTTGCACAGAATCCTGTACAAGTATTTGGTGGGCTGATACAGTTTCAACTAGTGTCCATTACTGACGACGCATGCATGCAACGGATGTTCTATATTTATCAACAAACCCGATTTCATGTGCCGATGATAGAGCTGTACATTGAGTTTGAACAGCATACGGCGATGGATGCGGTTGGCGACGATGTCAACGTTGATGAACTCGGGGATATAGATTGGGAAGAAGATAACGACAACAATGAAGAGGAGTTTGAAGCCAACTATGAAGTTGATGACGGAGACTTGGCAGGCAATCTGGCGGTACAAAATGAGGCGCATGCGATTGTATGTCAGCACCCTTTTGGCATTCCGTCTTTTATGCGTACTCTGGATCGAAGCCATGCATGTCCTGGAATTTTCTGAGTATGCAAATATTGGTATGTTATCTTATGGTTATTAATTAAAGTTACCACTACCATTTATTTTATTTGTCTTGTCCGACTGACGATGGTTCGCGTGTTGTAGGTGAAGGCAATGTTGCGGCGGAAGATGGTGAGTTTAGTGTTGGAATGGAATTTAGTTCTAGAGAGTCGGTGATATCTACAATCAAAAGCTACACTATATCTAGAGGAGTTGATTACACTGTTTATGAATTTGAGCTGCAGACATTCTATGCGAAATGCAAGGGTTATGGTGCAGGGTGCGATTGGCTTATCCGAAATTGGTGCTCATACCCTGGCATCTGGAACTGGTGCTTATATGCCAGAGCCTCAAAGTGGTGCTCATATGCTAGAACCTAGATAATAATTAGTAATAATTAATAATAATTAATAACGGTAACATTAATGATAATAAACCTTAATGATACCTGAAACCCTTGGTCATATCTCGGTGCTTGATATTGGTGCTCATGTGGGGGAATTTACTGCTGAGGTCCAGCTGGTTCTTCCTATTGTTCCTGTGTTCGTGTCAGCATCTTCACCTGACAGTCGTAGGTGATGGCCGTACTGCTGTGTGTACCAATCGTAGTATACCGAGAGAGGATGAAAGTCGACAATCTCGTCCCCTAACTGCAGTGTGTTATAGCAGCCAGATATCCACAAGTTAACCCATTGAATGTTCCTGTCTCTCCAGTCATAGTTTTGTGGGCCTGTCAACTGCCTGCAATGATCACGACCAATCTCGAATGCTGAGTCTGGTGGAAGCTGTTGCAGCCTGAACTGTCGTCTAACTCAGTCTGTCGGATGCCACTCTATACACTCGAATGACACTAATGGCGACTTTGTGGAGCACATAAACAAATTTACAGCGAGGTACTCCGGAACCCCCACTCCTATATACGGCCGCCATATAAACTGCACATTAGTAACCATGAGGCCGATTAGTAAAATTATTATTCTAAATAAGCAGCCTAACATAAATGGTTAAAACTTACATCGTCGACTCCCATGTCATCGAGTCCTCGCCTAAAATGCGCAGTAGGCTTCCGTGTATATCTTATATGCCAGCGCCAATGATTCCACCTAAACAAAATCAGAATGATTGCAGTAATAACAACAACAGCAACAACAATAATAATAACAATAAGAATAAAGCATCGTTTTTGTCCCCAACGTTTGGGGTAAGTTCCAAAGTTGTCCCTAACGTTTCAATCATCCTATTTAAGTCACTAACGTTTTAAAATTGGCTCAATATTGTCCAGCCGTTAGGGATCCGCTAACAGAATTGACGGCGGAACGAAATTGAGACGATTTTGAAACGTTAGGGACTTAAATAGAACGAAAACGTTAGGGACAAAAACGATACATAGAAATAAATTTTAATTTATCCTTCAATAATATCAATTTTTTACTGTATATAATATTCAATTATTTTTTAATCACATGTAAGTAAATTATACTTAATCACACTACTTTCATTCTAATAAATTTTTTTATATTTTTATATTAACTTATAACTTTAAGTGTAAAATTATAAAAAAATAAATTTATTTAGAATGAAAGTAATGTGATTAAGTGTAATTTACTTAGATATGATTAAAAATTAATTGAATACTATGTACAATAAAAAATTGATATTATTGAAGGATAAAACTAAAATTTATTTCTATGTATCGTTTTTGTCCCCAACGTTTTCGTCTTATTTAAGTCCCTAATGTTTCAAAATCGTCTCAATTTTGTCCCACCGTCAATTCTGTTAATGGATCCCTAACGGCAGGACAACATTGAGTCAATTTTGAAATGTTAAGGACTTAAATAGGACGATTGAAACGTTAAGGACAACTTTAAAACTTACCCGAAACATTAAAGACAAAAACGATACTTTACTCTAACAATAATAACAATAACAGTAACAATAACAATAATAATAATAATAATAATAATAATAATAATAATAATAATAATAATAATAATAATAATAATAATAATAACAGTAAAAAACAATACCGTCGCGCAAGTGGAACACCAACATCGACGAACTGATCGCGGGGAATAGGCGCTAGGAACGGCATACGCTCCCACGCCCAAACAAAAAGTAGTATGAGTGGTCCATCTATCTCTTTACAGTCGTATTGTGATGCACAACACAACGATTTGTATAGATGTGCCAGACTGGCTACCCCCACTGTATAGTGGAATCCGGTAGAAATTCCAAAGTAGAGGCAAAAACTTCAAGTTCAATGAAGTGGTAGACTTATCCGAAAACACAACCGTTCCGAGCACACAGAAAATGTGAGCCCGGACATATGCTCAATGGACTCCTGCGTGTCACACGGTTTGGTGTCTCTGCACCGCCGGACCCATGCAAAATTCACCTTACCCAAGACGTGATCCTGTGGACCGGGCTCCCGAACAAAACAAGCGATGCAGTTCTCCACCAAAAACTGGTCACTGCTGTCTGTTCTACCCGTGACGGACTCCCCATTAACCGGGAGGCCAAGTATATGTGTCACGTCTTCTAGCGTCACCGTCACTTCGCCGACTGGAAGGTGAAACGTGTGAGTTTTCATCCTCCATCGTTCCACCAATGCACTCAGGAGTGCAAAATGGCCTCTCATTTCGCCTACTCGCAAAACGTGTTGAAAGCCAGTCAATGATATGGTCGCTGCAGCTACCTCGTTAAAGGTCTCTAGCGGATCAAATTTTCTAGGCAACAAATTTCTGATAGCCTGCAAAAGAAAAAATGATGATTATTAATATTACTTCATAATTATAATCAGTGTTAATAATAACATTAATAAAAGTATTAATACTTTTCTTAACAACTAGTAACAACAATAACTATCACAATAATAATCATAATAATAAATTCTAAATAATAACCGTTAATAATTTATTCAACAACAACAACAACAACAACAACAACAACAACAACAACAACAACAACGTACTCATGATAATAATTATAATAAGGTTAATAATAATAATAATAATAATAATAATAATAATAATAATAATAATAATGTTTTTAAAAATAATACTCTGTTAATAATCTATTAATTATTACAGTTATTATTATATTAAAAAATAATAATAAAAATAAGATAATGATAATTTATTAAACAATATTATTATTATCTTAAAAATAATAATAAATTATTAAAAATAATAATAAATTATTAAATAGTACTATCGATTATTAAAAAATAATAATGAATTATTATTATTTTCATAAACAGTATTATAAAAAATTAGCAATATACTAATCCTAATAATAATAATAATAATAATAATAATAATAATAATAATAAGAAAATTAACAATAAAATTATTAGTTAAAATATAAATAAAGAACATAGAAATAAATATATTTATTCGTCATAAAATAAAAAAAAAATTACTTATCCATCGAGAATTATTCAGATATTCAATAATGTGTTCTTCAGATAAGGTAAAATTATGAACCATTTTTTCTTCCTCCCTCACTGAAGCTCTAAACCTTCACTGTGTTCTTCTTCCTCCCACACTTACCCCTTTCACCCCTCAACGCCAACCCTTTCACTCTCAAAACACCCTCACCGTATAAGTGAAATTGTAACTTCTTCATGGCCTGCGTTTTGCTTTTAAAGACCGGTTGCATCACTTTCCTCAACACATGTCATGCATACAGGGGGGAGGCTGCCAATCGCAACCTGGGATTCGCCTGTCCGGCTTGCCAAATACAACTTGTGTTTGGGGATTTCCAAGCTAGTCAAAGTAGCAGGTCATGTCTGCATGCAGGGAGCAGGGACACGTTTTGAGACTTCGTTGTCCTTTCTTGCCAAACGCAACTTGCATTTTGTAGCTGCATGCAGCTTTTGTATTTTTTGTTCCAGTCAAAACGTAACTTGCAAAATACTGACTATAGCAGATCCACATATGTGGATTACACGCCATGCAACAATATACCCATAGTTGTAAAAATCAAACTGGACCGATCGGTTCAATCGAAAAACTAGTGAACCGAATCCTAAATCGGTTCGGTTTACTTGAACTATTTAAGGAAGAAAATCGCTATAAATCAGTAAGAACCAGAACAAACCGGTGCAAACCGGTCTGTTTGAAAAATCATTCAAAATGTCTCCACTAGGTTTCGAACTTAAAACCTTCAAGTTGTAGAGATGCACACTTGCCACTCAACCATGAAGCTTCATACTACTATAAGTGACAAATATTAATTATATAGTATACATTCAATTACATAATTTTATAAATACCTAATTTAATTTAATTTTGTATTCTCTATTTCAAATTAATTATATTTTAATTATATACCATTATTAATATAAATATAAATTTTACTAAAACTTTATTAATCTGCTTGATTTATTTCAATGCTAGTATTGTGATTAAGGTTATTTATTTTGATGTTAGTGTTAAAATCTACTGATATTATAGTTAGATGATAGAATTTGTGAATTAATTATTACTTTTATTGTGTCAAATTAAGATACTATTGTAGTATTACTGAAAAATTATATGCTTTTTTATATTGGTTATTTTTAGAATTTGAGACTTAATTCTTTCATAAAATGTTAGTGAAGATATGTATTTCAAATTTTAATTTTAAGCTTTTAACTATTTTATATTTTTTATTTACGTGACACCGGTTTTACCGATTCAACCAGTAATTTATCGGTTGAACCAATAAACCAGTAACTTGACCGGTTCGATCACCGATTCAGTTCTGACAACTATGAATATACCTGAAGATCACCATTTTTACTTCCATCAATTAATTAATTTCAGACATTAATGGTTTATTGACTTTATTCACCGAAATTCCTGTAGCTCTGAACTTATAACGGGATAACCCGTAACCGAATAACTCATTCAAGTTATTATTACAAAACTTTCCTTCTATTTAATTTTTATACAATATGTTAAAAAAATTAATGTATTTAATTGGTTTTAAACTGTCGAGTGAACTACCAATCCGTTCCCTGTCTATTTCACGGAATGACAACGCGATCTCTCAAGAAAAAAAATTCATTTCGGTGTCCCCTACTTTCGTGACCCAACACGGTCCCTGTAGATGTTTCTCTGTTAACTTCGAACGAAAAATGCTGAACTGTCACGGTAAACGTGTGTGCTGGCACTATCCTTGCTGAGGTGGATGATCACTACACACGTGGACACCTCGAAATGGTCAGGGAATTAATTGTCCCCTTCCACATCAACAAAAAAACCCTTCAATCACCTCTTAGAATTACTAGAAAATCCTAGGAGAGAACCTTATTCACTTTTGTAACCATTGTTGACCTTGGGGAGGTGGAGTCTCATGTTGACGTTGTTACTGGCGAGGACGCTAACAAAGCTGACGTTGTTGTTGTTGACGGAAGTTTGACAGCGCTTAGAGATGATGGTGCTTGTCACGATCGAGGTTAGCCCTATTATTTATGTACCTATTTGTCTCTTGTGCTTTATGTGGTCCTATTAAATGACTCTGACATACTACCATTGATATTTTCAACCCACTTCTGGTCCTGGATAAAGAAAACATAAAATCTGATTAATTATTTGTTAAATAATTTTTTCCTAATTAAAGTAATCCCAATGTAAGTAGTCAGGTTTGAGAATATATTATTTTATAGGACATTAGAAAATCTAGAAACAGATTCCAATAATTTGAACAGTCATGAAATTAGGAAAAATTGAAATGTTTATTAATCGTTTGTTGTTTCGATGTGTCACTAAGATTCTAATACATATATATTTTCCGCAGATGTCTGAATATTTAATTATTCCTGTGTTTCATCAAAGGGGGAGATTTCAGAGAGATTCTAAGGGAGATCTCTGCTACTTGCATGGAAAAGTGAAGAGGTTTTCTCCAATAGACCTGGATTATGTTAATTTCTTTAATTTGGTGACATTGTTTAAGAAGTTAGGTTACACAGAGTATAAAGAGATGTTTTGGCTTGATATGAGAGCACCCAACATGAAAGTTGGTCTTCATGTCATTAAAGGGGATATGGAGATTAATTAGATGAGAAAAATAAGCTGATAAATAGGGACACTGATGAATTGTATATTTGATTTGATCACGTAATGGATCTGCCTGAAGTAATTGATGAATGTTTATCTTTTGAGACTGTTGTAGTGAGTTCATCATCATTTTCCTTTGATGATGGATATGAGACTACAGAAGATGAGTCCTACAAACCTTCTCCTATTGGATATCAGACAAATGACAATAGCAGTGATGAAGAAAAAAGAATTAATAAGAAGGAGAGAGGGCCAAAGAAATCAGTGTTAGGTAAGAAGAAAGTGAATGAAGAGGCTACTGGTTATAAGACAGATGACAAGGGCAGTGATGAGGAACTTAGGAACACAGAAGGTGAGGAGAGAAAAAGAGTATCACCTAAGAAGAAGAGTAGGGGTAATAAGGCTTCTTCATCTGGTACTTGGCCTAACCTGACACCAAAAACTGATAAGAAGAGAACATGTAGAAAATATTCAAGTGTTAGAAGAAGACATATACTAAGGGATGAGATGTCTAATGGGAACATGGAAGGTCAGAATTCTGGGCCTGGGCCAAATGTTAGGGCCCACAAAGAGGGCAAAAACGTTGGCCTATAGGAGGGACAGAGGATGGTGAAAAAGGTAATGTGGGTCAAGGGCTTAATGAGTCCGGTCTGGCTCCAACCAATGTGGAGATGGATAGTGACTATGATAAGCCATATGAGTATAAGAGTGAGGCCTTCAATAGCCCAATTTCTTCAGAGGACGAGGGTAAGACAGCAAATGCACATCAAATGATGCATTTGATGAGGATACTGAATATGGTGAGGTTGAGTTCAAGGTTGGCCAGATGTTCTCAACAATGGATCTTTTTAAAAAGGCACTAAAAGACTATTTTGTTTATGAAGAAAGGATGTCTTATACATTAAGAATGAAAAGCATAGATTGAGGGTAGCATGTGCAGCTAAGGGTTGTCTTTGGTTAATATTAACTTCTTGGAATTCTGCGAGTAGATTTTCCAAGTGAAGACTTTATTTGATGAGATATTTGTGCTAAGGACTATGGTAGCAACATGGCTGACTGGGGTTGGGTTGCTTCTAAACTAATTAAAAAGCTATTCATTCAACCCGACATGAAACCAAGACATGCAATGGACCATATGATAGAAGAGTATAATGTCCAACTTAACCCAAAAATGATTGCAAGGGCACTTAAAGTTGTTAGGGAAGTTGTAGTTGGTAATGCTAGGACACTATATGAAAAGGTGCGTGATTATCTGATGGAACTACATAGGAGTAATCCTGGATCAACAACATTAATGGAGACAATTTTTCAGCCGGAGTCTTTTCCACTATTTGATAGGTTGTACATAAGTTTGGATGCATGTAAGAATGATTTTAAAGAGGACTACAGACCTCTTATCGAACTAGATGGTTGTTTCTTGAAAGGGTACTACGGTGGCCAGCTTTTGAGTGCAGTGGGGCAAGATGTCAATAACCACTTTTTGTCATAGCCTATGCAGTCATTCCTAACGAATGCAAAGACACATGGAAGTACTGTTACAAGAGGATTTGGGAGATGTGACACAGCTTGGATGGAATTTCATTTTGGACTAACAAAAAGATAACGTGTTAACTATTTTTTATATTTTCTGGTTGCTAGTGGATGCTTGATATTAACTTATTATGTTCCTAGTGGTTGCTTGATATTGCGTTATATGCATGAAGGTTGCTACCTTATTACTCTGTTCCTGGTGGTTGCTTGATATTTCTGATATGATTCCATGATGCATGAAGGGTTTGGAGCTCGCCATAAAAGAAGTAATGCCTAATGCACACCACAGGAACTGCGTGCTTCATATCTAAAAATTTTTTATCAAGTATTTCAAAGATCAACAAACTAAACAAATGGTGTGGGAATGTGCAAGATGCACTACATTTCAAGATTTTAATAGTGCAATGGCGAAAATGAAGCAAGTGAATGTGGGAGCTTGGGAGTATCTTCAAAGGTTTGAGCCTGCAGTGTTGTCAAAGGCCTACTTCAGTCATGAGCCCAAAATCGATAATATCACGAACAATATGTGCTAGGTGTGGAACACCAAGATTGTCGAATATAGTGAAAAACTAATTCTGACGATGTGTGAAGACTTACGGTGCTATCTGATGAGAAAAATGGCCACACACAAGAAAAAATTGGAGGCTTATTCTGGTCAGTTAGACCCAGTACAACAGAAGAAGCTAAATGAGTTTATCAAGCCAAGAGCCAATAAGTGGAGAGCAATTTGGATTGGAGACCCGATACTGTTCTTTTTAAGGTGCATAGGGGAAGCCACAAGGTTGGTATAAATTTGCAACAAAGGACCTGTACCTGCAATATTTGGCAACTCACTGGTAATTCTGTCTCCTATCTAAATGTTGATACATATTGTTTCCCTTATTATTTATAAACTAAAATATTGTACACTGCTTCAGGAATACTTTGCAGGCATGCAGTTGCAGCCATGCACAAGATTGGGTTGAAGCGAGAGGAGTTTGTGCATAAGTGGCTAACCATGGAATCTATAAGTGCCACTTACAAACATTGCATCAAATCTGTCAATAGTGAAGAATACTAGTATCCAACATCTACTCCACCATGAGACCCTCCACCAATAAAGAGACCTACACACCGCCCAAAAATGAAGAGAAAGGTGGACTCAGTTGAGAGAGAAATGCACACTAACAAAGCAAGGAAGACTTTTGAAGTCACATGCAGTAAATGTGGAAAAATTGGACATTACTGCAAGACATGCCAAAATGAAGTAAAGGAATCTAACTGGACACCCATGACTAAGAAGGAGAGAAAGGCTGCTAAGGGAAAGGACTTGCAGATTGTAGTTGTTAATGACTTAAGCCAGAACATACCACAGTTATCTTAGGGTTCGATTTGTCATATTATACACATTGTTAGGGTTTTAAGTGTCTTGTAATTTAAGGTAAAGGTTTGATTTGTCTGATTTATGTTTAGTTATTCATATCATTAGGATCAGGCACAGGATGGCACCAATGCTAATGCAACTCAAATGGATCTTTTGGTAAATATTCTTTCACCTATAATGATGTTGTTGATATTTTTTGTTTAACTATAAATTTGTTGTGCTAGGAAAAAGCAAAGAAATATAAGAAAAGCAACCTAAAACAGTTGGAAAGGAGAATCCTTCACATGCTCAAGATCAAATAGATGAGATACCACTATCACAAACTGCACCACAGGCAGAAAAGGTAAAGTTGTATGATAATATTACTGTTGCACATGTTAAATTCAAGACATCTAAATATCTAATTGTCTTGCTTTGTTGTTTCAAGCTGCACCTGAAGCAATCAACTTGGCTCAGCTACCACCACAACCCAACTTTACACCACAACTGAACTAGACACAAAGGATGAAGCACCCTATTGTTAGACCCCAATGCCTCCCACATCTGCTCCACCAATGGTTAACCAATCTGCTCCACCAACGAGGATCAACCTTGTGTTCCACCACCACAAGATGTGCATCCCAAGAATGCAACCACCAATGCTATACAACGACAAAGAACAAGTGACATTTCTACTAAGACAATGAATGCAGCAAGCTTTGGAACTGTTTCAAGGCTATTCAAGTTTATTCCTATCCCTGGGTTTGACCCACCTAAAAAGAAACAATATATGCGGGGATATAACATACTAATTTGATATGTTTTGTCTATTATTTTGATTACGAAGACCAATGTTTATTTTGCTTAGTGTTGGGAAGTTTAGGCCCCCTAATGGACCACTGTTAGTTTATGTATGATCTCACTTTTGTAAAGGGTTATATGATGCCTCCTTTTTTTTGTGTTGCTACATTTTTAGAACATGCTTTATTAAAGGGTTATATGTTTTCTCTATGTTTGAACATCATTAGGTTGTTTACTGTAGCAAATTAATATAATATATGACTGGTGTTTGCTTTTCGTAATCTTACTGTCAACTTTGTATAGGTCCAAACTTTACAAGCATAATATTAAACAACAATTTAGCTTCATTGCCTCCAAACATAATATCATAATTAACATAAATTTACATAATAATCCTCTAACTTAATGCCCTAAAGAAATTTGCAACTACAATTCCATAGAAAAAAGCAACAACGGCTAAAACATTAAAACACCTATGACCACTCTGCATATCTTTACATCTCTTAACTTGCAATTCTAAATCATATACTCTATACTATAGTTCCCTCACTTTCCCACCAAACATCTCAGCTCCATCCATATGTTGATCTTCATTTTTCTTTCCACTATCAAAACCAAAAGATTTTGTGCCTTCAACATCAAACAATGCAACGTAATCGTCAAGCCACGTAAAGTATTTGCAGTGTGATCCTAAACTTTGCAACATATAAATAATGATAAGAACATGCTAGAAGGAGTCACATTAAATGAACTTAACAATAATCCAAATCACCTTAAAGTTTGGACAACCATAAAACAGTCTATTAGGGTTCAGCTCTGTTGAAAATAGGAATAGAATCGCATTAGTTCCATAATGGCACTGCAGAGCATTGAACCTCTTCTTCTTTTTTGTCTTCCTCGGTCCAACACTTCTAGCAGAGTCGGTGGTTGCACTCCTGCCTTCATTGTTGACTACGTCTCTTTCAATTTCGCGAATGGACGTTGAACTGAGCTCTATCATGCTGCTCATGGCAACTTAGGGCTTCACAAATTAGTCAAAACGAGGGAGACGAACACCAACAATGTATAAGAAGTCTCTTCCCATCAAATCGACGACGTTTTTTGTTGACGTGAAAGGGGACAATTAACCCGCTGGCCATTTCGAGGTGTCCACATATGCAGCGATCATCCACCTTAGCAAGGATAGGTGCCAGCACACACGCTTATCGTGACAGCTCAGTATTTTTAATTCGAAGTTAACGGAAAAACACCCAGAGGAACCGCGTTGTGTCACAGAAGTAAGGGACAGGGACCGAAGTGAATTATTTTTTTCTTCATTGGTCGCGTTGTTATTCCACAAAATGGACAGAGATCGAGTTGTTAGTTAACTATTAAACTGTCACGACACTGGATTCGATGGTCCCAAAACGTTTGGACCATTAAATGGTCCCATAACAAAATATGTTTTTTAAGTTTTTTAATAACTGCTAAATAGTCCTTATCTAATTTTAATTACAAATTAATTCCTTATATATTATTTCATTATAAAATCTATTTTTTATTTTATAAATCATTATTTTATCATTCATCTATCATATTTATTAATAATCAAAAACTAAAACAATAACAAATTAGATCTTCCATTAATCGTAATAGATATTCTACAATCTTAATTGATCATAATTTTATCATTGATCCATTACATACGTATTGGATTGGAAAAATAGTGTTTCTTAGAAATTCAATCGATTAGAATTGATACACAATCGATTGAATTTTGCAAGGCTTGTGGGGTTTTTCTTATTCAATCGATTGGTCATATTACCCAATTGATTGAAATCATCAAAGCAATCTGGGTTTAGTTAATTCAATCGATTGATTCTGTTACCCAATCGATTGACTTACGCTATTAGAATTATATATGAAAGTTTAATCGATTGGTATGATAATACAATCGATTGAAGTTTGTACGCGACTAATGGTATTTTCCAGTTCAATCGATTGGTATGAGCATTCAATCGATTTAAATGTGACGTGAATAAGGTTTTTTCCTATATTCAATCGATTGGTATGATAATAAAATCGATTGAATTTTGATATGCGCTATATATTAAGCCTGATAACCATCCGTGTTCAGCCTCCCTCCCCTATTTAAATTTTACAACTCCATTTCTGCATAACCTCTCTTCTCTCTCTAAATCCAGAAAACTTCTCTCTTCTTCTTCTCCAATCTCATCCACATCCACTCCAAACTACATACATATTATTAATCCTCATCCAAATTCCAATAAAACCACTGAACCAATATCCCCAAAATGGCCAGAACTAAAAATGCAAAAAGAGCTAGGGTTGAGGGTGAAAGTGTTGCATTCACCAATTTATAACCTTAATATTAAAGAAAATATAAGATTAGAGTATATAAATCAAAATAAAAACTTAAAAATTTAAGATAGAATTTTAAAAATAAGATAGATGGATAATAAAATAATAATTTATAAATACGAGTAGGAAAATTGAGAATTTTAAAAATAATTGAGAACAACGTAACATATAATGTAGTGCACAATTCAATCGATTGGATAACACAACCAATCGATTAAATTGTGAAAATCTATATTGCTTTGAAGACTTAAATCGCTTGGGTAACACAACCAATCGATTGAATTGTGAGACCTCATATTACTTTGAAGCCTTCAATCGATTGGGTAACATGAACAATCGATTGAATTAGAAAAAATCCACATTCTAGTCATCGTTCAATCGATTGTGTAAAAGTTACAATCAATTAATTTTTGAGAAAACCATACTATCATCCAACATTTAATCGATTGTTTTGTGAAAACCTGAATTCCAATCGATTGAGTTATGAAAAATCTGAAATTCAATTAATTGTTTTATTAATCCAATCGATTGATTTTATAAAAAACACAATTTCACAACCCTATACTAATGTAACGGATTAAAGATAAAATTTTAATCAATCATAATTGTTAAAAAATTATTATGATTAATAGAAGATCTAATTCGGTATTATTTTTATTTTTGATTATGATAGATGAATAATAAAATAATGATTTATAAAATAAAAAATAAATTTTATAATTAAATAATATATAAAAGATTCATTTGTAATTAAAATTAGATAAAAACTATTTAATAGTTATTAAAAAAACATACAAAAAAAAATATATTTTGTTATGGAACTATTTAATGGTTCAAACGTCCTGAGACTATCGAATCTTTTGCCAACTATCGAATCTTTTGCCAACTGTCACATAATATGAATGGACTTTGTTGTCTTATGTTTAACACGGGATTGGATCGTATTAACGGTTAAAATTTTAACGCATTTACTAATGACTTTAAATCTATAAATCGCTACATTAAATTTCATACAAAATTTTTGCATTGAATAAGGGATTGTATACTCAACGTCAACGATGCTTCTTAGTTCTTACCGCCACCCTTTTTCCCTTGTTTCCCTTACCTCCTCTCTTGTTCCATTTACTAGACATTCCAGTGTCATGATCTCTTGATGTTGATGGTGCTGAATTTAATAAATGCCTCACATCCAGTATGCCGTTTCTAAAATGACCTTCACTTGATCTCAAACCCCTGTCCTCGGCCTTGTGCTTACCTGCCGATTTTTTACTGCTACGGCTACCACTATGCTTTCCACCAAATTGTCCAAGAATCAAACGCTGCAAAACATGGTACAGATAAGACTAATAGACTAATAGAGTCGTTACCATGCAAGTCAGGCAAAAAGAAGACGGGGAGGAGTTTCTTCCTAACTTATTTTTTGTTTTATTTTCCCTCAAGCAATACACATCTCAGTTCATCCCATGAATAAATAAGTATTTCAAATGTTTCTCCCTGAACCTTGAGGAATCCGTCAAAACATTTATCCTTTTCACAAATGCTTTGCAAACGTGGTTTCTTACATCAAAGAGAATATTTGAAACTAGCATTTGTCACAAGAAGTGTCATCTATGTTATTTTAGCAAATTTATATGCTAAATAGGACTATGCTGTAGATATAACTAATGTTTATAATAAGGATAGACAACTTCAATTTTCAAATGAATGTCGGCAAATATAAATCATTTACTACAAAAGAAAAATTTGAAAATAGAAAAGAAGTTAGGATACATATAGATTATGAGCAATGCTACATGACCAGCAAATATTATCACTTTTTACCATGACTTAGCCAGCAATAATTTGCACCCATATTTACAGGGGTTTTCCTCACAAGAACATTATATGCACCTATTTTTACCAAAGTTTGAACACATGAATCAATACAATTTGCATCCACATTTTTCAGAATTTGCACACATGAAATAGTAAAATTTATTTGTTAAAGATAATTTAGTGTTTATGCTGGTCAAATGATAGCCAAAAATAGTGAAAATTGCTGGTCCCCAAGAGTTTTTCAGATTATTTTTGCCTAATCAAAAAGTTTGTAAAAAGAAATTACCTCTTGAAGCATTTTCTGTTCTCTCTCCTTTTGTTTCTTCAGTATTGGACATGCCACACTTAGAGGTAATCTCTGTTTCTTGGGGGGCTAAATAAATGAAAACAAAAATCCATTAAAGCTTGCATCTTGATTCTTGAGCATGCTGCTGATAATACCATTTACAATGGTACATGATGTTAAAAAATAGCATCAACAGATAGTCCTCACCTTCCCACCAAGAGAGACGACCTTTTGATTCTCAATCTTTTTACGTTCTTTCCACGTCATTTGTGAGTAGCCTAATAAAAAATTGTTAATCATTAGTTATTATAACAAACAAATGCACTACAATAATAGATAGACATGGTGAGAAGGTGAATAAAACCAGTAAAACTGATAATGATAATCGTATATAGTTTAGCTCCACATCTCCAATATATAGAAACATTGTAAAACTCACTAAAACATGAATAAGGGCTAGAAAGGTACTTGGATAGTAACAAACTTGCCTACATCGAATCATGGTGGGAGGGTTACATGGGTTATAAGCAAGAAGGGAATAACGAACTAGACGGGCAGGAGATTGGTTAGAGCTATTTTGTTTTTCTCTTCCTACTTTCTGTTAAAGATGAAATTGGTTAGAATTCGAAAGAAAGTTGGCACTCCTTAACTTCTTCGACTATGTGTTTCCTTCATCTACCTATACTCTTTTCAAATTTTCCAGAGATTGAGATTATTAAAAAGTCCGCGTTCTAAGAAGAGATAAAAGGAGGATAAGAGGCTCGTTAAAATGTTTACTCCTATAACAATGGAATGATAAGTTCTAAAGATAATCTCACCAAATCCATGAACTACCAAAGAAAGTGAAAAGTGAATTCAGTGTTTGAAACAAAAGAATCTAAACACAACTATGGTGCACTAAGTTCCTATAGATTATGTTATTATGCCCTATCACAACTATCTAACAAAAATAAATTGGCATAATCCATAAAATTCTTTGGTTGCCAAGTATGTATAGTAAGGATTAAACTGCATCAGGGGAGAGCAAAGAAATCCGACCTATTACAAATAATAAATAGTAAAATCAGCCTGACATCGAAGTATATTATAACTGTTAATAATATTCTTTCTCTCGTCTTAATGTTATTCTTTTTTTATCAAAAAAAAAAAACACTAAGTAAAAGATCAAAACACATAAACAAGAGAAATTAGATTTACCAAAAGGTAAAGATAGGAGATAACAGCCAAGAAAAGGGAAAGGTTCAAATGAGAAAAGAATGAGGGACATACTAACATTTTCAACTTCTTTCATAATTTTCCTTATGTCCATCTCTTGATCCTGCATATCATTATGTTCACTTGGAGGCCCATGTCTCCCTCCTACCTTCTTATTCTTGTTCATCTTTCCCATCACTGCTTGAGAAATTGAAAGACAAAAATTGATTAGAAAAGTCACAAACAATTGAAAACTTTGAAACATAAATATATTCTAATGTAAATCTTAAAAATTAAAAATACAACATCAACCAAAGTCTCATAATCATAGTTATCAGAACCAAACCGATTGATCCGGTCATACAACCCAATCACTGGTTCAACTCACGGGTTCAACCGGTAGACTAGGTCACAATTAAATATAAAAATGAAATTACAAAACACAAACTTAAAATTAAAAATTCAAGAGCATGTCTTCACAAACACATTAATAATAATCAAGTATCAACTCTTAAACATAACTAATGATGCAAACATAGATAATAAACTAGTCACCAATACAAATACTTTCTCAATTAAAATGAACAAGAGTGCAAAACATGACATAATCAGTAAATTAATGATTAACAAACTAATCAAAAACATAAATTCAACTCATTTATAAATCAATCCATCAAATACCATTATACCAAAAGTCCAATACAGCCTATATAATAAGAGTCTCTATACAGAAACTCTCTGTTCTTACAGCAACAAATTCTTCTCAGTGATGATTTTCAGCAACAAATTCAACTCATTAATATTTTCAGCAACAAAAAAATTTAGCTCAGCAACAAATTCAAGTCAGTGATGATTTTCAGCAACAAAAAGTGTGGCTCAAAAGATGATTTACAGCAACAAATTCAACTCAACAGCAACCATAAATTTAGCTCAATGCAACAACAAATTCAACTCAATACAACAATAAATCTAACTCAATACAGCAACAAAAGATGGTTCAGTCATGATTTACAGCAACAAAATTGACGGGACAAGGGACAAGGGACAAGGGACAAGGGAAAAGGGAAATTGAAAAAGAGAGAAGAGGGGAATGCAGGGACTCACCAGCCACCATGGTCGACGGCGACTTAGCCACGAAACCGGCGAGAAGGAAGTGACGGAGAAGCCCCGGAGCAAGAATACGACGACGAGGAGGAGCCCAGGGACAAACTGTTGCTAGCGTCTGCTTTTTCCACCGATGACAACGAGCCGAGGGAAGGCGGAAACACACAGACCACGAGGAGATGCCGGCGACTGTGAGTGAAGACGAATAGACGACGACGAAGAGACCAGGGACAAGCTGCTGGATCTGGTTTCGTCTGCTTCTGCCGCCGGCGAGAGAGAGAGAGAGAGAGAGAGAGAGAGAGAGAGAGAGAGTTGACCGACTGGATCACCAATTTTCATCAAAACCGAGAGTCAGTCCGGGTCTGATGCAGGGGCAGTCCGGTGAGTGGCTCGACCGAAACCGACCAGGTCTGATATACAACATAAAATCAAATACAAAATGAAATTTAGCCAAATTTGAGTAAGCTTGTGATTACCTATTAGTGTTGGAATCAGGAAGATTATTAACAAGGTCCGTCAATAAATCAATAAAATAACTGATTCAATAATTTAATAATCTAATCAGAGTTCAATTTTTAATTAATAAAATTAAAAATTTATTTTAAAATGGTCTCATTTTTAACATTCAACTAACAACACAATTAAAAATGCTTTTAGACAAATTAACTCGACAAAATACATAACAATATGATAAAAAAAATATACAAAAAATTAACTCAACAAAAACATTAACCATCAATAAAATTATTTTAAAAAATTTAACAAAATACCGTTAACACAGTTATTTAACAAATATAAACAACATCAACAAAATTATATGACATTAACCATCATCAGAGTTTATTTGTAATTTTATACAAAATTAATAAAAAAATAACAAAAACAACTAAGCAAAATTAAAACAACTCATAATCATAAATATTAATCGGATATTTAATTAATGTAGGTTTTTTTGTGACTGAAAAATTAAAACAACTAAGCAGAAAAGAAAAACAAAGTTCAAATGGACTAAGAACACACAGGGCGATCTCTCTAAATACTTGTCTCCAACTCTTTCCAAGGCATTAGAAGCTCTACATGCTGAGAATGCGATCTCAACGCCGTCTTTGCCTGCCATGGTATCCACCACTGTGTTTGCATCTCACAGAATCGAGCGAAAATCAACATGCCACTTTCAAGTCATGATATCTCTGATTTTAAGCACCAAAGGATATACACACGACTAAATCCCCATAATGGTCCTCGAGATTGACGCCGTGCACCAAAATTGTCCCTGATATTCCAATTGCACCAATTACGTCCCTGAGATTGGAAAATTTGCACCATAGTGGTCCCTGACCCGTTTTCCGTTAACGGCGCGCTGACGTGGCTTGATGACCGGGATTTTTGATGACACGTGTCACCTCATGGTTTGGCCACGTGTAACGATATGATGATATGTCGGTCAACAACACGTGGCAAGCTGACATGGATGGGTATGCCACGTGTCGCAATGCTATTTGTCCACGTGTCATCCACAATGTCATCGTTACATGTGCACCAAATTGATCCCTTACTTTGCATCTAATGACTCATTTTAGTCCCTGAAATTGAATATCGTGCACCAAATTAGTCCCTTCATCAGTTTTTTTTTCATTTTTTTTTATAAATTTAAAATTTTTAATTTTTTTATACACTAATTTTAATTATATTTTTTATTATACATATTTTATAATAAATTTTTTATTAATAATGTTAACTTGTATCATTGGTGTACATGTTAACTAAAACCAAAACTTTATTATTACCTCTTGTGTTTATTTGTATCTGTTTTAATATTGTTCAAGTCATAGTTATAATAAGTACTTATATTAATTAATAGTGTAATATATGAAAAAGTCACCTAACAAGTTATAGATAAAATGAATTATTATAATCGACAGTATAAATCTATCTTATTAATTTAGTGAGAAGTTAATTATATAGGAAATCGGACATTCTTAAAATGGATAGTAATAATAAATTTATATTAGTTAATAAGTGTCTTATCAAGTATTCCTAAAATATTTATTAAAGTGTTAAATATTAAAAAAATTGTATTAAGGAATATTATTAGGCAACTACTCCCATGAAAATGCCAAAAACATCTTCTCATGATGATCCTTGTTTAAAAAGTGTAACTTATTTATTTAGCAACACTTTAAATAAAGGTAACACTTTTACTTCAAATAAAATCAAGCCCTACAATCTATCATCCAATGGTCAAAATGATGTATCTTCACATGAAGATAATCATTAAATCTTCATTGGAGTAGATACCATATTATTAAACTCTTAACTTACACTCTTTATTAAATCAATATCAATATGTCACATAATTCTTTTAATAAAATATTGTAGAAAAAAATTGTATAATTAAAATTAATATTTTAAAAATATTTTATAAAAACACTTGTATTTAAATAACTTGTGAAAAGATAAAATTAAAATTAGTGTATTCAAATATATAATGAGAATTTTAAATTTATAAAAAAAATGAGAAAAAACTGATGAAGGGACTAATTTGGTGCACGACATTCAATTTTAGGGACTAAAATGAGTCATTAGATGCAAAGTAAGGGACCAATTTGGTGCACATGTAACGATGACATAGTGGATGACACGTGGACAAATAGCATTGCGACACGTGGCATAATCTGACACGTGGCAAAATAGCATTGTGACACGTGGCATACCCATCCACGTCAGCGTGTCACGTGTCGTTGACCGACACATCATCATACCGTTACACGTGGTCAAACCATGAGGTGACACGTGTCACCAAAAGTCCACGTCATCAAGTCATGTCAGCGCGTCGTTAACGGAAAATGGGTCAGGGACCACTATGGTGCAATTTTTCCAATCTCAAGGATGTAATTGGTGCAATTGGAATTTCAGGGACAATTTTGGTGCACGGCGTCAATCTTGGGGACCATTATGGGGATTTAGTCGATATACACACCCATCATTATTATGAGAATTGTTAACAAGAATGAAAGTCTCCAGACAATCTGATTCGCAAATTACATCTCTTTGCCCCAAGTTCCAAGCTAAAAGAAAACCTCTCCAAATAGCAAACAACTCTCCTTGTAGAATATTACAACTCTCTATTATTCCCAAATAGTCTAGTTGCCAATTTTCGTTCCAGTCTCTGCTAACACAGGTAAAACCAATTCGATCACCAGAATCAGAATAACTAGCATCACAATTGTTCTTAAAAGTACCCATCGAAAGAGGAATCCAATAGCAACTAATCGTAGAAGGAATAGAAACTCATTGGAAATCAAAGACATTCTGAAGCTCCTTCTCGAAGGCTAGAGCCATACGAGCCACTTTAGAGGGAGGCTAAGGCTCATGCTGATTAAAAATCCCATTGTTCCTAACTCTCCGAATCTACCACAGACCAGAAAAGAATCTAAAAGGATGCTCTTTGCTATGGGGCAAGAACTAGTTCTTCAAATCCAGAGGATGATTAGAAATTTTCAGAGTCAGCCAAACAAGCTGAGCTTTCGGGCAATCCCGAATATAATAAAAAAATTATTTCCTAGCAAGTCAAGCAACTGGGACAACTATCTGCAGGTGACAGGCTTCTCCTGAGACAAAAAACAATAGTGGGTAGTGCCTCTCACAAACATAGCTAAGCCAAGAATTTGATCTTTTTCAGAACAAACTGGCATCAAATCCAAAGCCAATTTTCTCTCTCCTTCCATCCAAATATTTTCTTGCAGAGCCATAAGTAGCCATTATGGGTATCATAAACCTTAGCCGGCCTGCTGGACAAAGTCCAGCCTACCACTGAACCCGCTTGCACATCCGTGTTGTAGGAGAGAATGCTTTCATGCAAAACCTAGTGAAAAGGAGAATAAAGCTTCTCAAAGTGCCACTCTCCAGCCGACCATAGATCTAAAATCCGGAGATCCGAGTCAGAAATGTGAACATAATCCATCTCATACAAAGCTGCCCCTCTTTTCTCTATTTAGAGAACCAAAAATTCTGATCCAAATCCCAATGCACTAATCAAAACCATCCTTCAGAATATTCCAAATTTTACACAGACTCCTCCAAACATAAGATCCGTTATCCGTAGAACGGTTGAAAGCGTCATCCAAAGAAAAATGGTATTTAGCTGCCAATAGTTGAACCTAAACCTTGTGGGGATGATGAAAGAGTTGCTAAACTAGCTTTCTAAGAAGAGAAACATTAGCACAAAATAGATCTAGAATTTCCAGACCACCAAACTTCTTAGGAGTGACCAAAGCCTTCCAGCTAACAAGATTCAGCCCCAACCATTGGCTTGACCTTTTCAGAGAAAATTCGTCATCATAGATGCTATAGAATTTGTTATACCTTTGGAAAAGAGAGAGACTTGCATGGGATAAGTTGGAATAGCCGCTACAACTGAATTGATCAAACAGAGCCTTCCCACCCTGTTGAGTAAACGCCATTTCCATTTGGCTAGCCGTATTCGGATCTTATCCAGAACCTCATTAAAAAAAGCTCACGTCACCCTAGAATGACTAAAAGCAACCCCGAGGTATTTGCCTACATTCTAGACGAAACAGATGGGGGACACCCAATAAAGATTTCTTTTCTAGTCGCTGAAACATTACGGGAACACAATGCTTTTAACTTCTCCACATTAATCTTCATCCCAGAGGTTTTACAAAAACTCTCCAATGATGCCATCATATTTTGAACTTGTCGTTTCTCTGCTTTAGAAAAAAAGAAGCAAATCATCAGTGAATATTAAATGGAAAATTCTCGGACCCCTCTAGAAATAGCAACCGGCTTCTACCTCCCCACAACAACTTGATGGTTAATCAAGCAGGACAGTCTCTCTATACACAACACAAAAAGATATGGTGGCATAGAATTTCCTTGCCGAAGAAACCATCTAGGAGTAAAACTATCCAATTTATCACCATTCTAGAGAATAGACAAAGAGGATGAAGTGACACAACTTATAATCAGGTCGACTGTAGGAATAGAAAAATCGAATTTCATGAGGGTCTGCTTTAGAAACCTCCAATCAACTCTATCATATGCTTTTTCTAAATCAATCTTAAATGCCAGAGTTCCTTTCCTTGACTTAGTCCTTTTCATGAAATGAAGTACCTCTTGTGCTATAATAATATTGTCCGATGCTCCCCTTTCAGGAATAAACCCTCCTTGAAGAGGGCCAACAATATCTGTAAGATGAGGGCAGAGTCTGTTGACCAGAACTTTAGTGATGACCTTATAGACTAATAGGTCTAAATTCCTTCATCGATATCGGTGAATCCACCTTGGAAATTAGAACCAGAGGAGTCTCCATCATTCTTGAATCAATAGTACCCCCAGAGAAAGCTTCCTTAACCATATTCCAAACATCCTAACCAATAATCTCCCAGTATTCCTTGAAGAAGTAAGCTTGGACACCATCCGGACCCAGAGCCTTAAAGGAACTTATGCTAAAAATAGCTGATTTAACTTTCTCCATAGTAATAGCTATAGTAAGATTACGACAGGCTTCCTCATTTAAAGAAGGAAGTGGGACTTCATCCAGACACCCTAAATCAACATCCTCTAGCTGACAAAATAAGCTCTTGAAGAAAGATTCAGCTTCCTGGATAAGAGCCTCTAGATCCGTCTCCTACACACCATCTTTGAGAAAGAGACCATGAATCTTATTTTCTTTTCCACCGCACAAGTGTCTGAACATGGAAGAAGTTAGTGATTCTGTTTTCGAACTTCACCCACTATTCCCTGGATTTTTGAAACCAAAGAAGTTCCTCTTGTACAAGAGTGTTATTATATTCCTCAATCAACCTTCGTTCTTTTTGACGTATGAAAGAGTCTTCCCTCTCTTCCAAACGCTTCTGAAGATAATTAATTTGATGCTCCAATTCATATTTCCTAATGAAGATGTTACCAAACACTGTACAATTAAACTCAAGAAAATTCTTTTGCACCTCTGAAAGCTTGCCTTGCACCCCTTTAAAGCCAGACCACAAAGACTGTTTCACAATATCTCTGTAACTAGGATGAGTAGCCCAAGCCGCCATAAAACGGAAGGGTCTGTTCCTTTTCGGCTGCAAGCGCCCTTTACATCGCACTAAGATAGGATGGTGATCAGACTGCAGTCTATTCAGTATTTCTGCATAGGCCTCAGGAAAAAGAAATAACCATCCACTATTAATACAAACCCAGACAAGTCTTTTCGCCACCTCAATATTACTTTTCACCTCCTGTACTAAGTAAAACGTCTCCCAATAGTCTTCAAATCAAATAGAGCACTATCCCCTAAAGAATTGGCAAACTGATCAGCACGTCTACTCGAAAAATAACAACCCTTAGCTTCATGAGAGAAAATAACCTCATTAAAATCACTGAGGACAAATCAAGACCCTTGAAAAGATGAAAACTGAGCTACCAAATAATCCTAAAGAAGACCTCTTGTATTATGCTGAGGACTACCATAGATACCACTACACCTCCAAACTATATTTTCAAGCTGAACTTCGATTGTGATACACTGATCGCAAGCATCAACCAATTTGCAGCAAGTACCTTGTACTGAAGAAAGGAACCAGATACCACCCTTATGCCCAACTGTCTCTTCTCTATACCAACAGGATAGTAACGAGTCTTTCCCATAATAGTTTTAAATGTTGAAAGGGAGAATAAGTCACAACCACAATAAAAAAAAAATAGGTCTAAATTTCCTAACAAGCTCCTTACGATTCACTCGAGCTAACTTATTAGAAGCACCCTTAATATTCCAAACTAAGATAGTTATCCATTAAATAAAATTGAAAAGAGGATATCAAAATAAAAGGTAAAGTTAACTTGCACCACCAATCTCAGTAGAAGACTTGTCCCCTAGAATGGAACACCTTGGGCCTCCATGTACCACTGCCTTCTTCTTTATTGATGATGCACATTTATCCCGAGCCACAGTCATAGAGATCAGCGGCAGCACAACGCTCTCCAGACCTCCCTGCACCCCCTCCTTTTCAGATGTTGATGCAATACTATACTCCCGTGCCCCATTCACAGGAACCAGCGGCGATGCTACTCCCTTCTCCGGCGGAATCATGGCTGGACTCTCGAGGACAGGTGCCTCCCCTACCATGCCTCCAACTGGCGAGTTCTGCAAGGATGCCGGACGCGGATGTTTCCTGACGGAGGTCCCTTTCGTTGCTGGCATATGGGAAGATGACGACGCACATTGCTGGGTATGCCCGACCCAGACTCCCTACTCCGTGGACCCCTATGAAGGTTGTGCTTTGGGCTTCTGGTGGCCACCTGACCCAGAACAATTTTGATTGGATCCTTGGGCCTTCCTTGTTAAATTGTGGCCCAACTTAATTTTTTCTTTCTTCAGCACCTTATGCCAGCCCACTTCTCCCTCTCCACATGCCTTCTTCCCATTGGCCCCGTTCCATGCACGGAATCATCCCCAGATTTTGCACCCAAATTAGTGGTGTTATTCTTGCCTAAATTATCGGCCAGATCAACAGTTTTCATTCTGCCTGAATTTTAAATTTTCGGATCCGACTTGGCGTAGCCCTGTGCCTCCCCTTGAATAGAGTCAACCCTCTTCTCTTCCATAGGAACCCTACTCAAGCATTGAGATTTATCATAGCCATATCTTGCACAAAATTCACAAAACAAAGTTAGACTTTCATACTCCACATCGTAAGAGACACCCTCAACTATGATATTCTTGATCACCGGCAACCTTAAATTTATTTGAACACAAGCACGGGCATATCTCCCCCTATCTGCCAGTTTAGTGGCCAAATCGACTTTTACTGGGACTCCTATTGTAGCTGCAATACATAGCATTGCCTGCTCCTGATAACACTAGATTGGGAGACCGGAGACCCGAATCCAAACTAACGTAGAACCGAAAGATTGTTCACTTGGTCAGAAATCAACATCCCATGGTTTTACCGCGACGTAATGACCCTCAATCAACCAAGGCCCACCAAGCATGACACTACCAAATCCCACATCTAGTAGAGTGAAACTTTCTTTGATGCGCCATACTACCCTCAATTTATGAGAAAGAGCTGTGTAACTATACTTCCTGTCAAGGACCTTAATCACTAAGGCTTCTCTGTAAGGTTCATCCAAACATATCTTCGCCTCTTTCGTGAAGCTTACATACTGTGGCTGAGAATCACCCTGCTTGCCTATCACCGTCGCAATACCATCTCCTGATAGTGATCCAACGAGTGCAAAGGCCTTTGACCTTGCTGTACCAATGACCTTATCTCGAAAAGAGACCTTAGGAACCTTATGAAAATTATCCCGAAAAAGACCCTCCTTGTCACCATATGCAACCCACTCACACTCTCCCCTTATTTCTTCTGACAACATGGGCGTCATCCTCCCCGTGTTTCCCCTTCAATTCCTCGTGCCCGCTCTCTCCTTCGCTCGTATCTCTCCTAGGACATAGTAATAAATGTAGGTATAGTTCACATGAAAATTATTTTAAGCTTTTATTAAATTATTTTGAATTTAAATTTTAGAAACTAAAATAATTATACTATTTTAATATTTATATATATAAATTTAAAAGAAAAAAAATAAATACCAAATCTTTCATATTTCTATTGTATATTTGAACTTGTAAGGATTTATTTATATTGTATTAATATTTAATATAGGATTTTATATCAATACTATTTAATTTTTCTCAAAAATACAATTTCCAAACATTTATCTCATGCAAAATATGCTAATATTTTGAAATTGATAGATTTTGCTATCTTGTAGTCTTAAAGTATATACTAAGAAATATTAATTATATTTATTAATTTTTATTGAGTTATTTGAATTAAGTATATTAACCTACTTAATTGTGTTACCGGTACATGGAATTGTGATCATCAACAATGGCGCCAAAAACTTGGTGCTCTAAACGTGATTCACACTTTGTCACAACTCCATGTAACTAACTAGCAAGTGCACTGGGTCGTCCAAGTAATACCTTACGTGAGTAAGGGTCGATCCCACGGAGATTGTTGGCTTGAAGCAAGCTACGGTCATCTTGTAGATCTCAGTCAGGCGGATTCAAATGGTTATAGAGGTTTTAATAATTAAAAGATAAATAAAACATAAAGTAAGGTAGAGATACTTATGTAATTCATTGGTGAGAATTTCAGATAAGCGCATGGAGATGCTTTGTTCTTTCTGAACCTCTGCTTTCCTATTGTCTTCATCCAATCATTCATACTCCTTTCCATGACAAGCTGTATGTTGGGGGATCACCGTTGTCAATGGCTACCGTCTGTCCTCTCAGTGAAAAGGGTCTAGCTACGGGTTACGTAGGGCTAATCATCTGTCGGTTCTCACTTGTGTTGGAATAGGATCCATTGATCCTTTTGCGTCTGTCACTACGCCCAACATTCATGACTTTGAAGCGCGTCACAGTCATCCCATCCCAAATCCTACTCGGAATACAACAAACAAGGTTTAGACTTTCCGGATCTCAAGAATGCTGCCAATGGATTCTAGCTCATACCACGAAGACTCTGATCTCACGGAATGGAAGGCTCTATTGTCAGGAGAGGCAACCATGCGTTGTGAATCAGGAGGCCAAGAGATACTCATTCAAACTTGTTTTCATGTAGAACAGAAGTGGTTGTCAGGCACGCGTTCATAAGTGAGAATGGTGATGAGCGTCACATAATCATCACATTCATCATGTTCTTGGGTGCGAATGAATATCTTAGAACAAGAATAAGCATGAATTGAATAGAAAAACAATAGTACTTTGCATTAATTCTCGAGGTACAGCAGAGCTCCACACCTTAATCTATGGTGTGTAGAAACTCCACCGTTGAAAATACATAAGTGATAATGGTCCAGGCATGGCCGAATGGCCAGCCCCCAAATGTGATCAAGAGATCTCCAAAATGGTCAAAAGACTTTAGATCGTCCAAAGACTCCGAATACAATAGTAAAAAGTCCTATTTATACTAAAACTAGTTACTAGGGTTACAGAGATAAGTAAATAATGTAGAAATCCACTTCCGGAGCCCACTTGGTATGTGCTTGGGTTGAGCATTGAGCTTTACACGTGTAGAGACTTCTCTTGGAGTTAAACGCCAGTCTGTAGCCTGTTTTTGGTGTTTAACTCTAGCTTGTAACCTGTTTCTGCCGTTTAACGCCAGAATAGGGCAGAGAGCTGGCGTTAAACACCAGTTTGCGTCGTCAAAACTCGAGCAAAGTATGGACTATTATATATTTCTGGAAAGCCCTGGATGTCTACTTTCCAACGCAATTGAGAGCGCGCCAATTGGGTTTCTGTAGCTCCAAAAAATCCATTTCGAGTGCAGGGAGGTCAGAATCCAACAGCATCTGCAGTTCTTTTTCAGTCTCTGAATCAGATTTTTGCTCAGGTTCCTCAATTTCAGCCAGAAAATACCTGAAATCACAGAAAAACACACAAACTCATAGTAAAGTCCAGAAATGTGAATTTTGCTTAAAAACTAATAAAAATATACTAAAAAGTAGCTAGATCCTACTAAAAACTACTTAAAAATAATGCCAAAAAGAGTATAAATTATCCGCTCATCAGTTACTATCTCTAATTTTTTATGATTAAATTAATCTTTAAAAATGCTAATAAAGCTATTAAAGCTTCCTTCCAACATTATTAGGAATCAAGTCAGTGAACCTTTTTCATTCATTTATTCTATGGCCTCTGCATTTTCTCGTACATTTAAATGAAGCAAACCAAAATATTTTGGCTATTTTATTCGAATAAACTTTGTAGATATAAATTGAAAAGGTATTAGAACGAATTTATTGTTTTTAAGAATTTATCACCGTCTTACCTATAGATAAAATGACTCTAACAAAAAATCCTCCCAAATTTTACATATATCATCAAGAAATATACACACATAAATTATTATATTTTACATTTTTTTGGATGTTGACTATATATTAACGGGACTCTTCTTTCTTATAACTAAACCAAAATTAAAATTTTTCACAATTACAAATAGGACAAGGTGCATTTTATTCCAATCCAATCTCCCTTATTATTATTATTATTATTATTATTATTATTGGAAAATGAAATTAATCTGTGGAGTCCAATTTGATTATCCTTCCAAAGATCAAACGGAGATCATAATAGTGGGAACCAATAGAGTATATCTATCCTAGTAGCCAATAGCCAACATTCTTGGTGTACAAGGCACTATTTTAAATAGGGGTATTCATGAATTAGATCCAATTTGCATATTTGCAATATTTATCCTTATCCGAATCCGATCCGAAAATTGTGGATAACAATTTGATTCGCAAGGCTATTGGATCCGATCAGACGCAATATGTATATTAATAGAATCAGATTGCAAATTTTATGTAGGTATCTATATATCCGCAAATTTACAAAAATAAATAAATAAGTAAATATTATTTTTATATTTATTTCAACTAATAATTATTATATATGTTATATTATTTTATTATTATTATTTAAGAAAAATATGCTTAATGTAAACATGTTTAAAAAGGTGAAAAAAAAATTATTGATATTTTTTAAATAAAAATAAGTTTTTTAAAATATTTCTATATTTTGCGAATATATCCAAAATCTCGGATCAAATCCAAACTTAAAAATCGTAGATATTAGATCCGATCAGATCCGGTGATTTTAGTGCGAACCAGATCGAGATTTTGGCCATATCTAATCTGCGTTTACCCCTAATTTTAAAAGTATGGTTGCTAAATGCCAAAATATTGTTTAATATTTTTATTTTTAAAAAAAGTGTATCAACAATTTGGGGGGTACCATGTCACATACTCACAATCTTACCTTTTTGTTTTTAATTTTGGGAAAATATAATGATTGAAATTAGACCAAGAATGTGGTTTAGCAAATGAAATAAAATGCACCACACATCACTTTACTCTTAACTATTATTCTAATATCAATGGTTGAAATGTCATTAAGACACTTATACACCCATTAATTGTAGGTGCACCCCGAATCAACACCCTGCAATCCTCTCTAACATCACCAAATTACACTTATTACAACTCATACAACACTACCAAAGAGGCCATACCTTGGAGCTGAAGTTCTATGGCATCAGCTATCTCATATCTAGTTACCTTGGGAGACTGAGTGGATCATGGCAATAAAGTTGACATTAGTTAGCTATCCCATATGTAGTTACCACTTACCACCACCCTTATCGCCAACGCTCTTTCCCAGTTGACAGGTTCAAGGCGGAGAAGGAGTCAGTTCAGAGGAAAGGGCCAAATACACCATGCCATGCCGAATGGAACCATGAAATCTTAACAAGTTTCAAAGTTGAATGGGGTGTAGTAAAGGATTCCAGCCTTAAGATTCCTAGAGTTGATATGATTTTGGTATAATTCACCGAATTTTGTTAAAGAAGAAGAAAAGTTAGATTATGTGGCGCATTTTGTGAAATCAGCAAGGGCGTGAGAGAAGCCTAGTTAGATACCAGAAATGGTGCCAAAATGTCATAAAAGATCAAAGGTTCTCTAAGTTTTTAGAGCTTTACTTAGGATAATATATACAAAAAAGACAACCATATTAGACTACTACTCCCAGATTTACCTATCTAGGTAGACTCCATCTCCAAGATGTTTCCGTAAATCCATGTTAGAGAACAGTCAGAGTTGCTATCCCCTAGCCTTTTCCAAGTCCGGGAGATCTGTAAATAATTTTCAATTGTGTCAGCTATTAACATGGGAATATAAAATTAATTTAATTTGTGTTCACGGTGTTTGTTTAAGAAAGTTTTAAACATATATCTAATTATGTATTACCATATTAGCAAAAGTAACAAACTTTGACACCCACGACCATAATGGTCATTAAAGAAAAATCAATTCGATTTGAGCACCGAGAAATTTTTTTTTTTTTACACAATAAATGTATCGATAAACACATAAAATAGCAAATGAAGGGCAGAATGGAAACAAAGAATATGGTTTGATGATGAGATCATTTCCTAGAACAATGATACAAAGGGAAACACATTCCATGAGGAACTAACCTAATTAGGTCAAGGGAAGGCAGATGTATGCAACCTTACCCCCATAACCTGAGGCTATTTTCATGATTTGAGCTTGCAACATCTGGTCAGAAGCTAATAGTAACTTCGAGTTTGGCTAAGGTTCACTCTCAAAGAAAACAAAAGAGAAAATACTTAAAAAAATGAAAAAAAATTGTCAACTGTGGGGGAAGACTACAATTTCTTTTATATATTGAACAAACAATAGAGATGAAGCAGAAGTCATGCATGTTGCATTATTAAACATGTACCAGAATGCAGAAAGGTGAAAGGTAAAGAAACAATGCATAGCTGTAGACACATGTCAACCTTACCAACAAGCATCATTTCAGCATGCAATCAAAAGCATCATTTTGACCGAAGTAAAAATACAAGTGGTCAAGTAGATCACTTACACAACATTCCTTCATCCTCATCACTGCTTCCCTCGTCCTGACCAACAAACTGCGAAAAAAAACAAGATTCAACAAATAAGATTAGACACCAGAAAGTTTCTTGACCTATATTGCTTAATATTAAAATTGACAAGTAGAGAAAGAGAAAGCTTACTCGAGTATCATCATCAGATGCCAAATCAGCTGCAAAAATTCAAGAAAAGCTCAATTAGGCAAGCGCGGAGGTAACCACTACAATAAGTACTCAACTTAAATGAAAACATCAAGGACCAAACGAAAAGATGAAAACATAGTTGTCTAAGCCATCTGACATGAGAGTCAATAATCAGGATCAGGGGAATGTTCAGATTATCAGAGCGGTGCCCCCGGGGTAGCCATCCTTAGACTCTATCTTTTTTAGGTATTCTGCCGTCCAAAGACCTCTAAAGTGCAAAAGGTACCTACTCAACCAACCAAAGTGCTTTTTGTACAAGGCAAGGGATCGTACAGCAAGTGAAGTGATAACTTACGTTAGAAGGAGACATTAAAGAAGTACTAAACTTTTGAAAGGGTTTTGATGGGGATCGATTCTTATATAGGTACTACTTACCAGTTACCATAGACAGCATTCAATATTAAACAGTACAAGGTAGTGAGGCCAATATTAATGCACCAATCTCCAAAATTAAATAACTAATGTTATCATGTTCATTGCTGAAGGAAGTGCCTAATAGATGGTTACATGAGCAATATTTTTCTAAGAATTTCAATATGTTTGGCTAAGCAAGTTTCTGCTGTTTCCAGGTTTACTATATAATAACAGGTTTAAGCGTTTAACCCTATGGGATTAGTAGAACCAGATGTAGATGGATTCAGTTTTAATTCTGGACTCAGCTACTCTTAATCCAGTTATGGTAGTATATATGTCATATTTTGGCTTTATTTGAACATGTAAAGCTTCGAGCCCATTTTGTAATTGTAGAGTTCAGACCATACTTGCACAAATATAACAATAACCCCACTTAACTCAGTTTGCTACCCTTGGTTACGTCACAATGCAAGCCTAAATCTAAGCCATGAAATACCAAGCCTTTTTGCTGTCCTATATTAGTCGAAGTCTAAACGCCTATGAAGCGGCACAACAACAATAAACAGATGAAGCAACCAAGGGTGTGTGTGATTGGGGGAATTATAAATAATTCCTAGGAATTTTAAGATGGGAATATCGTATTCCCATGTTTGGTTCAAAGTTTGAAAAGATATTCCTAAGCAAGTTTGATTCCAGGGAATCAAAATACCATCATTTCAATTCCCACCTTTCCACTGGGTATATTTGATTCCCATGGGAAAGGAATCTGAGTAATAAAGTAATACTTGAACCACACACACCCTAAGAGAGTAATTAGGAAACCTTCTTTGCAAACATCTTTTCATAATCAAGAGAAATAGTTGGACAAGTTTTTAGATGCCTAAAATGAATTGAACATGCAAAGTAATGGAACAATAAAAGCAAGAAGAAATAATATTCTAACCAAATGTGTCAAGATGAAAACAAATCTATCACAATTTCACAAAACTTAGGATCTTCCGCGTTACCAGTGCGAAGGAATTTTTGTTTAAAAAAAAAAGCTTTCTTAAATTAAAACCTTGGAGAAAATTGCAAAGAGTATGAATTATTATAAAGTTAGAATCAAGTTGACGATAAACAGATGCATAAACAAGAGTATGTAAACTCTTCTCGTGTTTTGATTTAGAGCTAAAACACCGAGTAAATGCCAATCAGATAAATCTAGCATCTAGGGCAAGTTACGCAATCTTACAAGTTGACTCTTCATCATCTTCATCACACCATCTGTGCCAATCAACCTTCAGGTATGGAGCAGGTTTTTCTTCTGACTTCAGTAGCCTCTTCCACCAACCTTTCTCTGCTTTCTGAACATAGCATAGTATGTTTCTTAAACCAGCTTTAGTTCTGCAACGCTGCACACCGCACCACAACAAATTTTAAGCTAAAACCATTCAAATTTTCAAAAGCTTGATATTATTTAAAGAATAATACAAAAAGCATTATTGTTTCCATAAAAGCAGCATATAATGTGTTGCAACCCTAAACACCAAAACGACACCCTTTGGTGACCTCAAGGTCACAGGTTCAAGCCGTGGATACAGCCCTTCCCTGGACCCTGAGTTAACGCGGGATGCTTGTGTACCTGGCTGCCCTTTTATACAACATGTATCTCAAGTTCTCCTAATTGAAATAACAAGATCAATCTAAAACAATCCATAGGGTTAAAGAAGCTAACAAATACATCTGTTCGAAAGTGTAAAAGGAGTATGCAACACCGCATCTCATTGAAAAGTAAATTCTACATACTATTAATATAAATATTTTTATACAGACATTCAATCATGTGCTACAGCATAGACTAAAACAGTTAACTTCCGCGCCGACTATCTTATAGAGAAATCACTTTAATCTACCTGGCAGCACTTGATTTTAAAAAAGTTTTACCCGTCTGTTAAACTCAGAGATATCTATATATATACAGAGGTCCCGGATAATCGTTATTCGAAATGCAAGTGAAGAATAGCCATCCTTAAATCTCTGCATTGTGCTAATACTTAGATAAACACAAAGCATGCAACACAAGAAGTTAAGAGCTCACCTCAGGTGCAATGGGGCCATAAAGCTCTAAAGTGAAGCTGTAAGATTCACCTTGAGCACCAGAAGCAGAGAAAGTAAATAAACCATGAGGCTCACACTTGACAGAGACATCCTTTGCATCAGGCAGTGCCACAGTCAGATAAACCTTGTCAGAACGCTGTGCCCACAGTACTTCAGGATGGCGACTGAATACAAACACAAAACACAAATCACTTTTTTCAATTGCTAAATCAAAATCATACCATATGCATCTATGGTTTCTTTTCTTTTATATGGTTGAACAAATCAAATTCTTGACAACAAAGAATAGGTTTATAACATTCCTAAATTCTTTTTTTTTTCAATTGATTTTTTTTAATTCTTACAAATAAAAAGAATGGGGCAACAACATTACAAAGTCTAAAGAAATTATGTTTATGATAAATAAACAATAAAACATAGTCATACACAACAATAACTACAATGGGGGCATTGAAAAAACCCTCATGAGTCCAATAAGCATAACCGGGATTGAACATAGCTCTACTTTTTTTTTTCTCACTAAAAGTTAAAAATATTAGGAAGAACAAGAAAAATAGTGATATGAGATTCAGGCAGAGGAGCAGAAAGTGGAAAAAATGAAAGAGGGGGAAGTTAGAAGTACCTCATTTGGTGTTGTTGAGAGAAGAATGTGATAGAGAGAGAGAGAGAGTGAGCGAAACCAAGGTTCTGAGAAGCGAACCGGTCATCGAACCGCTCTAGTTACTGGTTCACTGGTTCATAGGTTCAACCGGTTCGACCGTGATTAAACCGAAAAACCGTTTTATAATAAAATAATAAATAAAATATAAATAAAAACATTAAAACATAATTATAGTCTAATATAAACCTTAAAATATAATCCAAATTAAAAATACTACATAAACTAGGATGTTATGATCTCATCCAATTACAATAATGGTTCTTGGTTGATACTCTCATCCATACCTAAACATTACCAGCAATCCAATAATGGTTTTTGCCAATTACAATATCACAACAACCCACTCCAACCCAATAATCTCAAGATCATAACAAACAACATCCAAAATTATTCAAAATTATTCACAATTACTCAACAAACAACAAAATTCAGTAGTTCACACTTCACAGCTTAACTAACAATAATTATTCACAATTATTCAACAAAGTTCACAGTTCAGTTCAGTAACTTCAGTTGAATCAGTTCACACTTCACAGTTCACACTTCACAGAGCAATAAAAAATCAATAAATCACATAGTTAATAAAAAAAATTACCTAGAGCTAAAAGCTAGAAGCATCAAACAATTATTCAATAAATCAGTAAATCAGAGACTTCACAGAGCTAGAAGCTTCAGTAAATCAGTAAATCAGTTCACAGTTCAATGACTTCAGAAGTTCACACTTCACAACTTAACTAACAATAATTATTCACAATTATTCAACAAAGTTCACACTTCAGTTTAGTAACTTCAGTTGAATCAGTTCACACTTCACAGAGAAATAAAAAATCAGTAAATCACATAGTTAATAAGAAAATTACCTAGAACTAGAAGCTAGAAGAATCAAACAATTATTCAATAAATCAGTAAAACAGTTCACACTTCAGTGACTTCAGTAGTTCATACTTCACAGCTTAACTAACAATAATTATTCACAATTATTCAACAAAGTTCACAGTTCAATTCAGTAACTTCAGTTGAATCAGTTCACACTTCATAGAGCAATAAAAAATCAGTAAATCACATAGTTAACAAAAAAATTACCCAGAACTAGAAGCTAGAAGAATCAAACAATTATTCAATAAATCCATAAACCAGTTCACACTTCAGTGACTTCAGTAGTTCACACTTCACAGCTTAACTAACAATAATTATTCACAATTATTCAACAAACTTCACAGTTCAGTTCAATAACTTCAGTTGAATCAATTCACACTTCACAGTTCACACTTCATAGAGCAATAAACAATCAGTAAATCACATAGTTAATAAAAAAAATTACCTAGAACTAGAAGCTAAAAGAATCAAACAATTATTCAATAAATCAGTAAATCAAAGACTTCACAGAGCTAGAAGCTTCAGTAAATCAGCAATTCAGTTCACAATTCAGCGACTTCACAGTTCACAGAGCTTCGCAGAATCAAACATTAACAATGGTTCAATCATAGTTAATAAAAATTTACCTAGAAGCTAGAAGAAGCCTTCAACAGAGCATGCAAAAGGGAGATAGAGACACCGAGTGACCAAGACAGTGGTGGAGTACCTTCGAACGGGCTTCGAACTGGGACAGTGGTTGCGGAGAACAGAGATAGTGCCGGCGGCGGCGTGGCTGCGCGACGGAGGAAGGTTGCGATGGCTGCGCGATGGGAGATAGAGACACCGAGTGACCAAGACAGTGGTGGAGTACCTTCGAACGGGCTTCGAACTGGGACAGTGGTTGCGGAGAACAGAGATAGTACCGGCGGCGGCGTGGCTGCGCGACGGAGGAAGGTTGCGATTTCTGCGCAATGGAAGGGAAGGTTGATATCGATGGCTGCTGCGTGATGGAGGGAAGGTGAGCGAGCAGACGGTGGCTGTTGGAAGGAACGACGGCGGCGGCACGAGGCGGTGGCTGGACGGAGGTAAGGGAACGGCCAGGAGCTAGGGCTAAGTGCAGAGGATGGAGATTGAGTGTGAGAGAAGCAGAGGCGTTCTGGAGTGGAATTTAGATCTGGGCATCGATAATGGAGTTAGGGCTAACTGCAGCAGCTGAAACGGCGACGTTTCATTCCCCCATTCAAAAAACCGGCCGGGTCACGGTTCGGTTCGACCGACCGGTTCTCGGCCGGTTCACCGGTTCAATTTCGGTTTTTGAAATTTACAGTTTTAACGTTTGTCCGAGTTGTTTTCTTCAACGGTTCACGGTTCAAGTGGTTCGACCGGCCAGTCCAAACCGGTTTTCAGAACCTTGAGCGAAACAGAGAAAATGGGAGTGGGTGTATTGGAGACAGAGAAAGAAGGAAGAAGTGACAAAAATGGAATATTATTATTATCATAATTCGTTGTGTGTGACGTCAAAAAGCAAGGTCGAGTCGGCTTCGGTTGGACCTTGGTTTCTCTTTCTCTTCGTAACTCGTAAGTCGTAACTCCGTTAGGTAAGCCAGCCAGCCAGGTGCATTATTCAACTTCAGCCAATTTTTATTTGGGTTGCACTTCAAAATCCATTATTAAATATACATAATATATATTTTAGAATAATTATTTAAATCAATCTTTAAAAATTTTAAAATTAAATATTTTAATTTTTTAAAAAAATTAATATACAGATCAATTTTAAGATTTTAAATATACACATAGTCACTCAATAATAATAATCAATAAAATTATTAGAGAATATTCTACAAAAAATTTAAGATTAAAACTATTTGATATTTTTGTATTTATATAATTAAAAGATGTCTTACTTTAAAAAAAAACATGTTTGTATTAAAAAAAATGTTTTAATTTGAATTTCAAAATATCATTATTAACTTAGTTTTGTGCACTTGGAGGATGATACTATCATATTAATACACTCTTTTTATTAGAAACAAGTAAGATGAATAATGATACTTTGAAATTCAAATTAAAATATTTTCTTTTAATACGAACGTAATTTTTAAAGTAGGACATCTTTTGATTATATTAAATACAAAAATATCAAATAATTTTAATCTTAAATTTTTTGTAGAATAATCTCTAATAATTTTATTAAATATTATTATTATTATTATTATTATTATTATTATTATTATTATTGAGTGATTATATATATATATATATATATATATATATATATTAGAAATACATACATAAGAATCTAATAAATAAATTTATTATTATTTTTGTCCAAAAAATACAAAAAACTTATGGTACAGTATTATTGTATAATTAATAAGAATAATAATTTTATTTTATTTTGGATGAAGGACTATTATGTCTACGAAGAAAAACGTTAGGGATTAATCTGTATATTAATTTTTTTGGGGACTAAAATGTCTGTTTTAAAATTTTTTGGGACTGATTTGGATAATTACTCTACCGAAAAATGAATTAGAGACTGATTTGTTTGCCAGAGTAAAACTTTGGGGATTGATCTGTGTATTAATTTTTATAGGACTAAAATATCCACTTTTAAAATTCTTAGGGACTGATTTGTATAATTATTCTATTTTTTATTAAGAAACAAAAAATTATTCGTAATATACCAAAAAAATATCTAAATTAAATTACATGAAAAAATATCTAAATTATATTAAATTAATTTTTAAAGAATTGTAGATATTTCTTTTTTTTGTAATCAGAAATTTGTTTTTTTTTTAAATATCCACAATAGACAAAAAAAATTAATTATATCGAAAAAATATCTAAATTACATAGAAAAAAAAAACATCCAAATCAAATAAGAAGAAGAAAAATGACGGTGGTGGATGGGACGACGCCATAGAAGACAGTGGTACGAGGGCGAAGGCACGGTATGATGGAGGACAGCAATGCGAGAGAGGACATGCAACTCGCACAAAAACTCCCTGCAGCCACAACTAACCAACAAGTGCACTGGGTCGTCCAAGTAATAAAACCTTACGCGAGTAAGAGTCGATCCTACGAAGATTGCCGGCTTGAAGCAAGCTATAGTCATCCTGTAAATCTTAGTCAGGCAAATTCAATTGGTTATGAGTTTTGATAATTGAAAGGTAAATAAAACGTAAATTAAAATAAAGATACTTATGTAATTCATTGGTGGGAATTTCAGATAAGCGTTTGGAGATGCTTTGTTGCTTCTGAACCTCTGCTTTCCTATTGTCTTCATCCAATCATGCGTGCTCCCTTCCATGGCAAGCTGTATGTTGGTGGATCACTGTTGTCAATGGCTACCATCCGTCTTCTCAGTGAAAATGGTCCAGCTACGATTTCTGTACGGCTAATCAACTGTCGGATTTCTCGTCTCGGATGAAAAATACCAGGCACAGCTACCGCACGGCTAATCATCTGTTGGTTCTCACTTGTGTCGGAATAGGATCTCTCTATCCTTTTGCACACTGTCACTGCGCTCAACATTTGTGAGTTTGAAGCTCGTCACAGTCATCCCATCCCAGATCCTACTCGGAATACCATAGACAAGGTTTAGACTTTCCGGATCTCAGGAATGCTGCCAATTGGTTCTAGTTTCTACCACGAAGGTTCTAATCTCACGGATTCGAATGCTCTGTTGTCAGGAGAGATGATTCAGATCCGTGGATCAGAGACCCAAGAGACTATACTCCAGCTGTCGTCCAATGACTACGTTGACCATCATGTAGACCGCTTGTGGTTGTCAGGCACGCGGATCTTGGCTAAGCGAGTAATGAAGATAGTAGGTGATTGTCACGGATCAACCCTTCATTCTGACTTAACTGAATTAAGTACGAGAGTATATCTTGGAGAACAAGTAAGCGTGAATTGAAAGAAAAACAATAGTACTTGCATTAATTCATGAGGAACAGCAGAGCTCTGCACCTTAATCTATGAGGTGTAGAAACTCCACCGTTGGAAAATACATAAGAGAAAAAGGTTTAGGCATGGCTGAATGGCCAGCCTCCCAAATGTGAAATATGGCATAAGCTCTCTTGATTACAATAGTACAAAATGCTATTTATACTAAACTAGTAACCTAGGTTTACAGAAAATGAGTAACTAAGTGCAGATAGTGCAGAAATCCACTTCTGGGGCCCACTTGGTGAGTGTTTGGGCTGAGCTTTGAAGCTTTCACATGCATAGGCCATTCTTGGAGTTAAACACCAGCTTGGATGCCAGTTTGGGAGTTTAACTCCAGTTCTGGTGCCAGTTCCAGCGTTTTACGCCAAAAAAGGGTCTCTGGCTGGCGTTTGAATGCCAGTTTGGGCCATCAAATCTCAGGCATAGTATGGACTATTATACATTGATGGAAAGTCCAAGATGTTAGCTTTCTAGCCCAATTGACAACGCGCTAATTGGACTTCTGTAGCTCTAGAAAAACGCATTTGAGTGCAGAGAGGTCAGAATCTAACAGCATCTGCAGTCCTTTCTCAGCCTTTGAATCAGATTTTTGCTCAGGTCCCTCAATTTCAGCCAGAAAATACCTGAAATTACAGAAAAACACACAAACTCATAGTAAAGTCCAGAAATGTAATTTTTGCATAAAAACTAATAAAAATATAATAAAAAGTAACTAAAACATACTAAAAATTATATGAAAATAATGCCAAAAAGCGTATAAATTATCCGCTCATCACAACACCAAACTTAAATTGTTGGTTGTCCCCAAGCAACTAAAAATAAAATAGGATAAAAAGAAGAGAATATACATTAAATTTCAAAATATCAATGAAGCTTAGTTCCAATTAGATGAGCGGGACTAGTAGCTTTTTGCTTCTGAACAGTTTTGACATCTCTCTTTATCCTTTGAAGTTCAGAATGATTGGCATCCATAGGAACTCAGAATTCAGATAGTGTTATTGATTCTCCTAGTTTAGTATGTTGATTCTTGAACACAACTACTTTATGAGTCTTGGCCATTACCCTTAGCATTTTGTTTTCCAGTATTACCATCGGATACATAAATGCCACGGACACATAACTGGGTGAACCTTTTTAGATTGTGACTCAGCTTTGCTAGAGTCCCCAGTTAGAGGTGCCCAGAGTTCTTAAGCACACTCTTTTGCTTTGGATCACGACTTTAACCACTCAGTCTCAAGCTTTTCACTTGGATCCTTTTTACCCTTGCCTTTTAGTTTAAAGGGTTATTGGCTTTTTCTGCTTGCTTTTTCTTTTTCTTTCTTTTTCTTTATTTTTCACTATTTTTTTTCGCAAGCTTTGTGTTTTTCACTGCTTTTTCTTGCTTCAAGAATCAATTTTATGATTTTTTAGATTATCAATAATATTTTTCTTTTTTCATTATTCTTTCAAGAGCCAACAATTTTAACATTCATAAACTTCACTATAAAAAATATGCACTGTTCAAGCATTCATTCAGAAAATAAAAAGTATTGCCACCACATCAAAATAATTAAACTATTTTCAAGATAGAATTCAAAATTCATGTACTTCTTGTTCTTTTGCAAATAGAAGCATTTTTTATTTAAGAAAGGTGCGAGATTCATGGAACATTCATAACTTTAAGACATAGACTCTAAACACTAATGATCATGTAATGAGACACAAACATAATCAAAATATAAATCATAAAAACCAAAATTAGAAAAGAAAATAAACAAGGAGATTAAAGAACAGGTCCACCTTAGTGATGGCGGCTAGTTCTTTCTCTTGAAGATCTTATGGAGTGCTTTAGCTCCTCAATATCTCTTCCTTGCCTTTGTTGCTCTTCCCTCATGGCTCTTTGATCTTCTCTGATTTCATGGAGGATGATGGAGTGCTCTTGGTGCTCCACTCTTAGTTGCTCCATGTTGGAACTCAATTCTCCTAAAGAGGTGTTGAGTTATTCCCAATAGTTGTGTGGAGGGAAATACATCCCTTGAGGCATCTCAGAGATTTCTTGATGAGGGACTTCCTCATGCTCTTGTTGAGGTCCATGAGTGGGCTCTCTTGTTTTATCCATCCTCTTTTTAGTTATGGGCTTGTCTGCTTCAATGAGGATGTATTTTTCTATGACAATTTCGGCTGAATTGCATATGTGATAGATGAGATGAGGGAAGGCTAACCTTGCCAAAGTGGAGGGCTTGTCAGCCACCTTGTATAGTTCTAGAGGTATGATCTCATGAACTTCCACTTCCTCTCCAATCATGATACTATGGATCATGATAGCCCAATCCATAGTTACTTCGGACCGGTTGCTAGTAGGAATGATAGAGCGTTGGATGAACTCCAACCATCCTCTAGCCACGGGTTTTAGGTTAGGCCTTCTCAATTGAATCGACTTGCCTTTGGAGTCTCTCTTCCATTGGACTTCTTCCATACAGATGTCCATGAGGACTTGGTCCAATCTTTGATCAAAGTTGACTCTTCTAGTGAAAGGATGAGGATCTCTTCTCATTATTGGCAACTTGAATGCCAACCTCACAGTTTCCAGACTGAAATCTAAGTATTTCTCCCTAACCATTGTGAGCCAATTCTTTGGGTTCAGGTTCATACTTTGATCATGGTTCTTAGTGATCCATGCATTAGCATAGAACTCTTGGACCATTAAGATTCTGACTTGTTGAATGGGGTTGGTGAGAGCTTCCCATCCTCTTCTCTGAACCTCACGTCGGATCTCCAGATATTCACTCTTTTTTAGCATGAAGGGGACCTCGGGGATCATCTTTTTCTTAGCCACAATTTCATAGAAGTGGTCTTGATGAACCTTTGAGATGAATCTTTCCATCTCCCATGACTCGGAGGTGGAAGCAACTGCATTTTCTTTCCTCTTCCTAGAGATTTCTTCGGCCTTAGGTGCCATTAATGGTTATGAAAAAACAAAAAGCAAAGCTTTTTCCCACACCGAACTTAAAGGTTTGCTCGTCCTCGAGTAAAAGAAGAAAGAAAGGAGGAGGAGAAGAAGAAATGGAGGATATGGAAGGGTATGAGAGGTTCAGCCGAGGGGGTTATGAAGTGTTTGTGATGTGTGAAATTGAAGGTGGTAAGGAGGGGTATTTATAGGGTAAGAGAGAGAGGGAAGCCGTGTGAAAAGGGGTGGGTTTGGGAGTGAAATGTTTTGAATTTGAATGGTGAGGTAGGTGGGGTTTTATGATGGGTTTTTGGGGAATAGTGGGTGGATGTGAGTGGTGAAGATATTATGGGGGATAGGGTAGGATTTGATAGGTGAATGGTGTTTTGGGAAGAGTGTTATGGAAAGGTGTGAAGAGGAGAGAGAGTGAGTTGGGGTAGGTGGGGATCCTGTGGGATCCACAGATCCTGAGGTATCAAGAATTTCTCATCCCTGCACCTTTCTGGCGTTTAAACGCCTTCTGTGTGTCATTTCTGGCGTTTAACGCCAGCTCTGCTGCCCATTATGGTGTTAAACGCCAGGGTGATGCCCCTTTCTGACGTTTAACGCCGGCTAGACACCAGACACCCTTTTCTGGCGTTAAACGCCAGTCTGTCTACCAATTTTGGCATTTAATACCCAGAATGCTGTCAGACTGGGTGTTAAATGCCCATTCTGCTATCCTTACTGGCGTTTAAATGCCAGTAAGCCTGTCCTCCAGGGTGTGCTGTTTTTTATGCTGCTTTAAATTTGTAGCTGTTTTTATAACTCCACATGATCATCAACCTAAAGAAAACATAAACTCATAATGGAAATAATTAACATAGGTAAATAAAATTGGGTTGCCTCCCAATAAGCGCTTCTTTAATGTCAATAGCTTGACAGTAAGCTCTTTCAGAGCTTCACAGATGCTCGGAGCATGATTGTGGCCGCCCAACACCAAACTTAGAGTTTGAGTATGAGGGCTCTGCTTGACTCTGTATGGAGAGAATTGGATGAAGTTTTTCATGCTTCTTCTTCATGTTTACAGAAGAAGATCCTTGAGCTTTAAACACAAGGTAGTCCTCATTCAATTGAAGGACTAACTCTCCTCTGTCCACATCAATCACAGCCCTTACTGTGGCTAGGAAGAGTTTTCCAAGGATGATGGATGATAAACTACTATTTTATGGTTTATCTTGTGCTCAATTGAGTGGATTTTATCAACTCTTTACCCACATATTCATACTATTTGCATGTTTTACGTTTTCCTTCCTGATTTTGTGCTATGATTGAAAACATGCTTCTTTGATCTTATATTTGCTTATTATTAATCCTCTCTTATTACCATTAGATGTCTTGATATGTGTGTTAAGTGTTTTCAGAGATTATAGGGCAGGAATGGCTCAGAGAATGGAAAGGAAGCATGCAAAAGTGGAAGGAATACAATAAGTTGGAGAAATTGCTAAGCTGTCCAGCCTGACCTCTTCGCACTCAAACGGCTATAACTTTAGCTACAGAGCTCCAAATGACGCGGTTTCAGTTGCGTTGGAAAGCTAACGTCCGGGGCTTCGATTTGATATATAATATGATATAGTTTCCCTGACGCTAGGCGACGCGACCGCGTGATTCATGCGGCCGCATCGCAGTGACGAAAAACCAGCGTGGCAAAATTCGAAACCAGCGAATTCTGGGCTGTTTCTGACCCAGTTCTCGGCCCAGAAAACACAGATTAGAGGCTATAAAGTGGAAGAATGCATCCATTCATAGGGAAGCTTTCATATTCACAATTTTAGGAGTAGATGTAGTTTTTAGAGAGAGAGGTTCTCCCCTCTCTCTTAGGATTTAGAATTAGGATTCTTTTCACTTCATGATTATTTCATCTTTTGCGATCACAGGTTCAATGTTCCTTTTATTTATTTTTCTAATTTAATTTATAAACTCTTCCATGTTACATTTGATATCTTTATTAGTGCTAATTTGAGGTATTTTCAGATCTATGATTGCTTTTCTTTATTTAAATAATTTAGATTTTTCCCTTTTGGCTTTGGTTGATTTATTGGTAACGCTTGAGCTGTCAAATAAAGCAGTGGTTGAAATTCGAAGTTGCTCCAATAACTCTAGTCTTTCCATAAGAATTGACTAGGACCTGAGGATTAAGCTAATTAATCCACTTGATTTACCTTCATAGTTAGAGGCTAACAAAGTGGGATTAAAACCCAAATTCTCATCGCAATTGATAAGGATAGGACTTCCAGTTCTCATACCTTGCCAAGAGATTTTATTATTGTTAATTTATTTTACTTGTCATTTAAATATACCTGTGCCCATTGCCCAAACTCAACATTCCCCAGAAAACTCATAACCAATAATAAATACACCTCCCTGCAATTCCTTGAGAAGACGACCCGAGGTTTAAATACTCGGTTATCAATTTTAAAAGGGGTTTGTTACTTGTGACAACCAAAACGTTTGTATGAAAGGACTTTTGAAGGTTTAGAAACTATATTTGCAACGAGGATTTATCTGCAAATTTCTAGACCACGCAAAAGTTCTCTCACCAAAATGGCGCCGTTGCCGGGGAATTGCAAACGTGTGCCTTATTATTGGTGATTGTAAATATTTTTTTTGATTTTTGCTTATTTATTTGTTTTTATTTTTATTTTTATTTTTGCTTTTCCATAAATTAAAAGGTTATTTGTTTTTATTTAGTTATTAAAAAATTTTTTCAAAAATTTGTTCTTAGTGTTCATCTTGATCTTCAAGTTGTTCTTCACGTTCATCTTGACCTTCAAGCTGTTCTTAGTTGTTTTCTTCGTTTTGATCTAAAAATTTGAAATTTGGTGTCATTTTATTGTTTTTCTCTTTCCTCATTAAATTCAAAAATATTTTTAATTAATTTTTTCGAAAAAAAAATATTCAGATTTTTATTTTAAATTTTTTTATCTTATCTTATCTTATTTCAAAAATCAAATTTCAAATTTCAAAATTTCAAATTTAAAATTTCAAAATTTAATTTTCAAATTCAAAATTTAAATAATCTTTTAATTTAAATTTATTTTTATTTTCATTTTTTTATTTTTATTTACTACTATGAACTCTCACCCCTTTGACTATGAGTCTGGTTACAATTATGTTGCAGGAAGAAGAAATTACAATGAGAATAGGCATCAAGGTTGGAACAATCAAAGATGGGAGGAGCCACAAGGATTTGATAAACCCTCATGGCAACAACCACCTCCAATGGACTATCAACAACCACCACCATATGCCTATGAACCCTTTCCTCAACATAACTTTGGACCACCAAATTCACAAGCCCCTTTACACCATTCACCTCCATATGACCCTAACCCATATCCACCATACCAACCACCTTATGAGTCAAATGAACACTCCTATCTACCCCAAACCTCCATGGAGAAAGCACTTGCCGATCTAAACTCTACTATACAAGCTCTCTTCACCCAAATCAGACCACCAAATACCTTCAACAATCAACCCTCAAGCTCTAGTGCACTTCCTTGTCAACCACAGAATAATCTCTCCATCCCATCACCCACATCCATGGAAGAGCACCCACATCCATCAATCCAAGAGTAAGATGATCCCAATTATGCTATTAATATGGAACAGAAAAGAAGGAATTATCTTCGCGAATCCATACTTCATAAAGAGCTAGAGGAGGCCCTACGGGTAAGGGTAGGAGAGACCCTTGAAGATGAAAAAATAGTTGAAAGGAGTTGTCATAGAAAGAAAAACATCGAGGATGAGTACGATTTTATACTTAAACAACTGGACAAAGCAGCAATTATTAAAAAGGAAGAAGTAGTTGCAGACTTAAGAGATGTTGTACCTCCATTGGAAAGTCCAGTCACAGAGCCTCCTTCCACGGTGTTTAATGTTGAGAAGAGCGTACAACCTCCAAGGCAGATCATGGTTGAAGATTTTGTAGAGGTTGATCAAGAGGTAGAAGATGTCAAAGAAGAGCACAAGGGAGTGCAGCTTGAAATTACCTTGCCAAAGTTGTTGGAAACCCCTCCCCCTAAGTTGCCATCATCCTTCACAACATTCAAGTGGGTAAAATTCATATCCCATAGCTTTCTAATCCCACTTGAATATGGGCTACTGGAGACAGATGGTCAACTTAGAGCTCTTTGTGGCATTAAGAGTAAGAGGAAGATGGTCAATGGTAAGAATTGTCATGCAAGGTTCATTATGGTTGGAAGCTCAAAGTTTAAACGCAAAGGTTGGTGCAGAGCTCAATTGAATGGGTCTAGGAAGTTGTTTGGACACTTCAATGAGAATTCTAAAGCTGAATCACCTGGATGGAATCATGATAATCAACTTGAAGACGGGTGCAAAAGCAAGATTTGGGACCTCGGAATTCATTCTGGCAATCAACACTCTTGGGGCCTTGTAACTTGCTTTAACTTACTTGAAGGCTTTCTGCGCCTAGTTTGGGATCCCGGAGGTTACTGGAGATACAAACATTGGTGGAGATTTCTGGATGAGTTCAAGCACAAGCCACCATAACAGGGAGCTCACCAAATGTCCAACTTAAGGACTTTAACTAAAAGTGCTAGGTGGGAGACAACCCACCATGGTATAATCGTTCCTTTTTCATTTTTATTTAGTTTTATTTGTTTTTGAGTTTCATTTTATTTTATTGAACCTGGAGTTTTGCATCACATTCATATTAACACTGCATTCTGCATTTTCTTTTCAGCTTTAAAAAAAAAAGAAGCCATGCGATGCGACCACATCAGCGACGCGTCCGCGTCGTAAGGAGAGGGGAGAAAAATAAAAACGAACAGAGCGTCACACTAGAGCGTGGCTGGAGGCATGCCAGTGGCACAAATCGCCCCACGTGACCGCGTCACCGACGCGTCCGCATCACATGGGAACTTTGGCCTCCCACGCGGCCGCGTGACCTGAAATCGGCGTAAAAAAGGTGTATGGCAGAAAGTTGAGCTGGAGTTGGGCTGGACTCGTGCTGGAAGCCCAAGACCTCTCACGCGAATGCGTGCCCCACGCGTTTGCGTCATATTGAAAATAAGGCCACTCACGCGATCGCATGCCCCACGCGATCGCGTCACCCAGATTTTTGGCAATATGCATTTAAACAGAGAGTTGCGCGAACGCGAGGCTGCACTCGCGCCAATCGCACAAAACAGGCCACGCGATCGCGTGACCCACGCGTCCGCGTCACCTGACCTTATCACGCACCACGCAACCGCGTCACAAGTGGCGCACAGAATATCCAGATCAGCCAATTTTCTTATCTTTTCTTCTCTAATCCTTATTTTTCTTATCTTTTCTTATTTCTTTCTTCTTCCTTTCTTATCTTCTTTCCCTTCTCATTCTTCTTATTTTTCTTTTTATTTTATTTTAATTTATTTGCATACTTTCATTCATTGTATTATTTTTATTGGTGTTGGAAATTTATCTGGGTCATTATTTCTATATTTTACTTGTGGATTATTAGAGGAATTATTTGATAATTATATATATTTATTTTTAAAGGGTTGCTTGCATGTTCAATTTATTACTTTCATTAGATTATTTACCATGCATGCTATGTGTTTGTGAAAACGCCCGTATGGCATTGTGCACTGCTTTTCAGTATCTTTTATCCTACTACTCTGAATGCCTGCTTTTCACAAAACCCTTTTTCATATCATATTCATTCAATATAATTGTCATTACAAACATGTTGCTAGTTTGAAAGAGTTGGTAATCTAACTTGGACATTGAATGCTTGATCTATGCTACTCATGCCTTTGCCTGCATGCCAATAAACACCTTGCATTCAATTGTTATCATATGCACTAGCTATTTTCTATTACTAACTTTTCACATGTACTCATGAGCGTGTGTTAACGTCATTCTTCTTTATTGTGCATTGATTACCACCTTTTCCGCTCTCTTCCTTGCTCTAACCCTTAGCTTTAAAAGTCACTTTCTTTTTCCCTTTTCAGGATGGCCACCAAGAAGGGTAAAGAGAAAGCTACTCCCAAACTACCGGCAAGGAAAGGAACAAAAAGAGCCCCAGCTGAGGAACCACAATCCCCGTCCACTTGCAAATCTCAGCATGCACCGAGGACGGTGCAATCTTTAAGTGTGGGGAGGTCGATACCGATCTCCATGGGTTAGTACCTTCCTATCTCAAACACCAATGGTTTATTTTTCTTGTTAGTCGTTGTATTTACATATTTAATTGCATATTTATTTGATTTTTTTGCATATTTTACCACTTGGTTAAAGTAATATTTTCTTTTTCAAGAAACCTTTTAGAAAATTTCACTAATTTGAATAAAATTTAATGTTACACTTGTTTGAAGAGATATTATACTGGAACATGGTTTAGAACTCGAACACACAAAACCTGTGAGATTTTTGAGCCTATTTGAATTGGTTGCGTTTTATCAACCAAAAATTTTGTTTTAGTGTGTATTTTTCTCTCTAAAATTGTGATCTTTATCTTGCTTAATTCTATATTTCCATTGTTTGATGTATACATGCACTTATATGATTGAGGCCTTTGTTTCACTGAGCTTACATACCCATATGGCCTTACCTTTCATTATCCTTTGCAAACCAATTTGAGCCTATTTTACCCCTTTGTTCTTTACTTTAGCTCATCACTAACTCTAAGCAGAAAAACAATATTGTCCTTAATTTGAATCCTTGGTTAGCTTAGACTAGTGAGAGTGCTCATGAATTAAGTGTGGGAAAATTGGGTTTAGAAATATTTGGTTTAAGAATTGGGTATTATATATCTTTATGAAAATGTGAAAGAAATGTTTAGAACATGATTCATGCATTCAATAATTTAATCATATGCATTGAGAAAAAAAAAGAGAAAAGAAAAAGAAAAAGAGAAAAAGAAAAGAAAAAAAAGAGAGCAAATAAGTAAAAAGGGGACAAAATGTCCCAAAGTAAATGTTGAAAGCAATGCATATGTACTGTACTTGAAATTAGAATGCATGAATATGTGGAAACATGGTTGATAGATGGTTAGATTTTGTATTATGATTACATGGATTGTTTAAGTTAGGTGGAAAGTTTAAGTTAATTAAGGATTCAGATTTTAGTCCACTTGGTCAAATACAATCCTACCTTGACCCTAACCCCATTACAACCCTTAAAAGACCTCTTGATATGTGTATCTGTGCATTAAATTTGTGTTGATTGTTAGACGAAGAGCAAGCCTTAGAAAGCAAGGTTAGTAGAGAATTGAGAGGTCGAACCTTAAACACCTGAGTGATTAGAGTGTATACACTACCAGTAAGGGTTCGATGCTCAATTCCTTGTTCCCTGCTTTCATAAGCTATTTTCTTCTTGCAAGTCTATTTGTGCTTCATTTTTATAATTTGAATTAGTGAAATCCAGTTCATATTTATTCTTGAAAGATTTGTTTATTTTTAAACAAGTAGGTAGGAACATCTTTGCATGTAGTTACATTCATAGGTTGCATTTCATACATTCTATCATTCCTCTTCATCTTTATAACTTCTCTTGAGCTTAGCATGAGGACATGCTAATGTTTAAGTGTGGGGAGGTTGATAAACCACTATTTTATGGTTTATCTTGTGCTCAATTGAGTGGATTTTATCAACTCTTTACCCACTTATTCATACTATTTGCATGTTTTACGTTTTCCTTCCTGATTTTGTGCTATGATTGAAAGCATGCTTCTTTGATCTTATATTTGCTTATTATTAATCCTCTCTTATTACCATTAGATGCCTTGATATGTGTGTTAAGTGTTTTCAGAGATTATAGGGCAGGAATGGCTCAGAGGATGGAAAGGAAGCATGCAAAAGTGGAAGGAATACAATAAGTTGGAGAAATTGCTAAGCTGTCCAGCCTGACCTCTTCGCACTCAAACGGCTATAACTTTAGCTACAGAGGTCCAAATGACGCGGTTCCAGTTGCGTTGGAAAGCAAACGTCCGGGGCTTCGATTTGATATATAATATGATATAGTTTCCCTGACGCTAGACGACGCGACCGCGTGATCCATGCGGCCGCATCGCAGTGACGAAAAACCAGCGTGGCAAAATTCGAAACCAGCGAATTCTGGGCTGTTTCTGACCCAGTTCTCGGCCCAGAAAACACAGATTAGAGGCTATAAAGTGGAGGAATGCATCCATTCATAGGGAAGCTTTCATATTCACAATTTTAGGAGTAGATGTAGTTTTTAGAGAGAGAGGTTCTCCCCTCTCTCTTGGGATTTAGAATTAGGATTCTTTTCACTTCATGATTATTTCATCTTTTGCGATCACAGGTTCAATGTTCCTTTTATTTATTTTTTTAATTTAATTTATGAAGTCTTTCATGTTACATTTGATATCTTTATTAGTGCTAATTTGAGGTATTTTCAGATCTATGATTGTTTTTCTTTATTTAAATAATTTAGATTTTTCCCTTTTGGCTTTGGTTGATTTATTGGTAACGCTTGAGCTGTCAAACAAAGCAGTGGTTGAAATTGAGAGTTGCTCCAATAACTCTAGTCTTTCCATAGGAATTGACTAGGACCTGAGGATTAAGCTAATTAATCCACTTGATTTACCTTCATAGTTAGAGGTTAACAAAGTGGGATTAAAACCCAAATTCTCATCGCAATTGATAAGGATAGGACTTCTAGTTCTCATACCTTGCCAAGAGATTTTATTATTGTTAATTTATTTTACTTGTCATTTAAATATACCTGTGCCCATTGCCCAAACTCAACATTCCCCAGAAAACTCATAACCAATAATAAATACACCTCCCTGCAATTCCTTGAGAAGACGACCTGAGGTTTAAATACTTGGTTATCAATTTTAAAAGGGGTTTGTTACTTGTGACAACCAAAACGTTTGTATGAAAGGACTTTTGAAGGTTTAGAAACTATACTTGCAACGAGGATTTATCCGCAAATTTCTAGACCACGCAAAAGTTCTCTCACCAATGGATTCATCCTCATCCCTCCCAGTGTCTAGGATTATGAAGTCAGCAGGGATGTAGAGGCCTTCAACCTTCACTAAGACATCCTCTACAAGTCTATAAGCCTGTTTCATTGATTTGTCTGCCATCTCTAGTGAGATTCTGGCAGCTTGTACCTCAAAGATCCCTAGTTTCTCCATTACAGAGAGTGGCATGAGGTTGATACCTGACCCCAGGTGGTACACGGAATTGTGATCGTCAACAATGGCGCCAAAGACTTGGTGCTCTAAACGTGAATCACACTTTGTCACAACTCCATGCAGCTGACCAGCAAGTGCACTGGGTCGTCCAAGTAATACCTTACGTGAGTAAGGGTCGATCCCACGGAGATTGTCGGCTTGAAGCAAGCTTTGGTCATCTTGTAAATCTCAGTCAGGCGGATTCAAATGGTTATGGGGTTTAATAATTAAAAGATAAATAAAACATAAAATAAGATAGAGATACTTATGTAATTCATTGGTGGGAATTTCAAATAAGCGTATGAAGATGCTTTGTTCCTTCTGAATCTCTGTTTTCCTATTGCTTTCATCCAATAATTCATATTCCTTTCCATGGCTAGCTGTATGTTGGGGGATCATCGTTGTCAATGGCTACCGTCCGTCCTCTCAGTGAAAATGGTCCTCTATGATTTCTGTTCGGCTAATCAACTGTCGGATTGCTCGTCTCGGATGAAAAATACCAGGCACAGCTACCACATGGCTAATCATCTGTCGGTTCACACTTGTGTTGGAATAAGATCCATTGATCCTTTTGCGTCTATCACTACGCCCAACCTTCGTGAGTTTGAAGCTCGTCACAGTCATCCCTTCCCAGATCCTACTCAGAATACCACAGACAAGGTTTAGACGTTTCGGATCTCAGGAATGCTGCCAATTGATTCTAGCTTATACCATGAAGATTCTAATCTCAGATTCAGATGCTCTGTTGTCAGGAGAGATGATGTGAATCGTTGATTAGAGATCCAAGAGATATGCATTCAAGCTTTTGCATGTAGAACGAAAGTGGTTGTCGGGCACGCGTTCATAAGTGAGAATGGTGATGAGTGTCACTTGATCATCACATTCATCATGTTCTTGGGTGCAAATGAATATCTTAGAACAAGAATAAGCATGAATTGAATAGAAAAACAATAGAACTTTACATTAATTCATGAGGAACAGCAGAGCTCCATCCCTTAATCTATGAGGTGTAGAAACTCCACCGTTGAAAATACATAAGTGATGAAAGTCCAGGCATGGCCGAATGGCCAGCCCCCTAAATGTGATCAAGAGATCAAAAGTGATAAAAAAAGATGAAAATACAATAGTAAAAGGTCCTATTTATAATGAACTAGTAATCTAGGGTTTACAAAAATAAGTAAATGATGCAGAAATCCACTTCCGGGACCCACTTGGTGTGTGTTTGGGCTGAGCATTGAGCTTTACACGTGCATAAGCTGTTTTTGGAGTTAAACGCCAGCTTTGGTGCCAGTTTGGGTGTTTAACTCCAGCTTCTAACTTGATTCTGGCGTTTAACGCCAGAATAGGGTAGAAAGTTGGCGTTTAAACACCAGTTTGCATTATCAAAACTCGGACAAAGTATAGACTATTATATATTGCTGAAAAGCCTAGGATGTCTACTTTCCAACACAATTGAGAGTGTGCCAATTGAGCTTCTGTAGCTCCAGAAAATACATTTCGAGTGCAAGGAGGTCAGAATCCAACAGCATTTGTAGTCCTTTTTCAGCCTCTGAATCAGATTTTTGCTCAGGTCCATCAATTTCAGCCAGAAAATACCTGAAATTATAAAAAAACACACAAACTCATACTAAAGTCTAGAAATGTGAATTTTGCTTAAAAACTAATAAAAATATACTAAAAAATAGCTAGATCCTACTAAAAACTATCTAAAAATAATGGCAAAAAGCGTATAAATTATCCACTCCTCACCAGGTCACACAGAGCCTTCTCAAAGGTATTAAGAACCTTCCGGGATCTGGTTTCTTCTGAGGTAACTTCGGCTGAACCAAGGCATTCAGCTCATTGATGAGCAATGGAGGTTCATCCTCCCAAGTCTCATTACCAAATAACTTGGCATTCAGCTTCATGATTACTCCTAAATACCGAGCAACTTGCTCTTCAACAATATCTTCATCCTCTTCAGAGGAAGAATACTCATCAGAGCTCATGAATGGCAACAGTATGTTCAGTGGAATCTCTATGGTCTCTGTATGAGCCTCAGATTCCTCTGGTTCCTCAATAGAGAACTCCTTATTGGTCAGTGGACGTCCAACAAGGTCTTCCTCACTAGAAATCACTGCCTTTTTACTCTCTCCAGGTTCGGCCACTTTGGATATAGTTATGGCCTTGCACTCTCTCTTTGGATTCTCTTCAGTATTGCTTGGGAGAGTACTAGGAGGAGTTTCAGTAACTCTTTTACTTAGCTGACCCACTTGTGCCTCCAAATTTCTGATGGAGGACCTTGTTTCAGTCATGAAACTGAGAGTGGTTTTAGATAGATCAGAGACTATGGTTGCTAAGCCAGAGGGGCTCTGCTCAGAATTCTCTGTCTGTTGCTGAGAAGATGATGGAAAAGGCTTGCTATTGCCAAACTTATTTCTTCCACCATTATTGTTATTGAAGCCTTCTTGAGGCTTCTGTTGATCTTTCCATGAAAAATTTGGATGATTTCTCCATGAAGGATTATAGGTATTTCCATAGGATTCTCCCATGTAATTCACCTCTTCCATTGCAAGATTCTTAGGGTCATAAGCTTCTTCTTCAGAGGAGGCTTCTTTAGTACTGCCGGATGCAGCTTGCAATCCAGTCAGATTCTGAGAAATCATATTGACTTGCTGTGTCAATATTTTGTTCTGAGCCAATATGGCATTCAGAGGATCAATCTCAAGAACTCCTTTCTTCTGAGTCATCCCATTATTCACAGGATTTCTTTCAGAAGTGTACATGAACTGGTTATTTACAACCACCTCAATGAGTTCCTGAGCTTCTGTAGGGGTTCTCTTCAGATGAAGAGATCTACCAGAAGAGTGGTCCAATGACATCTTGGACAATTCAGACAGACCATCATAGAATATATCCAAGATGCTCCATTCTGAAAGCATGTCAGAAGGACACCTTCTAGTCAATTGCTTGTATCTTTCCCAAGCTTCATAGAGTGATTCACCTTCTTTCTGTCTGAAGGTTTGGACGTCCACTCTAAGCTTGCTCAGCTTTTGAGGTGGAAAGAATTTGGCCAAGAAAGCTGTGACCAACTTGTCCCAAGAGTTCAGGCTTTCTCTAGGTTGTGAGTCCAACCATGTCCTAGCTCTGTTTCTTACAGCAAAGGGGAAAAGCATAAGTCTGTAGACCTCGGGATCAACCCCATTGGTCTTAACAGTATCACAGATCTGCAAGAATTCAGCTAAGAATTGATGAGGATCTTCCGATGGAAGTCCATGAAACTTGCAATTCTGATGCATTAGAGAAACTAATTGAGGCTTAAGCTCAAAGTTGTTTGCTCCAATGGTAGGAATTGAGATGCTTCTTCCATAGAAGTTGGAAGTTGGTGCAATATAGTCACCAAGTATCTTCCTTGCATCTATAGCATTGTTGTTGGGTTCGGCTGCCATGTCTGCTTCTTTTTCAAGATTTTCTGTAAGATCCTCTCCAGAGTGTTGTGCTTTAGCTTCTTTTAACTTCCTTTTCAGAGTCCTTTCAGGTTCAGGATTAGCTTCAACAAGAATGTCCTTATCCTTGTTCCTGCTCATATGAAAAAGAAAAGAACAAAGGGAGTAGTGGAATCCTCTATGTCATAGTATAGAGATTCCTTTATGTGAGCATAAGAATGGAAGAATATAAAGATGAGAAGAGAGAGGAGATGAGTAATTCGAACAGAGAGAAGAGAGAGGTTCGAATTATGAGTAGAAGAGAAGTGTTAGTGATTAAATAAAATAAATAGAAAGAGATGAGAGAGATAGTATTCAAATTTTAAGAAGGGGGAAAAGAAAAATATTTTTATTTTTATTTGATTATTTAGTTAGTGTTCGAAAATATTAAAAGAAATAAAATAAAATTAGAATTTAAAATAATTAGTTAATTAAAAAGAATCTGAAAAGTGGTTAGTGATTTTTGAAAATTAGAAGTGAAAAAGTAGTTAGGTGGTTTTGAAAAAGATAAGAAATAGTAACCTTTTTAAAATTAAACAAACAAGTCAAGTAGTTAGTTGAAAAAGATTTGAAAATAAATTTTATTTTGAAATTGAAATTTTGACTTGACTAACAAGAAACAACTAAATTTTAAAATTTTTTGACTAAGTCAACCCAAAGATTTCGAAAATTATGAGCAATTAAAGAAAAAGATATTTTTTTTATTTTTGAATTTTAATGAGGAGAGAGAAAAATAACAAAATGACTCAAGACATAAAAATTTTGGATCAAAACAAAGAAAACATGCAAGAACACTTTGAATGTCAAGATGAACACTAAGAACACTTTGAAGATCAAGATGAACATCAAGAATATTTTTTTGAAAATTTTTAAGAAAAGAAAGACACACAAGACACCAAACTTAAAAATTTCTAAACTTTTGACTCTAAAAATTCGAAAATGCACATGTAAAACAAGAAAAGACACAAAATTTGAAAATTTAAAGATCAAACAAAGAAAATTATCAAGAACAATTTGAAGATCAAAGAAGAACACAATGCATGAATTTTCGAAAATCTAAGAAAAATTAAAAACATGCAGTTGACACTAAGCTTAAAATTTGACACTAGACTTAAACAAGAAACACAAAATTTTTAGTTTTTTTTTATATATTTTTAAAAATTTTTTGTACATTTTTCGAAAATTAATTTTGGAAAAAGAGAAATAAGAAATTCAAAAATTTTTAATAAGAATTCCAAGATTCCTGCAATGTTAGTCTAAAGCTTCGGTCCAAAAGATTAGACATGACTTAATAGCCAGCCATGCTTTAGCATAGCATTATAAGAATCCAAAGGCTCCTGTAATAGCTGCAATGATAAGTGAAAGTTTCGGTCCAAAAGATTAGACATGGCTTAATAGCCAGCCAAGCTTTAACATATCATCATGAAGCTCTAAGGTGGAATTCATTCTTAAAAAATTTATGAAATTTTCGAACACTTTTTTTTTGAAAATAAAATAAAGGTTGAAACAAGAAGAAGATTACCTAAGCTAAGCAACAAGATGAACTGTCAGTTGTCCAAACTCGAACAATCCCCGGCAACGGCGCCAAAAACTTGGTGCATGGAATTGTGATTCACACTTTTCACAACTCCGATACAACTAAGCAGCAAGTGCACTAGGTCGTTCAAGTAATAAAACCTTACACGAGTAAGGGTCGATCTCACGGAGATTGCCGGCTTGAAGCAAGCTATGGTCATCTTGTAAATCTTAGTCAAGTGGATTCAATTGGTTATGAGTTTTGATAATTGAAACGTAAATAAAACGAAAATTAAAATAAAGATACTTATGTAATTCATTGGTGGGAATTTCAGATAAGCGCTTGGAGATGCTTTGTTGCTTCTGAATCTCTGCTTTCCTATTGTCTTCATCCAATCATGCGTGCTCCCTTCCATGGCAAGCTGTATGTTGGTGGATCACCGTTGTCAATGGCTACCATCCATCCTCTCAGTAAAAATGGTCCAGCTACGGTTTCTGTACGGCTAATTAACTGTTGAATTTCTCGTCTCAGATGAAAAATACCAGGCACAGCTACCGCACGGCTAATCATCTGTCAGTTCTCACTTGTGTCGGAATAAGATCTCTCTATCCTTTTGCACACTGTCACTGCGCCCAACATTCGTGAGTTTGAAGCTCGTCACAGTCATCCCATCCCAGATCCTACTCGGAATACCACAGACAAGGTTTAGACTTTCTGGATCTCAGGAATGCTGCCAATTGGTTCTAACTTCTACCACGAAGGTTCTAATATCACGGATTCAAATGCTCTGTTGTCAGGAGAGACGATTCAGATCCGTCGACCAGAGACCCAAGAGACTATACTCCAGCTGTCGTCCAATGACTACGTTGAACATCATGTAGACCGCTTGTGGTTGTCAGGCACGCGGATCTTGGCTAAGCGAGTAATGAAGATAGTAGGTGATTGTCACGGATCACCCCTTCATTCTAACTTAACTGAATTAAGTACGAGAGTATATCTTGGAGAAGAAGTAAGCGTAAATTGAAAGAAAAACAATAGTACTTGCATTAATTCATGAGGAACAACAGAGCTCCACACCTTAATCTCTGAGGTGTAGAAACTCCACCGTTGGAAAATACATAAGAGAAAAAGGTCTAGGCATGGCCGAATGGCCAGCCTCCCAAATGTGAAATATGGCATAAGCTCTCTTGATTACAATAGTACAAAATGCTATTTATACTAAACTAGTAACCTAGGTTTACAGAAAATGAGTAACTAAGTGTAGATAGTACAGAAATCCACTTTCGGGGCCCACTTGGTGAGTGTTTGGGCTGAGCTTTGAAGCTTTCACGTGCATAGGCCATTTTTAGAGTTAAACGTCAGCTTGGATGCCAGTTTGGGCGTTTAACTCCAGTTCTGGTGCTAGTTCCGGCATTTTACGCCAGAAAAGGGTCTCTAGCTGGCGTTTGAACGCCAGTTTGGGCCATCAAATCTCAGGCAAAGTATGGACTATTATACATTGATGGAAAGCCTAAGATGTTAGCTTTCCATCCCAATTAAGAACGCGCTAATTGGACTTCTGTAGCTCGAAAAAAAATGCATTTGAGTGCAGGGAGGTCAGAATCCAACAACATCTGCAGTCCTTTCTCAGCCTCTGAATCAGATTTTTGCTCAGGTCCCTCAATTTCAGCCAGAAAATACCTGAAATTACAAAAAAAATACACAAACTCATAGTAAAGTCCAGAAATATGATTTTTGCATAAAAACTAATAAAAATATAATAAAAAGCAACTATAACATACTAAAAACTATATGAAGACAATGCCAAAAAGCGTATAAATTATCCGCTCATCAATAAGCAATAATGTCTAAAACAAATTCAGGATATATACAAACTGCACATCATTTAGATCTTGAGTGCTAAGTAACCGAGATATGTGCATTCGCATATTTTGGTGTTTCAGTACCCGAAATATGTGTTTATGGATAACTAGGTGACTCAGTTCTCAGGATACATCTCTATCTAAGTGTCTCATTGCCCTATATATACTGTCAGAATACAATATATAAGGAGGTTCTTGACTCATCATACTACAACAATTCCACTAATTTGTATCTTCCCTCTATTCATTAATCATACACATGACTAGTAGTCAGTTCTTTTTTGTGGTAGTTTATCCAAATGTGATAATTAGAAGTGGTGAGAAGAGAGTGATATTTAAGTGTGATTCACCTGTGGTGTTGCGCACTTGTCGTCTTGGTTCTTTTGTCGTGCTAAAGAATCAATTATTAACTAGTATGGGTGCACTAGGTTCCAAGGAGGTTGGCAGAATTATATACAGATTTCTATTAGCACTCTGAGTGGAGGGTTTTGAAATAGGACATTTTTGGTCGAAACTAATCAACATGTGATGGTCATGTTCAACGTACATGCGAGGCTAATGTTGCAGCATGTGATGAAGTGGTATGCTACGGTTTGTGACGTTGTGACGTAGGTGGTGGTTGTGGGGCTGTCGTCCTCGAACCCACAAGCACCCCCAGTGGCGGCAAAACCAATTTACTTTGCCGAACCAATTGATCGTGTTGAAGAAGACTTGAGTGATTCTAATTCGGATTATATTGCCGCATTAGGATCATCTAACAAGAGTTTATCCTCTGACAAGTTTGTGCGACTCTATTCCTGAGCAATGTCATCTTTAGCGTGAAACTCTACTTCTTGTCCTCTGCCTGAGGCGGAGGTCTATTATCTATCAAGTCCTCAACCCACTGCCATGTGGGGTGCCTATGGTCACTACAAGAAAAATGTTGAGTACCGTCAGATTTACTGTCGAAAACAATCAAACAGTATAAACCTCGCTAGTAAATATTTACCGTCGGATTTTTTCATCTGACGGTAATTACCGTTAGAATTTGCAACGGATCATTGGCTCAAAAAACCAATTGGTTACCGGCAGATTCATCTGACGGTATTGTTGGCGCCAAAAAATGTTGAATCATGCACTGTTACCATCGGATTATTCCTACGGTAATTCCAACAGCAATCTTAATTTTTTTTAATTTGAAATACATGGTCAATTTTAATTTTAAATTTAAAATTTTTCACACAATTAGTGGTCCATTCATAAATAATGAAAAATTGTTATTTAATTAAAATAAATAATACACTATTCAAATATATTAAAAGTCAACTACATAAAATATGTACAATGAAATAAAAAAACGAAGAACAAATAACTACATATCTAGGTCGTCGTTGTCGGTCCCGTGGCCCTGAGTCGGCGGCGCAGAAGGCGGTGATGTCCGTATGCCATCAACAGGACCACTGCCACCTACAGTAGGACCGTTTCCACTAGCAAGGTCGATGCCAGCGGCACGCATTTAGCTGGTACTCCTCCATCTGAGCCTCCATACGCTGCAGTAGACGTCATGCGGTTGAAACTTAAAACAATAACCAAATCAACCTAAATCCACTAAATAGGAATCATAATCATTGAAACTCCAAATCAACCTAAATTCAGTAAACAGGAATCATGATCATTGAAACTTAAAACAATAACCAAGAAACCATAAACAGGAAACACATGAGAATGAACGTGATACTTACCCCGTGCCGCCATCAAACCAAATGGTCAATCGTACGATGGGAGGTGGTGGAGGGACATCAGCTGCTGCCTCACTTCTGTGGCTGGACTTCGGGGCCACAACATCCATCGCTGGAGGCAGCGTCACCGTGGATACAGGCTACTGATCGGTAGGAGGCAGCGGCGTCGCTGTAGACGGAGACACGTAGTTCAGATTAGGGATCATGATGAACGGCTGGTCTTCTAAACCCGCAATTTGTGGCATCGCCGGCGTGGTCGGAGTAGACGGAAAGGATCCAGAAGTCCCTGGGTACCGGAAAAAATCCTCCCTCTACTCCGACCACGGCTACGACCATGACCATCAGCTTGATCCGTAGCACCTCTGCCTGTCGAAATGTCTACAAATATCAAATTATCAAATAATCAGTAGCATTTTTCTCAATAAAACAGTCATCCACGCAGCAATTAACACAATTAGATGATTCCAAATACTTCAACAATTCAAACCTAATGTATTGAATCTAACCTAACTTAACCAACCTAAATCCGCTAATTTTAAAAAACTGAACTGAACTAACTTTGAAACTAATTGAAAATTAAAATTGAAATTCTAATCAAATCTGAACTAAATTCAAATCAAATTAATCAAATCAAATTTCCATAAGGTAAAGTGTATCAAACTTGCAATATTTGGTAAGAAACCTCAAACATTCAAATTTAAAAAACATCAGTCAATGGAAAAACAAATCGAATTCCATTAATACAAATAGTCAAAACAAGAGAAGAACAAGTAATGATTTCAAGGGATTAACCAAAATTTTCAATAAAAAGTTTTTTGAGGCATATTTACAAACACTTGGCATCCAAACTCATAAACAACATAACTTAGCATCAACAAGTAATCTGTGTAACACCAATTCACAAAATTCAACATCAATACAGAAAAAAATAGCAAGTCAGCAGCGTTGATCATAAATTTATTAAACAGTAGTCTAATTAATTCAAAGTAGCAAAACAACAAAAAAGCAATTAACGCAGTAAATTAGCACAATCAAGTAATTAACCAAAAAAACTCAGCAGCAATTTTTTCACTAATTCAATCAGCAAACTCAGAATAGTTCCAAATACTTTCAGCAATAGTTCAGAACCTATAAATCTAAAATAAACTATCTTAATCATCTAAATCCACTAAAACAGAAAATTAAACAAACTCAACTAACTAAACCAATCCAATGAACTAAAACTAACTAACAGGATTTGAAAAAAAATAAAACAAAGAACCTTGATTGCAGGGTGCAGAAAGCAACGAAGAAGGAGGGAAGAAGGCGACGACATCGAGTTGTTGCCGGTGCTAGAGGTGGCGGTCGTGAGCCACCAGAGCAAGGAGCTAGAGGCTATGGGATGAGAAGGGAAAAAGGAGAAGGAGGAAAGGACCGTGGCAACGCTGAGAGGGAGGGGAAGAAGGAGAAGAAGGAGGCCTCGGCGGTGGTCTCGGCGGCGGTGGTTGGAACGCATGAGAGAAAGAGAGGGATGGTGGTTATGGTGGTGAGGGTTCGAATGAGGGGGGAAGGAGTTCGTGATTTGAATTTATGCCACTTTTACTGTCGGATTTACCCTCGAAAAATTCCGACGGTACACCCTGGCGAGTCACCAAAACGCATCATTTCACTAAATTGAGTTACCGTCGGATTAATCTGATGGTAAAGGACGCGCAAATTTAATTTATTTTCTCTCCAAAAATTACCGGCAGATTTATCATCGAAAAACAAAATCCACTGATAATTTAAAAACCTTACGAATTCGATGTGGTTACCGCCGATAAATCTGCTGCTACTCTGTGACGCTAAATCCGTTGGTAGTCAGTGTTTTTCTTATAGTTGGTATTGCTGGAAGTACCTAGTGTAGCCATCAATCAGGTCACCATTTGTGTGCAAACTAAGATGGTAAGCCACATCTTGGAGTGTGATAGTGACCTCGCCCTACAAAAGGTGAAAAGTATGGGTCTCGGAACTCTACTATTTCACAAATGCCGAGAGTACGACATTGTCAAATATGAAATCCTTTAACTCTACTGCATATCCGAATCTAGCCTCCCTAAAGTAGTGTTTGTTTTTAAAGACAAGACACAAAGACATAAACACGAGTATATAAGTTCACTGTTTGGTTATTAAGACACAAAATTGAAAGAGACACGGTTACACATGAATACCCATAAAATACATGTAATTTATTTGTGTCTCTTCAAAAAGGCAAGACACAAATTTTTTACTTAAGACACAAATGAAATTATATTTTTATACTATTTTACCCTTGCCTCATTTTTTCTCTTTTCTTCTCTGCGCACTTTCCTCCTCCAAGAATAAGGACTCCTTTCTCTCTTCTTCTTCATCATTGTTATTGTTCACCTTCATCCTGAGTATATATATATTGGCTGAGTACAAATTACTGAAGTAGAGTACATTCATTTTTGCAATTCATAATTTTATTTCTACATTCATGTTTGCAATTCATAATTTTATTTCTCTTCTCTTTTTTCTCTCTGCTTTCTTCAAGTTTCTTGATACAAACCTTAATAATGTATATATATGTAAAATTTTGTTTTGTTGTTTGAATTTGCATTGGATTATGAAAATGGAATTATAAATTAGTTTTGATTTTGTAATTTTTTTTGCTGGAAATACGAATTAGATTGATGGAAGAAGATGAAGGGATACAGATGAAATTAATGAATTTTTTTCATATATTAAGGGTAAAATAGACTTTTTAAAATAATATGTGTTCTGTCTATTATAATTGCCAAACATAATTCTTTTTAACCGTATCTTTGTATACGCGTGCTTGTCTTAATATTCATGTCTTTGTGTCTGTGTCTCAACCTTTATGAGATATAAACCAAACGGAGCCTAATATACGGAAGTAACATGTCAAGCGGTGGGATAAAAAACCTCACACACCGTGACAAGTGCAACCCCAGTGACTATAACAATATTGTTGATTAGTCCTCTGAATATTATTGTATGTGATGTTGCAAACAAAATCTTATTTAATTAATTGAATTTCACTACTAACTAATTAAATAATATAATGCTCCTATATAATAGAATAAATAATTTAATTCAAAAATATAATTTTAGTTTCAGTTGACTAATTAAATAATACAATATCACTACATATTAAAGATAACTGAGTAAACAATTTAATTAAAAAAATATATTTCACATACACATAATAGAATAAACCAATTAATTAAGTAATTTAATTAAATTTGTTCATATCCTGACCCAATACAATGGTCCAGGTCCAAATAAAGAAAAAAGGCCCAACCCAAAGGTTGACCTTCACTTCTCACCCGACCTCATCGAAAGAGGCCGGGCTCCACATAAGCCCCTTCCCAAGGAGGTCGGGCTGGACGTGAGTTGGCAGATAACACTTATTCAAATAAGTAACTGCCCCTAAAATCTCTCATCCACTTCTAGAAGCAATATCTCAACAACCCTAAGATAAATGGACGGTTATCCACCTTCAGAAGTGGAACTACTCCAACGGTGGTTATTGAATCACCACTATAAATACACTGAACAACTTAGGTAAAACTAAGTTCCAATACTCCAAACCTGCGTACCTCTTTGCTAACTTAGGCATCGGAGTGTCTTTGCAGGTACCACCCCCATTCTCTCCAACGCTCAACTCGGACGGCGGCTCCCAGACGTAGACCAAGTCGGAGACCTTCATCCATTAACATTTGGGCCAACGCCTAAAGCCCAATCCAACTATTTCAGGTTACCCATATAATATTGGCGCTGTTGCTGGGGATCTGGGAGATCACCTTACAATGGCGGATGACCAGAACAAGGACGGACACACTGCATTAGAATCTGAGCAAGAACAGCAAGATGCAGTCAACAACGACAGAGCCATAATATCTCTGTAAGGAGCAGACGGTCAGCACCGAAAAGGTCCCTCCGGCGTGAAAGATCCAAGGGGAATTTCCTCAGGGTACACAAGTCCGAAAAAGAGGGACAACCTCATGCTGCCGATCTCATGGGATTGCTCCACGACCACCAAGGACGGCTGGAGCAACTGGAACAAGAAATAGAGCGACAATGAAAAGCAAAGAGAAACCTAAGGAGAGAGGTCGAGCAGCGAAAAGAGCTGGAAGAAAAACTCTTAAGATTAGAATCTAACCTCCGAGGTAAGAGCTCTCGCAGTGACCGAGAAGATTCCCCTCTAGGGAGAGAAGACCCATTCAGTGAAGATATCATGAGGGTAAAAGTTCCAAGGAACTTCAAAAGCCCTGACATGGATTTGTATGATGGGACCACTGACCCAAAGCATCACCTGAGCAATTTCAAAAGTCGGATGTACTTAACCGACGTCTCTGATGCTACCCGTTACAAAGCCTTTCCAACAACTTTGACAAAGGCGGTGATGAAGTGGTTCGATAGTCTCCCCCCAAAGTCGGTCACCAACTTCGACGACCTCTCACGCAAATTCCTTATGCGGTTCTCTATCCAGAAGGATAAAGTCAAGTACGCGCCTAGCCTCCTGGGAGTAAAACAGGAGGCCAGAGAGCCTCTGAGAGACTACATGGAAAGGTTCAATAAGGCATGCCTAGAAATTCAAGATCTTCCTATAGAGGTAGTAATTATGGGCCTAGTAAATGCACTCTGAGAAGGTCCTTTCTCTCAGTCCATCTTGAAAAGGCACCCGACTTCTTTGAGTGGTGTACAAGAAAGAGCTAAGAAGTACATCAACATGGAGAAAAATGCCATGTTACGAGAACCAAGCTGGCAACCTGGGCACTCTCACTCATCAAAGGAGAAAGAGAGAGAGAGCCCAAGAAAAAAGAAGAAGTCGGGCCTGAAAGACCCAGAAGATATCACTCTTATACTCCTCTACGAGTTTTCCTAGTCGACATTTATAGGAAAATTTGTCACACTGAAAGGCTACCTCCCCCTCGGCCCCAATAAAAAACAAGAAGGGGGAAGTTGTAGCGAATACTGTGAATACCATAAGCTATATTGACACTCAACAAATGATTGTTACGACCTAAAAAATGTGATAGAAAAGCTGGCCAAGGAAGGTCAGCTTGACAGATATCTCATGGAAAGGTCGGACCATCATGGCAAGAGGAAGCGAAATGATGAAGGTCAGAGAGATCCACTACTACAGACCCCGAAAAGACACATACACATGATCTTGGGAGGGATCGCTGGAGGAGGGCTCACTAAATCATCTTGCAAAAGACATCTGGAGGAAGTTTATCAAGTCGGGGGCGATTTGCCCGACCTCCCAACCATCTCTTTCACTAAAGAAGATGGGCAATGTATTGTTCTCGGACATGATGATCCGGTGGTAATTACCATGATTCTCGCCAATGCCCATCTACACAGAACCCTGGTGGATCAGGGGAGCTCGGCCGACATCCTGTTCAAACCAGCATTTGACAAATTGGGATTGGACGAAAAGGAGCTAAGGGCATATCATGATACCCTGTACGGATTGGGGGACATACCTATAAAACCACTAGATTCATACCCCTACATACAACTTTTGGAAAGGGGATGAAATCCAAAACTCTAAGCATCGACTTCATAGTCGTTGATGTGGGCTCAGCATATAATGCCTTAATAGGTAGAATGACCCTAAATCGACTTAGAGCAGTGGTATCCACCCCCCAACTTTGCATGAAATTCCCAACACCAGAGGGAATAGCAACCATCATGGGAAATCAGAAGTTGGAGAGAAAATGCTATAATGAAAGCCTAAACCTGAGAGGTAAAGGCAAGGAGGTTAACACCATTGAACTCGAAGGAATCCGAGCTAAAGAAGAGTTACGACCACAGCCCAGAGGGAAGACTGAAGAAGTGCAAATCGGGCAGGAGGACGGGAAAAATACCAACATAGGAGCCAATCTGAAAGAAGACTTGAAGCAGAAACTGATAGGACTCCTGGTGCACGAAATTGTGATCATCAATGGCCCCATCAGCATGGTACGTTCAATTGCAATCTCAACTCTTTATCACAACTTTGCACAACTAACCAGCAAGTGTACTGGGTCGTCCAAGTAATAAACCTTACGCGAGTAAGGGTCGATCCCACGGAGATTGTTGGTATGAAGCAAGCTATGGTCATCTTGTAAATCTCAGTCAGGCGGATTCAAATGGTTATGGAGGATTGATAACTAAAAGATGAATAAAACATAAAATAAAGATAGAGATACTTATGTAGTTCATTGGTGAGAATTTCAGATAAGCGTATGGAGATGCTTTGTCCCTTCCGTCTCTCTGCTTTCCTATTATCTTCATCCAATCCTTCTTACTCCTTTCCATGGCAAGCTGTATGTTGGGCATCACCGTTGTCAGTGGCTATAGTCCCATCCTCTCAGTGAAAATGTTCAACGCGCTCTGTCACAGCACGGCTATTCAGTTGTCGGTTCTCGATCATGTCGGAATAAAATCCAGTGATTCTTTTGCGTCTGTCACTAACGCCCCACAATCGCGAGTTTGAAGCTCGTCACAGTCATTCAATCCTTGAATCCTACTCAAAATACCACAGATAAGGTTTAGACCTTCCGGATTCTCTTGAATGCCGCCATCAATTCTAGCTTATACCACGAAGATTCTGATTAAGGAATCCAAGAGATATCCACTCAATCTAAGGTAGAACGGAGGTGGTTGTCAGACACACGTTCATAGGTGAGAATGATGATGGGTGTCACGGATCATCACATTCATCAAGTTGAGGAACAAGTGATATCTTAGAACAAGAATAAGCTGAATTGAAGAGAAGAACAATAGTAATTGCATTAATACTCGAGGTACAGCAGAGCTCCACACCTTAATCTATGGTGTGTAGAAACTCCACCGTTGAAAATACATAAGAACAAGGTCTAGGCATGGCCGTGAGGCCAGCCCCCAAAACGTGATCTAAGATAGCATAGGACTGATCAAAGATAAAAATACAATAGCAAAAGGTCCTATTTGTAGAGAACTAGTAGCTTAGGGTTTACAAAGATGAGTAAATGACATAAAAATCCACTTTCGGGCCCACTTGGTGTGTGCTTGGGCTGAGCATTGAAGCTTTCATGTATAGAGACTTTTCTTGGAGTTAAACGCCAGCTTTTGTGCCAGTTTGGGCATTTAACTCCCATTCTTGTGCCAGTTCCGGCGTTAAACACCAGAATTCTTGAGCTGACTTAGAATGCCTATTTGGGCCATCAAATCGCAGGCAAAGTATGGACTATTATACATTGCTGGAAAGCCCAGGATGTCTACTTTCCAACTCAATTGAGAGCGCGCCAATTGGGCTTCTATAGCTCCGGAAAATCCACTTCGAGTGCAGGGAGGTCAGAATCCAACAGCATCTGCAGTCCTTTTTAGCCTCTGAATCAGATTTTTGCTCAGGTCCCTCAATTTCAGCTAGAAAATACCTGAAATCACAGAAAAACACACAAACTCATAGTAAAGTCTAGAAAAGTGAATTTTAACTAAAAACTAATAAAAATATAATAAAAACTAACTAAAACATACTAAAAACATACTAAAAACAATGCCAAAAAGCGTATAAATTATCCGCTCATCACAACACCAAACTTAAATTGTTGCTTGTCCCCAAGCAACTGAAAATAAAATAAGATAAAAAGAAGAGAATATGCAATGAATTCCAAAGACATCTATGAAGATCAGTATTAATTAGATGAGTGGGCTTTTAGCTTTTTGCCTCTAAACGGTTTTGGCATCTCACTTTATCCTTTGAAATTCAGAATGATTGGCTTCTATAGGAACTCAGAATCCAGATAGTGTTATTGATTCTCCTAGTTAAGTATGATGATTCTTGAACACAGCTACTTTATGAGTTTTGGCCGTGGCCCAAAGCACTCTGTCTTCCAGTATTACCACCGGATACATACATGCCACAGACACGTAACTGGGTGAACCTTTTCAGATTGTGACTCAGCTTTGCTAGAGTCCCCAATTAGAGGTGTCCAGGGTTCTTAAGCACGCTCTTTTTTTGCCTTGGATCACGACTTTATTTTTACCCTTGCCTTTTGGTTTAAAGGGCTATTGGCTTTTTCTGCTTGCTTTCTCTCTCTTTTTTTTTTTTGTATTCACTGCTTTTTCTTGCTTCAAGAATCATTTGTATGATTTTTCAGATCCTCAGTAACATGTCTTCTTTTTTTATCATTCTTTCAAGAGCTAACATTCATGAACAACAAATTCAAAAGACATATACACTGTTCAAGCATACATTCAGAAGTCAAAGTATTGCCACCACATCAAAATAATTAATCTGTTATAAAATTCAAAATTCATGCAATTCTTCTCTTTTTCAATTAAGAACATTTTTTATTTAAGAAAGGTGATAGATTCATAGGACATTCATAACTTTAAGGCATAGACACTAAGACACTAATGATCATAAGACACAAACATAGATAAACGTAAGCATGAAAATTCGAAAAACAGAAAAATAAAGAACAAGGAGATTAAAGAACGGGTCCACCTTAGTGATGGCGGCTTGTTCTTCCTCTTGAAGATCTTATGGAGTGCTTGAGCTCCTCAATGTCTCTTCCTTGCCTTTGTTGCTCCTCTATCATGATTCTTTGATCTTCTCTAATTTCATGGAGGAGGATGGAATGTTCTTGGTGCTCCACCCTTAGTTGTCCCATGTTGGAATTCAATTCTCCTAGGGAGGTGTTGATTTGCTCCCAATAGTTTTGTGGAGGAAAGTGCATCCCTTAAGATGAATCTCTCCATCTCCCATGACTCGGAGGTGGAAGCTTTTGCCTTCTCTTTCCTCTTTCTAGAGGTTTCTCCGGCCTTAGATGCCATAAATGGTTATGGAAAAACAAAAAGCAACGATTTTACCACACCAAACTTAGAAGATTTGCTCGTCCTCGAGCAAAAGAAGAAAGAAGAGAGTAGAAGAAGAAGAAATAGAGGAGATGGAGGTGGCTTTGTTTTTCGGCCAAGGGGGAGAAGTAGTGTGTTGGTTGTGTGAAAATGAAGGAGTGAAGATGGATTTATATAGGAGTGGAGAGGGGGGTATGTTTCGGTCATCTAGGGTGGGTTTGGGAGGGAAAGTGGTTTGAATTTGAATGGTGAGGTAGGTGGGGTTTTATGAAGGATGGATGTGAGTGGTGAAGAGAATGGTGGGATTTGATAGGTGAGGGGTTTTTGGGGAAGAGATGTTGAGGTGATTGGTGAATGGGTGAAGAAGAGAGAGAGTGGTAGGGTAGGTGGGGATCCTGTGGGGTCCACAGATCCTGAAGTGTCAAGGATAATTCATCCCTGCACCAGGTGGCGAGCAAAAATGCTCCTTCTGCCAATCCTGGCATTAAACGCCGGGCTGGTGCCCATTTCTGGCGTTAAACGCCAGTCTGGTGCCCCTTTCTGGCGTTAAACGCCCAGAATGGTGCTAGACTGGGCGTTAAATGCCCATTTGCTGCCCTTACTGGCGTTTAAACGCTAGCAAGTTTTTCCTCCAGGGTGTGCTATTTTTCTTTCTGTTTTTTATTCTGTTTTTGCTTTTTCAATTGAATTTGTGACTTCACATGATCATCAACCTACAGAAAACATAAAATATCAAGGGAAAATAGATAAATATAACATTGGGTTGCCTCCCAACAAGCGCTTCTTTAATGTCAGTAGCTTGATAGTGGGCTCTCATGGAGCCTCACAGATATTCAGAGCAATGTTGGAACCTCTCAACACCAAACTTAGAGTTTGAATGTGGGGGTTCAACACCAAATTTAGAAGTTGGTTGTGGCCTCCCAACATCAAACTTAGAGTTTGACTGCGGGGGCTCTGTTTGACTTTGTTTTGAGAGAAGCTCTTCATGCTTCCTCTCCACGGTTACAGAGGGATATCCTTGAGCCTTAAACACAAGGGATTCTTCATTCACTTGAATGATCAATTCTCCTCTGTCCACCTCAATCACAGCCTTTGTTGTGGCTAGGAAGGGTCTGCCAAGGATGATGGATTCATCCATGCACTTTCCAGTCTCTAGGACTATGAAATCAGCAGGGATGTAATGGTCTTCAATCTTTACCAGGACATCCTCTACAAGTCCATAAGCTTGTTTTCTTGAATTGTCTGCCATCTCTAGTAAGATTCTTGCAGATTGTACCTCAAAGATCCCTAGCTTCTCCATTATAGAGAGAGGCATGAGGTTTATACTTGACCCTAGGTCACACAGAGCCTTCTCGAAGGTCATGGTGCCTAATGTACAAGGTATTGAGAACTTCCCAGGGTCCTGTCTCTTTTGAGGTAATCTCTGCCTAGTCAAGTCATCCAGTTCTTTGGTGAGCAAAGGGGGTTCATCCTCCCAAGTCTCATTACCAAATAACTTGTCATTTAGCTTCATGATTGCTCTGAGGTACTTAGCAACTTGCTCTTCAGTGACATCTTTGTCCTCTTCAGAGGAAGAATACTCATCAGAGCTCATGAATGGCAGAAGTAATTCCAATGGAATCTCTATGGTCTCAGTGTGAGCCTCAGATTCCCATGGTTCCTCATTAGGGAACTCATTGGAGGCCAGTGGACGTCCATTGAGGTCTTCCTCATTGGCGATCACTGCCTCTTCCTCCTCTCCAAATTCGGCCATGTTAATGGCCTTGCACTCTCCTTTTGGATTCTCTTCTGTATTGCTTGGAAGAGTACTAGGAGGGAGTTCAGTAACTTTCTTACTCAGTTGACCCACTTGTGCCTCCAAGTTTCTAATGGAGGACCTTGTTTCAGTCATGAAACTTTGAGTGGTTTTGATTAGATCAGAGACCATGGTTGCTAAGTCAGAGTGACTCTGCTTAGAATTCTCTGTCTGTTGCTGAGAAGATGATGAAAAAGGCTTGTCATTGCCAAACCTGTTTTTTCCACCATTATTGTTGTTGAAACCTTGTTGAGGTCTCTGTTGATCCTTCCATGAGAGATTTAGATGATTTCTCCATGAAGGATTATAGGTGTTTCCATAGGGTTCTCCCATGTAATTCACCTCTTCCATTGAAGGGTTCTCAGGATCATAAGCTTCTTCTTCAGATGAAGCGTCCTTAGTATTGCCTGGTGCAGCTTGTATTCCAGACAGACTTTGAGAAATCATATTGACTTGCTAAGTCAATATTTTGTTCTGAGCCAATATGGCATTCAGAGTATCAATCTCAAGAACTCCTTTCTTCTGATTCGTCCCATTGTTCACAGGATTCCTTTCAGAAGTGTACATGAATTGGTTATTTGCAACCATTTCAATGAGTTCTTGAGCTTCTGCAGGCGTCTTCTTCAGATGAAGAGATCCTCCAACAGAGCTGTCCAATGACATCTTAGACAGTTCAGACAGACCATCATAGAAGATACCTATGATGCTCCATTCAGAAAGCATGTCAGAGGGACACTTTCTGATCAATTGTTTGTATCTTTCCTAAGCTTCATAGAGGGATTCACCTTCCTTCTGTCTGAAGGTTTGGACTTTCACTCTAAGCTTACTCAATTTTTGAGGTGGAAAGAACTTTGCCAAGAAGGCATTGACTAGCTTTTCCCAAGAGTTCATGCTTTCTTTAGGTTGTGAGTCTAACCATATCCTAGCTCTGTCTCTTACAGCAAAAGGGAATAGCATAAGTCTGTAGACCTCAGGGTCAACCCCATTGGTCTTGACAGTGTCACAGATTTACAAAAATTCAGCTAAAAACTGATGAGGATTTTCCAATGGAAGTCCATGGAACTTGCAATTCTGTTGCATTAGAGAAACTAATTGAGGCTTAAGCTCAAAGTTGTTTGCTCCAATGGCAGGGATAGAGATGCTTCTCCCATAGAAGTCGGGAGTAGGTGCAGTAAAGTCACCCAGCACCTTCCTTGCATTGTTGGCATTGTTGTTGTTTTCGGCTGCCATGTCTTCTTCTTGTTTGAAGAGTTCTGTTAGGTCCTCTACAGAGAGTAGTGCTTTAGCTTCTCTTAGCTTTTGCTTCAAGGTCCTTTCAGGTTCCGGATCAGCCTCAACAAGAATGCTTTTGTCTTTGCTCCTGCTCATATGAAAGAGAAGAGAACAAGAAAGTATGGAATTCTCTATGTCACAATATAGAGATTCCTTGAGGTGTCAGAGGAAAAGAAGAATAGAAGGAGGAGGTAGAAGAATTCGAACTTATCAAGAGAGATAGGGTTCGAATTGTGCATTGAGGAGGAGTGTTAGTCCATAAATAGAAGGATGTGAGAAGAGGGGAAGAATTTTTGAAATTAAAGTAAAAGATTTTAAAATAATTAAAAGAAATTTTGAAAATTTGATTGATGATTTTCGAAAATTAAAGTTGGCAAAGTAATAAAGTGATTTTTGAAAAAGATTTTTGAAAGTAGAAATCAAAAAGATATGATTGAAAACTGTTTTAAAAAAGATGTGATTAATAAGATATGATTGAAAAGTTATGGTTTTAAAAAGATATGATTGAAAAGATACGATTAAAAAACAATTTAAAAAGATTTGATTTTTAAAATTAATGACTTGGCTAACAATAAATTTAAAAGATATGATTCAGACATTAAACCTTTCTCAACAGAAAAGGCAACATACTTGAAATGTTGAATCAAATCATTAATTGTTAGCAAGTATTTTTGAAAAATGGAAAGAAATTGATTTTGAAAATATATGATTGAAAAGATATGGTTTGAAAAAGATTTGATTTTGAAAAATTATGAAAATTTGAAAAAACATTTGCATTAAAAACAAAATCTTCCCTCTTGTGCCATCCTGGCGTTAAACGCCCAGAATGGTATCCATTCTGGCGTTTAACGCCCAAAATGCTACCCCTTTGGGCGTTAAACGCCCATCCAGGTACCCTGGCTGGCGTTTAAACGCCAGTTTTCCTTCCTCACTGGGCGTTTTGAACGCCCAGCTTTCTCTGTGTAATTCCTCTGCTGAATGTTCTGAATCTTCAATTCTCTGTATTATTGAATTGAAAAGACACAAATTAAAATTTTTTTTGGATTTTTAATAATGAGGAATAATCAAAATGCAACTAAAATCAAATAAACAATGCATGCAAGACACCAAACTTAGAAGTTTGTATACTATTGACACTAACAAATTGAGAATGCATATGAGAAACAACAAAACACTCAAGACAAGAGAATTTAAAGATCAGAACAAGGAAATTATCAGGAACAACTTGAAGATCAATGAAGAATACAATGCATGCAAATTTTCAAAAATTAGAAGAATAAAGACATGCAATTGACACCAAACTTAAAATTGGACACTAGACTCAAACAAGAAACATAAAATTATTTTTGGTTTTATGATTTTATAATTTTTTTTGGTTTTTTCAAAAATTGAGTGGTAAAAGAAAGATAAGGGTTCAAAATTCTTAATGAGAATTCCAGGAATCATTGCAATGCTAGTCTAAGACTCCGGTCCAGGAATTAGACATGGCTTCACAGCCAGCCAAGCTTTCAGTAAAAGCTCCGGTCCAAAACACTAGACACGGCCACTGGCTAGCCAAGCTTTAGCAGATCATTGCTCACAACAGCAAAATTGATAGAAATCAACAAGCTCTTGTGATGATAAGTTGAAACCTTAGTCCAAAAGATTAGACATGGCTTTACAGCCAGCCAGACTTCAACAAATCATCATGAAACTCTAGAATTCATTCTTAAAAACTCTGAAGAACAAATAATTTTTTGTATTTTTGAAAAATATTTGAAAAGTAAAAAGCTTAAACATAAAATAAAATTACCTAATCTAAGCAACAAGATGAACCGTCAGTTGTCCAAATTCAAACAATCCCCGGCAACGGCGCCAAAAAATTAGTGCACGAAATTGTGATCATCAATGGCGCCATCAACATGGTACGCTCAATTGCAATCTCAACTCTTTATCACAACTTCGCACAACTAACCAGCAAGTGTACTGGGTCGTCCAAATAATAAACCTTACGCGAGTAAGGGTCGATCCCACGGAGATTGTTGGTATGAAGCAAGCTATGGTCATCTTGTAAATCTCAGTCAGGCGGATTCAAATGGTTATGGAGGATTGATAACTAAAAGATGAATAAAACATAAAATAAAGATAGAGATACTTATGTAGTTCATTGGTGAGAATTTCAGATAAGCGTATGGAGATGCTTTGTCCCTTCCGTCTCTCTGCTTTCCTACTGTCTTCATCCAATCCTTCTTACTCCTTTCCATGGCAAGCTGTATGTTGGGCATCACCGTTGTCAGTGGCTATAGTCCCATCCTCTCAGTGAAAATGTTCAACGCGCTCTGTCACAGCACGGCTATTCAGTTGTCGGTTCTCGATCATGTCGGAATAGAATCCAGTGATTCTTTTGCGTCTGTTACTAACGCGCCACAATCGTGAGTTTGAAGCTCGTCACAGTCATTCAATCCTTGAATCCTACTCAGAATACCACAGACAAGGTTTAGACCTTCCGGATTCTCTTGAATGCCGCCATCAATTCTAGCTTATACCACGAAGATTCTGATTAAGGAATCCAAGAGATATCCACTCAATCTAAGGTAGAACGAAGGTGGTTGTCAGGCACACGTTCATAGGTGAGAATGATGATGAGTGTCATGGATCATCACATTCATCAAGTTGAGGAACAAGTGATATCTTAGAACAAGAATAAGCTGAATTGAAGAGAAAAACAATAGTAATTGCATTAATACTCGAGGTACAGCAGAGCTCCACACCTTAATCTATGGTGTGTAGAAACTCCACCGTTGAAAATACATAAGAATAAGGTCTAGGCATGGCCGTGAGGCCAGCCCCCAAAACGTGATCTAAGATAGCATAGGATTGATCAAAGATAAAAATACAATAGCAAAAGGTCCTATTTGTAAAGAACTAGTAGCTTAGGGTTTACAAAGATGAGTAAATGACATAAAAATCCACTTCCGGGCCCACTTGGTGTGTGCTTGGGCTGAGCATTGAAGCTTTCATGTGTAGAGACTTTTTTTGGAGTTAAACGCCAGATTTTGTGCCAGTTTGGGCGTTTAACTCCCATTCTTGTGCCAGTTTCGGCGTTAAACGCCAGAATTCTTGAGCTGACTTGGAACGCCTGTTTGGGCCATCAAATCTCGGGCAAAGTATAGACTATTATACATTGCTGGAAAGCCCAGGATGTCTACTTTACAACGCTATTAAGAGCACGCCAATTGGAATTTTGTAGCTCCAGAAAATCCACTTCGAGTGCAGGGAGGTCAGAATCCAACATCATCTGCAATCCTTTTTAGCCTCTGAATCAGATTTTTACTCAAGTCCCTCAATTTCAGCCAGAAAATATCTGAAATCACAGAAAAATAAAAAACTCACAGTAAAGTCCAGAAAAGTGAATTTTAACTAAAAACTAATAAAAATATAATAAAAACTAACTAAAACATACTAAAAACATACTAAAAACAATGCCAAAAAGCGTATAAATTATCCGCTCATCAACTCCTAAAAGAGAATTCCGACCTCTTTGCCTAGAAAGCCTCTGACATGTCTGGGATAGATCCCGCGCTTATGACACACAAATTATCAGTATACCCTGGATCCCGACCTGTCCACAGAGAAGATGGAAGCTCGGTCATGAATGGGCTCAAGTGGTCAAAGAGCAAATACAAGCACTCATAGAAGCTAGTTTCATCAGAGAGGTCAAATATCCGGCCTGGCTGGCAAATGTAGTGCTAGTCAAGAAGCCGAACAGTAAATGGAGGATGTGTGTCGACTACACCAACTTGAACAAGGCGTGTCCAAAAGACCCATATCCTCTTCTAAATATTGATACCCTAGTAGATGCCAGCTTGGGGTATCAATACTTGTCGTTCATGGATGCGTACTCGGGATATAACCAAATCCCGATGTACAAGCTGGATCAAGAAAAAAACATCTTTCATCACGCCTAGAGCAAATTATTGCTATGTGGTTATGCCCTTTGGGTTAAAGAATGCGGGAGCCACATACCAAAGGATGATGAACAAGGTGTTCGCACCTCACCTTGGGAGTTTAATGGAAGTATATATGGATGACATGTTAATAAAAACCAAGGATGAGGCAGACCTCTTGACCGACCTCTCACAAGTCTTCAACACCATAAGGATGCACGGGATGAGATTGAATCCCGCAAAGTGCACGTTTGCAGTAGAGGCTGGAAAATTTCTAGGGTTTATGGTAACACAAAGGGGGATTGAAGCCAACCCCTGGAAATGAAAAGCCCGACTTTCTTAAGGGAGGTCCAACGGCTGAATGGTCGACTTGCAGCTCTCTCCAGGTTCTTAGCAGGATCAACATTGAGATCCCTACCACTTTTCTCTCGTTCAAAAGGTTTTTAAGCCAACCTCCCAATCTAACACGACCTAAAGTTGGGGAAGAACTCATTCTATATTTGTCTGTAGCCGACAAAGCTGTGGCATCAGCGCTAATATGGGAAGACGAGGTCGGGCAGCATCCAGTGTATTTCACTAGCAAAGTTCTACAAGGCCCCAAGTTAAAGTACCAAAAACTCGAGAAGTTTGAGTACGCCTTAATAGTGGCGTCTCGAAGGCTACAACCTTATTTTCAAGCTCACACAATAAAAGTTCGAATGAACCAGCCCATGAAGCAAATTCTTCAAAAAACAGACGTTGCAGGCAGAATGGTTCAATGGGCTATAAAACTATTCGAGTTCGACTTAAGTTATGAAACTCAGATGATGATTAAAGCCCAGTGCCTGACTGACTTCATTGCAGAATATGCAGGAGATCAAGAGGAGGCATCCACAACTTGGGAATTGTATGTGGATGGCTCTTCCAGCAAAATCGGAAGCGGTGCAGGCATAATACTTGCCAACCAAGAGGGAACTCAAATAGAAGTCTCCCTGAAATTTGAATTCCCGGCCTCCAATAATCAGGCAGAATATGAAGCCTTGATTGTCGGGTTAAAACTAGCAGAAGAAGTCGGTGCAACCAAAATAGTGGTCTTCAGCGACACTCAAGTAGTGACTTCTCAAATTAATGGGGAGTATCAGGCCAAAGACCCAAATATGAAAAGGTACTTAGACATAACTTTGGAGTACCTTAGGCGATTCTCGGAGACCGAGGTCAAACATATAACTCGGGACCTCAACAGCAGAGCAGATGCCCTCTCCAAGTTAGCAAGTACCAAGCCAGGAGGGAATAATTGAAGCTTGATCCAGGAAACTCGCCAAGAACCCTCTATCATAAAAACAGAGGCTAAACAAGATGTCTTGGAGGTATCCGGATTGGAACTCGGGTGGATGACCCCTTTTATCGAATATATGAAATTTAACATCCTACCCAAAGAGGAAAAAGAGGCCAAAAAATGCGGAGGGAGGCACAAAACTACACCTTGGTGAAAAATATCCTCTATGAAAGAGGAATATCCACACCATTGTTGAAATGCGTCCTGACCTCAAAGACAACAGAAGTCTTAGAGGAGGTGCACAACAGTGTCTGCGAGAACCATCTCGGAGCAAGATCTTTGGCTAGGAAAGTCATCTGAGCTGGGTTCTATTAGCCGACCTTGCAGAAGGATGCCGCCGAGTTCGTAAAGAAGTGCCAACCATGCCAAATGCATGCTAACTTCCATGTCGTTCCCCCTGAGGAAATCATCAGCATAACTTCTCCATGGCCTTTTGCAAAATGGGGATTAGACCTACTCGGACCCTTTCCCCAAGTGTCTGGACAAGTGAAATACCTCATAGTGGGAGTGGACTACTTTACGAAATGGATCGAAGCAGAACCATTGGCCACTATCATAGCTCAGAGAAGTCGAAAGTTCCTCCACAAGAATATCATTACAAGGTATGGAATTTCTCATTCCATCACTATGGATAATGGTACCTGTTCATATCCTGGGTCGAGCTGTCCGACCTGGGTTGATTGACGACAAGTCGACTGATGAGCAGATAATTTATACACTTTTTGGCATTATTTTTAGGTAGTTTTTAGTATGTTTTAATTAGTTTTTAGTATATTTTTATTAGTTTTTAAGAAAAAATCACATTTCTGGACTTTACTATGAGTTTGTGTATTTTTCTGTGATTTCAGGTAATTTCTGGCTGAAATTGAGGGACCTGAGCAAAAATCTTATCAAAGGCTGAAAAAGGACTGCAGATGTTGTTGGATTCTGACCTCCTTGCACTCAAAATGGATTTTCTGGAGCTACAGAAACCCAAATGGCGCGCTCTTAATTACGTTGAAAAGTAGACATCCAGGGCTTTCCAGAAATATATAATAGTCCATACGTTGTCCGAGTTTTGACGATGCAAACTGGCGTTCAACGCCAGCTCTCTGCCCTATTCTGGAGTCAAACGCCAGAAACAGGTTACAAACCAGAGTTAAACGCCAAAAACACGTTGCAACCTGGCGTTTAACTCCAAAAGAAGTGTCTACACGTGAAAGCTTCAATGCTCAGCCTAAGCACACACCAAGTGGGCCTTGGAAGTGGATTTCTGCACTTAGACTTATTTCTGTAAACCCTAGTAACTAGTTTTAGTATAAATAGGACTTTTTACTATTGTATTTTCATCTTTTGATCATTTTTGAGACTATCTTTGTATCACTTTGATCTCTTGATCACGTTTAGGGGGCTGGCCATTCGGCCATGCCTGGACCATTATCACTCATGTATTTTCAACAGTGGAGTTTCTACACACCATAGATTAAGGTGTGGAGCTCTGCTGTACCTCGAGTATTAATGCAAAGTACTACTATTTTTCTATTCAATTCATGCTTATTCTTGTTCTAAGATGTTCATTCGCACTCAAGAACCTGATGAATGTGATTATTATGTGACACTCATCACCATTCTCACTTATGAACGCGTGCCTGACAACCACTTCCGTTCTACATGAAAACAAGCTTGAATGAGTATCTCTTGGCCTCCTGGTTCACGATGCATGGTTTCCTCTCCTGACAATAGAGCCTTCCATTCCGTGAGATCAGAGTCTTCGTGGTATAAGCTAGAATCCATTGGCAGCATTCTTGAGATCCGGAAAGTCTAAACCTTGTCTGTAGTATTCCGAGTAGGATCTGGGATGGGATGACTGTGACGAGCTTCAAACTCGCAAGTGCTGGGCGTAGTGACAGACGCAAAAGGATCAATGGATCCTATTCCAACACGAGTGAGAACCGACAGATGATTAGCCCTACGTAACCCGTAGCCGGACCATTTTCACTGAGAGGACGGACGGTAGCCATTGACAACGGTGATCCCCCAACATACAGCTTGCCATGGAAAGGAGTATGAATGATTGGATGAAGACAGTAAGAAAGCAGAGATTCAGTAGAAACAAGCATTTCCATACGCTTATATGAAATTCCCACCAATGAATTACATAAGTATCTCTATCTTTATTTTATGTTTTATTTATCTTTTAATTATTAAAACCTCCATAGCCATTTGAATCTGCCTAATTGATATTTACAAGATGACCATAGCTTGCTTCAAATCAACAATCTCCGTGGGATTGACCCTTACTCACGTAAGGTATTACTTGGACGACCCAGTGCACTTGCTGGTTAGTTACATGGAGTTGTGACAAAGTGTGAATCACGTTTAAGAGCACCAAGCCTTTGGCGCCATTGTTGATGATCACAATTTCGTGTACCAAGTTTTTGGTGCCGTTGCCGGGGATTGTTCGAGTTTGGACAACTGACGGTTCATCTTGTTGCTCAGATTAGGTAATTTTCTTTTTGTTTTATTTTCAAAAATCTTTCAAAAATTTCTTCTTTTTTGCTTTCCAATTTATTTTCGAAAAAAAATTTAATAAAATCATAAAAACAAAAAATATTTTGTGCTTTTTGTTTAAGTCTAGTGTCACATATTAAGTTTGGTGTCAATTGCATGTTTTTTTATTTCTCTTGCATTTTTCAAAAATTCATGCATGTGTTCTTCATGATCTTCAAGTTGTTCTTGATGAATCTCCTTGTTTGATCTTCATGTTTTCTTGTTTTGTATTGCATGATATTTTGCATATGCATTCTTGCATTCATAGAGTCTAAACATGAAAAATTTCTAATTTTGGTGTCTTGCATGTTTTCTTTTATTAAAAATTTTTCAAAAATAAGTTCTTGATGTTCATCATGATCTTTAAAGTGTTCTTGGTGTTCATCTTGACATTCATAGTGTTCTTGCATGCATTATTTGTTTTGATCTAAAATTTTTATGTGTTGAGTCATTTTAGTGTTTTCTCTCTCATCATTAAAATTCAAAAAAAAAAAATCTTTTCCTTATTTCACTCATAAATTACGAAATCTTTGGGTTGACTTAGTCAAAAATTTTTAAAATTAGTTGTTTCTTATTGGTCAAGTCAAGATTTCAATTTCAAAAATTTATCTTTTCAAATCTTTTTCAAAAAAACAAATCTTTTTCATTTTTTTCTTAATGTTTTCGAAAATTTTAAAATTGATTTTCAAAATCTTTTTCTTATTTTTGCTTCATATTTTCGAAATTAATGTTTTGATTCAAAAATTTCAAGTTTGTTACTTTCTTGTTAAGAAAGATTCAAACTTTAAATTCTAGAATCATATCTTGTGATTTCTTGTGAGTCAAATCATTAATTCCAATTTTAAAAATCAAATCTTTTTCAAAATTAATTTCAATCATATCTTTTTAAAACCATATCTTTTCAAAATCATATATTTTCAAACATATCTTTTTCAAATCACATCTTTTTCAAACTTTAATTTCAAAATATCTTTTTCTAACTTCTTATCTTTTCAAAATTAATTTCAAAATCTTTTTCAAAATCACCTAACCACTTTTTCACCTCTAATTTTCGAAATTACTAACCATTTTTCAGAATAATTTTCGAAAGTTCTCTCTCTCTCATCCCTTTCTATTTATTTTATTTTATTTATTTACTAACACCTCTCCTCCATTCATAAAAAATTCGAACCCTCCTCTCTCCTCTCTCTGTGTTCGGATTTTTCTTCTTCTCTTCTACTCACATAAAGAAATCTCTATACTGTGACATAGAGGATTCCTCTTCTTTTCTGTTCCCTTCTTTTTCATATGAGCAGGAGCAAGGACAAGAACATTCTTGTTGAAACTGACCCTGAACCTGAAAGGACTCTGAAGAAAAAGCTAAGAGAAGCTAAAATACAACAATCCAGAGAAAACCTTACAAAGAATCTTGAAAAAGAAGTAATGGCCGAAAACAACAATAATGCAAGGAAGATGCTTGGTGATTATACTATACCCACTTCCAATTTTTATGGAAGAAGTATTTCAATCCCTGCCATTGGAGCAAACAACTTTGAGCTTAAGCCTCAATTAGTTTCTCTAATGCAGCAGAATTGCAAGTTCCATGGACTTCCATTGGAAGATCCTCATCAGTTCTTAGCTGAATTCTTGCAAATCTGTGACATGGTCAATACCAATGGGGTTGATCCCGAGGTCTATAGACATATGCTTTTCCCTTTCGCTGTAAGAGACAGAGCCAGGATATGGTTGGACTCACAACCTAGAGATAGCCTGAACTCTTGGGATAAGCTGGTCACGACTTTCCTAGCCAAGTTCTTTCCTCCTCAAAAGCTGAGAAAGCTTAGAGTGGATGTTCAAACCTTTAGACAGAAAGAAGGTGAGTCCCTCTATGAAGCTTGGAAAAGATATAAGCAATTGACTAGAAAGTGTCCTTCTGACATGCTTTCAGAATGGAGCATCCTGGATATATTCTATGATGGTATGTCTGAATTGTCTAAAATGTCATTGGACCATTCTGCAGGTGGATCCATTCATCTAAAAAAATGCCTGCAGAAGCTCAAGAACTCATTGAAATAGTTGCAAATAACCAGTTCATGTATACTTCTGAAAGAAATCCTATGAATAATGGGACAACTCAGAAGAAATGAATTCTTGAGATTGATACTCTGAATGCCATATTGGCGCAGAACAGGGTATTGACTCAACAAGTCAATATAATTTCTCAGAATCTGACTGGATTACAAAATGCATTCGGCAGTATTAAAGGTACTTCTTCTGAAGGAGAAGCTTATGACCCTGAGAATCCTGAAATGAAAGAGGTGAATTACATGGGTGAAGCCTATGAAAACACCTATAATCCTTCATGGAGAAATCATCCAAATTTTTCATGGAAGGACCAACAAAAGCCTCAACAAAGCTTTAATAACAATAATGGTGGAAAAAACAGGTTTGGCAATAGCAAACTTTTTCCATCTTCTTCTCAGCAACAGACAGAGAATTCTGAGCAGAGCCACTCTAGCTTAGCAAACATAGTCTCTGATCTATCTAAGGCCACTCTCAGTTTCATGAATGAAATAAGGTTCTCCATAAGAAATTTGGAGGCACAAGTGGGTCAGCTGAGTAAGAAAGTCATTGAAACTCCTCCTAGTAGTCTCCTAAGCAATACAGAAGAGAATCCAAAAAGAGAGTGCAAGGCCCTTAATGTAACCAACATGGCCGAACCTACAAGGGAGGAGGAGGACATGAATCCCAGTGAGGAAGATCTCATGGGACGTCCTCTAGATAAAAAGGAGTTCCCTATTGAGGACCTAAAGGAATCTGAGGCTCATACAGAAATCATAGAGATTTCATTGAACTTGCTTTTACCATTCATGAGCTCTGATAACTATTCATCCTCTGAAGAGGATGAAGACATCGTTGAAGGGCAAGTTGCTCAATATCTAGGAGCAATCATGAAGCTGAATGCCAAGTTCATTGGTAATGAGACTTGGGAGAATGAACCTCTATTGCTCATTAATGAACTAAATACATGGGTTCAGCAAACTTTACCTCAAAAGAAATAAGATCCTGGTAAATTCTTAATACCTTGTACCATAAGCACCATGACCTTTGAGAAGGCTCTGTGTGACCTGGGGTCAGGGATAAACCTGATGTCACTCTCTGTAATGGAGAAACTAGGGATCTTTGAGGTGCAAGCTGCAAGAATCTCATTAGAGATGGCAGACAAATCAATGAAACAAGCTTATGGATTAGTAGAGGACGTGTTAGTAAAGGTTAAAGACCTTTACATCCCTGCTGATTTCATAATCTTAGACACTGGAAAGGATGAGGATGAATCCATTATCCTTGGAAGACCCTTCCTAGCCACAGCAAAAGCTGTAATTGATGTTGACAGAGGAGAGCTAGTCCTTCAATTGAATGAGGACTACCTTGTGTTTAAAGCTCAAGGATCTTTCTCTGTAACCATGGAGAGGAAGCATGAAAAGCTTCTCTCAATACAGAGTCAAGTAAAGCCCCCACATTCAAACTCTAAGTTTGGTGTTGGGAGGCCATCATCATGCTCTGAATATTTGTGAAGCTCTATGAGAGCTCACTGTCAAGCTATTGACATTCAAGAAGTGCTTGTTGGGAGGCATCCTAATTTTTATTTATCTATGTTTTTCCTATTGTCATTTTATGTCTTCATAGGTTCATGATCATGTGGAGTCACAAAAACAACTGCAAAAATCAAAGAAAAATAAAAAACAGCATTAAAAATAGCACACCCTGGAGGATAAGCTTACTGGCGTTTAAACGCTAGTAAGAAGCATCAGACTGGCGTTTAACGCCAGAAAGAAGCATCAAGCTGGCGTTAAATGCCATAAACAAGCAGCAAGGTGGCGTTTAACGCTAGAAACAAGCAACAAACTGGCGTTTAACGCCAGAAACAAGCATAGAGCTGGCGTTTAACGCTAGAAACACGCAGCAGTCTGGCGTTAAACGCCAGGATTGCACTCTCAGGGCGTTTACACGCCTAAATGGTGCAGGGATGATAAATCCTTGACACCTCAGGATCTGTGGACCCCACAGGATCCCCACCTACCTCAACTCACAATCTCTCTTCCTCATTACCTCTTCACCACTCACATCCATCCACTCTCCCCCAAAAACCTCACTACCTCTAAATTCAAAATCCTTTCCCTCCTAAACCCAACCCCTAATGACCGAAACTTAACCCTCCCCCCACTCCTATATAAATCCCTCAATACTCCTTCATTCTTCACACACCACCATCCATACTTCTCCCCTTGGCCGAACCACATATCTCCCTCCATCTCCTCCATATCTTCTTCTTCTCCTACTTTCATTCTTCTTTTGCTCGGGGACAAGCAAACCTTTTAAGTTTGGTGTGGTAAAAGCATAGCTTTTTTATTTTTCCATAACCATTAATGGCACCTAAAGCCAGAGAAACCTCAAGGAAGAGGAAAGGGAAGGCAATTGCTTCCACCTCTGAGTCATGGGAGATGGAGAGATTCATCTCACAAGCCCATCACTAAGAAGAGGATGGAGCAAACAAGAGAGCCCACTCATGGACCTCAACAAGAGCATGAAGAAGTCCCTCATCAAGAAATCCCTGAGATGTCTCAAGGGATGCATTTTCCTCCAAACAACTATTGGGAACAACTCAACACTTCTTTAGAAGGTTTGAGTTACAACATGAACTAACTAAGGGTAGAACACCAAGAGCACTCCATCTTTCTCCATGAGATTAGAGAAGATCAAAGAGCTATGAGGGAGGAGCAACAAAAACAAGGAAGAGACATAGAGGAGCTCAAGAACATCATTGGTTCCTCAAGAAGAAGGCGCCACCCTCACTAAGGTGGACTCATTCCTTAACTTCCTTGTTCTTATTTTTCTGTTTTTCGATTTTATGCTTCATGATTGTCTATGTTTTGTGTCTTTACTCCATGATCATTAGTATCTAGTGTCTATGTCTTAAAGCTATGAATAATTCCATGAATCCTTCACCTCTCTTAAATGAAAAATGTTCTAAAATAAAAGAAAAAAAATACATGAATTTTGAAATCATCTTTGAAATTAGTTTAATTATATTGATGTGGTGACAATACTTTTTGTTTTCTGAATGAATGCTTGAACAGTGCATATTTTTTATATTGAATTTTATGAATGTTAAAATTGTTGGCTCTTGAAAGAATGATGAACAGGAAAAATGTTATTGATAATCTGAAAAATCATAAAATTGATTCTTGAAGCAAGAAAAAGCAGTGAATAGCAAAGCTTGCGAAAAAAATGGCGAAAAAATAATTAAAAGAAAAAGAAAAAGCAAGCAGAAAAAGCCAATAGCCCTTAAAACCAAAAGGCAAGGGTAAAAAGGATCCAAGGCTTTGAGCATTAATGGATAGGAGGGCCCAAGGAAATAAATCCAGGCCTAAGCGGCTAAACCAAGCTGTCCCTAACAATGTGCTTGTGGCATGCAGGTCCAAGTGAAAAGCTTGAAACTGAGTGGTTAAAGTCGTGATCCAAAGTAAAAAGTGTGTGCTTAAGAACTCTGGACACCTCTAACTGGGGACTTTAGCAAAGCTGAGTCACAATCTGAAAAGGTTCACCCAGTTATGTGTCTGTGGCATTTATGTATCCGGTGGTAATACTGGAAAACAAAGTGCTTAGGGCCACGACCAAGACTCATAAAGTAGTTGTGTTCAAGAATCAACATACTAAACTAGGAGAGTCAATAACACTATCTGAATTCTAAGTTCCTATAGACGCCAATCATTCTAAATTTCAAAGGAAAAAGTGAGATGCCAAAACTATTCAGAAGCAAAAAGCTACTAGTCCCGCTCATCTAATTGGAACTAAATTTCATTGATATTTTGGAATTTATAGTATATTCTCTTCTTTTTATTCTATTTGATTTTCAGTTGCTTGGGGACAAGCAACAATTTAAGTTTGGTGTTGTGATGAGCGGATAATTTATACGCTTTTTGGCATTATTTTTAGGTAGTTTTTAGTATGTTTTAATTAGTTTTTAGTATATTTTTATTAGTTTTTAAGCAAAAATAACATTTCTGGACTTTACTATGAGTTTGTGTGTTTTTCTGTGATTTCAGGTAATTTCTGGCTGAAATTGAGGGACCTGAGCAAAAATCTGATCAGAGGCTGAAAAAGGACTGCAGATGCTGTTGGATTCTGACCTCCCTGCACTCGAAATGGATTTTCTGGAGCTACAAACAATTAAATAGCGCGATCTTAATTGCATTGAAAAGTAGACATCCACGGATTTCCAGCAATATATAATAGTACATACTTTGTTCGAGTTTTGACGACGCAAACTGGCGTTCAATGCCAGCTCTCTATCCTATTCTGGAGTCAAACGCCAGAAACAGGTTACAAACCAGAGTTAAACGCCAAAAACACGTTACAACCTCGCGTTTAACTCCAAAAGAAGTCTCTACACGTGAAAGCTTCAATTCTCAGTCCAAGCACACATCAAGTGGGCCCCGGAAGTGGATTTCTGCACTTAGACTTATTTTTGTAAGCCCTAATAACTAGTTTTAGTATAAATAGGACTTTTTACTATTGTATTTTCATCTTTTGATCATTTTTGAGACTATCTTTGTATCACTTTGATCTCTTGATCACGTTTATGGGGTTGGCCATTCGGCCATGCCTGGACCATTATCACTTATGTATTTTCAACGGTGGAATTTCTACACACCATAGATTAAGGTGTGGAGCTCTGCTGTACCTCGAGTATTAATGCAAAGTACTATTGTTTTTCTATTCAATTCATGCTTATTCTTGTTCTAAGATGTTCATTCGCACTCAAGAACCTGATGAATGTGATGATTATGTGACACTCATCACCATTCTCACTTATGAACGTGTGCTTGACAACCATTTTCGTTCTACATGAAGACAAGCTTGAATGAGTATCTCTTGGCCTCCTGGTTCACAACGCATGGTTGCCTCTCCTGACAACAGAGCCTTCCATTCCGTGAGATCAGAGTCTTCGTGGTATAAGCTAGAATCTATTGGCAGCATTCTTGAAATCCGGAAAGTCTAAACTTTGTCTGTGGTATTCCGAGTAGGATCTGGGATGGGATGACTGTGACGAGCTTCAAACTCGCAAGTGCTGGGCGTAGTGACAGACGCAAAAGGATCAATGGATCCTATTCCAACACGAGTTAAAACCGACAGATGATTAGCCCTACGTAACCCGTAGCTGGACTATTTTCACTGAGAGGACGGATGGTAGCCATTGACAACGGTGATCCCCCAACATATAGCTTGCCATGGAAAGGAGTATGAATGATTGGATGAAGACAGTAGGAAAGCAGAGATTCAGTAGGAACAAGCATCTCCATACGCTTATCTGAAATTCCCACCAATGAATTACATAAGTATCTCTATCTTTATTTTATGTTTTATTTATCTTTTAATTATTAAAACCTCCATAACCATTTGAATCCGCCTAACTGAGATTTACAAGATGACCATAGCTTGCTTCAAACCAACAATCTCCGTGGGATCGACCCTTACTCACGTAAGGTATTACTTGGACGACCCAGTGCACTTGCTGGTTAGTTACATGGAGTTGTGACAAAGTGTGAATCACGTTTAAGAGCACCAAGCCTTTGGCGCCATTGTTGATGATCACAATTTCGTGTACCATCGACTGACCTCTTCATGTCAGGAGTATCCGACCTCTTCTCAAAGAGCTCGACCAAAATACCAGGAAAGCCCAAAAAAGGGCCCAAACAGAGGAACACGACCCAAATCTAAAGGCAGCCCAAGCCTAGAAAGATAAGGGTGGTTCCCTTGAAGATAAGATGACTTCACTCAAAGATAAGATAAGATAACTATCTTATCTCAAGAGAAGATCACTGGATACCATTATAAATACACTGGAGCACCCAGGTATAACTCATACTCTGATTCTACTAAAAACCTGCTTAATACCCTTGCTAACTTAAGCATCGGAGTCCCTTGCAGGTACCACCACCCTCCGATGACGAAGGATCAGCCACATCATCAGCACCATTGCATCCAACAAGTCGGACACGTCAGCACCAACTAACACTAAAAATCTCGTCCGAGATCGACCTACTGTTTCAGGTAACCCTCGGAACATTGGCGCCGTTGTCAGGGAACCTAGAAGTCATCCCATCATCATGGTGGACAACCTTGACAAAGACCACGACTCCGGATTGGAAGAAAGGACGCCGCACAAGAACGTGGACGTAACACCAGACGTTACTTCTCAACCTAACAAAAACAAAGACTCCCCAAACACGGGACCCATGGAAGCACTTCAAGATCGCCTAAACAACTCGAAAAAGAGTTCAAATATCAGCACGAAGCAGAGAAGGATTTACGAAGGGAAATTAGGCGACGCCGAGAATTGGAGGACAAGCTCCAAAAACTTGAGGCCGATCTTAAAACTAAAATCACCCGATCCAGTCACGAAGATAACCCCCACAAGGACCAAGACCCATTCACCAAAGAGATCATGAAGGCCAAAATCCCAAGAAACTTCAAACCTCCTGATATGACTTTATATGATGACACATCAGATCCCAGCCATCATCTCAACAACTTCCGAAGTAGAATGTATCTCACCGACGCATCAGATGCAATTCGATGCAAAGCTTTCCCGATGACCTTGACAAAGGCCGCAATTAAATAGTTCGACAATTTGCCTCCCAGGTCCATCTCAAGCTTTGATGACTTAGCTGAAAAGTTCCTAGCTAGATTCTCCATTAAGAAGGACAAAACTAAACATGCCCTGAGTCTACTAGGGGTCAAACAGGGAGATCGGGAAAGTCTTCATAGCTACATGGAGCGATTCAACAAAGCATGTCTGGACATTCAGAGCCTGCCAACTGAAGCAGCCATTATGGGCCTTATTAATGGCCTACGAGAGGGACTGTTCAGTCAATCCATATCAAAAAATAGCTCACATCTCTAAATGAAGTACAAGAATGAGTAGAAAAATATATCAACATGGAGGAAAGCTGTCGACTAGGAGAGACCCCAAAGACCGGATTCTTCAATTCCTTTCGAGATAAAGATAAAGATCCTAAGAAAAAAGATGATCCACATGGAGAAGACTAAAAAATACCACAATTACACTTCTCTTCGGGCATCTCTTGTGAAAGTTTACAGAGAAGTATGCCACACGGAGAAGATCCCGCCACCCCTCCCACTTAAAAGCAAAAAAGGAGGCAAAAATCAAACAGAATACTGCGAATACCACAGAATCTACGGACATCCCACCAACGAGTGCTTCGACTTGAAGAACGTCATAGAGAAATTCGTAAGAGAGGGGAAACTAGATCAGTACCTCGCTAGTAAAATGGACGAATCCAAAAAGAGAAGAAGAGATGAGGAGGTCGGCTGAACAGAACGACCACCTCGTACTCCAGAGAGGCACGTTCACATGAAACATGGAGGATTCGCAGGAGGAGGAATCTCCAAATCATCTCGCAAAAGACACCTCAAAGAGATATATCACATCGAGGGCGGAGAAGAGGCACCCGACCTCCCCACTATCACCTTTACTAAAGAAGATGCGGCTAGCGTCATCTCGAGACACGATGATCCCATGGTTGTCACTATCATACTGGCTAATGCTAACCTCCACCGAACATTGGTGGACCGAGGAAGCTCGGCCGACATCTTATTCAAAACAGCCTTCGATAAACTCGGCCTAGAAGAAAAAGAGCTGAGAGCATATCTGGACAGCTTATTTGGACTTGGAGACACCCCAATCCAACCACTTGGTTACGTCTCGCTACACACAACCTTTGGAAAAGGGAACCGGTCAAGAACCCTCAACATAGACTACATCGTGGTCGACGTGAACTCATCCTACAATGCCTTAATAGGTCGGATAACTCTGAATCAGCTCGGAGCAATGGTCTTAACTCCTCATCTATGCATGAAGTTCCCAACTGCAGAAGGGATCGCGACGATAAAGGAAGACCAGAAGACGGCCCGACGCTGCTACAACGAAAGTTTAAACCTCAAAGGCAAAGGAGAGGAAATCTACACCATCGAACTCGAAGGAATTCGAGGCTGAGAAGAACTCCGTCCAAAACCAGAAGGCGAGATAGAAAAAGTTCAGATTGGAGATGTCCCAGATAAAACAACCACAGACATCTTTGTAAAAAAGTCCCTCATACAATTCTTAAAAGATAACGTCGACCTCTTTGTATGGAAAGCCGCAGACATGCCGGGCATAGACCCCAAACTAATGTGCCACAAACTGGCAGTGTACCTAGGATCTCGGCCAGTACAGCAGAGGCGTAGAAAGCTTGGACCAGAAAGGTCCCAGGCTGTCGAAGAACAGGTGCAAGCTCTACTGGAAGCAGGATTCATCAGAGAGGTCAAATACCCTTTATGGCTAGCCAATGTGGTCTTAGTGAAAAAATCAAACAGAAAATGGCGGATGTGCACCGATTACACTGATCTCAATAAAGCCTGCCCAAAAGATCCCTATCCACTTCCAAGTATTGATAGTCTGGTAGACGCCTCCTCCGGCTACAAGTACCTCTCATTTATGGATGCTTATTCAGGATACAATCAAATCCCGATGTATCCGCCCGATCAAGAAAAAACTTCATTTCTAACTCCCAAAGCAAACTACTGTTATATTGTCATGCCATTCGGACTCAAAAACGCAGGAGCTACTTACCAAAGATTGATGAATAAAGTCTTCGCAGCCCATATTAGGAAACTCATGGAGGTATATATGGATGACATGTTGGTAAAACACACAAAGCGAAGAGTCACTATTATCTGACCTCACCCAAGTGTTCAATACCATAAGAAAGCATGGCATGCAACTTAATCCCGCAAAGTGTACCTTCGCAGTAGAAACTGGCAAGTTCTCAGGTTTCATGCTTATACAAAGAGGAATCGAGGCAAACCCAGACAAATACAGGGCCATACTCGACATGAAGAGCCCAACCTGTGATAAAGAGGTCCAACAACTCAACGGACGATTGGCATCTCTGTCTAGATTTCTAGCCGGGTTAGCAATAAGATCTCTTCCCTTCTACGCCACACTAAGAAAAGGAAAGAAGTTCGAATGGACCCCATAGTGCGAACAAGCGTTCCAAGATTTCAAAAAGTTTCTGGGGCAACTACCCATCCTAACCCGACCACGAGAGGGAAAGCCACTCGTCCTATACCTCGCAGTAGGAAATCAAGCCATAGCCTCATCACTGGTTCGAGAGGAAGAGAGGGAGCAACAACCCATCTACTTCATCAGCAAAGCTCTACAAGGGGCCGAATTAAACTATCAAAAGATAGAAAAATTCACCTACGCCCTCATACTAACCTCCCGATGACTTCGCCCATATTTCCAAGCTCACACTATTAAAGTTCAGACCAACCAGCCCATCAAAAGCATCCTGCAAAAAACAGATTTGGTGGGGAGAATCCTACAATGGGCAGTTGAGTTGTCCGAATTCGATCTTCAATATGAGGCTCGGACAGCCATAAAATCACAATATTTGACCGACTTCATTGCAGAATATACAGACACCTCAGAAATCCCAACAAATTGGGATCTTTACGTGGACGGTTCTTCAAACAAAACCGGGAGTGGAGCAGGAGTGATAATAGAAAGTAATCAGGGAACTCAGATCGAACTCTCCCTCAAGTTCGAATTTCCTGCTTCCAATAACCAAGCTGAGTATGAAGCACTATTGGCTTGTTTGAAGCTGGCTAGGGAGGTAGGAGCTCAAAAGCTTGTCATCTTTAGCGATTCGCAAGTCATCACCTCACAAAAAATAGGAACATACCAAGCTAAAGACCCTGCCATGAAAAAATACCTGGACAAGACCAGGAAACAACTCAGACAATTTGAGGAATACGAGATCCGCCACATACCTCGAGAATAGAATGCCTGAGCTGACACACTCTCAAAACTAGCCAGCACCAAACCAGGGGGCAACAACAGAAGCCTCATCCAGGAGGTACTACAGAACCCATCAATCTCGGAAGAAGGAAAGTTCCTAGCCATAACAGGTCTGGATCAAGGATGGATGACTCCCATAATTAACTACCTCAAAACAGAAATACTCCCCACAGATAAAAAAGAGGCAAAGAGGTTAAAACGGGAGGCACAATACTACACTATCATAAACAACACTCTATACAAGAGAGGGATTTCAACACCACTATTAAAATGCATGCCGGATTCTAACACAAAGGAAGTTTTAGAAGAAGTACACAGTGGCATCTGTGGCAATCATCTTGGAGCACAGGCTCTTACCAAAAAAGTACTCCGAGCCGGATTTTATTGGCCAACTTTACAAAAAGAGGCGAGGGAATTCGTGAAGACATGTCCACCATGTCAGAAACACGCTAACTTCCACATCGCCCCGCCAGAGGAACTCATCAGCATAACCTCACCCTGGCCATTTGCAAAATGGGGACTTGATCTTCTCAGACCCTTCCCTCAAGGATCAGGATAGGTCAAATTTCTCATCGTCGGAATGGACTATTTCACAAAGTGGATTGAGGTAGAACCCCTAGCCAATGCCACCGCTCAAAGAAGTCGAAAATTATTATACAGAAACATCGTTACAAGGTTCGGGGTTCTATACTCCATTACCACAGACAATGGCACTCAATTCACAGACACAGGCTTCAGAAAACTGGTGGCTGACCTAAATATAAAACACCAATTCACATCCGTAGAGCACCCCAGGCCAACGGACAAGCAGAAGTTGCTAAAAAGGTCATATTGGCCAGGCTAAAGCGGAGATTACAGGATGAAAAGGAACCTGGGCTGAAGAGCTCCCACAAGTCCTATGGGCATATCAGACAACTCCACACTCCACCACAAAGGAATCACCCTTCCGACTAGCCTAAGGAATGGAGGCAATGATCCTAGTGGAAATCGAAGAAGGATCACCCAGAGTAATCCACTACAGCGAGGAAGCCAACTCCCAACTTCAAAGGGAAAAACTCGACCTACTTCCAGAAGTCTGAGAAAGAGCTAGGATCAGGGAAGATGCACTAATACGACGAATGGCTTCAAGATACAACCAAAAGGTAGTACTGCAAAGTTTCACCGAGAACGACCTCGTTCTAATCCGAAATGACATAGGAACAACTCGACCTGGAGAAGGAAAGCTGGCAGCAAATTGGAAAAGACCCTACCGAGTCATAGAAGTACTTGGAAAGTGCTACTACAAGCTGTCCGAACTCGACGGGCGAGAGCTACCAAGGTCATGGCACGGCTGCAACCTAAGAAGGTATTATAGTTAAGGGTAACAAAAAATCTTTGAAAAGGGTGCACTCTTTTTCTTGAAAAAGGTTTTTTAACGAGGCACCAAGCCAAGATCTACAAACTCCCACGTGTATATATTTGCATATTTTTATCTTGAATAAAGTTTTTTCAGATTTTCTACCAATTCTTTATCAAGACGCATTAATCTGAAACGCAAAAATTCATCGCCCAATTCTAAAGCTACAGATCGGCAAAAGTGAAAGACAAATTTACTGCCCGATCACGATAAAAGACCAAGGATGAAAAACCGAATTCATCAAAAGGTCAACCAAAGCAAATCCAAATTCTACAAATCGGCAAAGATAAAAAGCGATAAGAACAGATTAAATGCAAGAAGTTATCGAAAGTGGCCCATAGAAAGGACCTGACGAGGTCTTAATAAAAATGGGTTGCTAAAAAATAACTTAAAGATAGGCCGACACAAAGAAGTCAGACCAGTCGACCAAAACAAAAGTTATAAAAAGTAAATCCCTGGAAAAAGGCCTGGCCAGCCCTATAAAAGAGGATTACTAGAAATAACTTAGAAGGGACCGACATGATGAAGTCGGCCCAAACCAAAAAGTTATAAAAAGTAATCCATAAAAGAGACATGACCAAGGTCCAAAGAAAATGGATTGCTAGAAATAACTTAGAAGGGGCCGACATGACAAAGTCAGCCCAAAGCTACAAAAAGTTATAAAAAGTAATCCATAAAAGAGACTTGACCAAGGTCCAAGAAAACAGATTACTAGAAATAACTTAGAAGGGACTGACATGACAAAGTCAGCCCAAAACTACAAAAAGTTATAAAAAGTAATCCATAAAAGAGACCTGACCAAGGTCCAAGAAAATGGATTACTAGAAATAACTTCGAAGAGATCGACATGAAGAAGACGGCCCAAATAACGAGAGTTACACAAAGCAAATCCATACAAAGAGAGATCCAGTAAGGTCCAGTCAAAATGGATAGCTAAAAGTAACCCAAGAAAGAAGCCAGCTTCGGAAGCTGCTCAAAAGGCAGAAGATAGACAAAGTACAAAGGAAAACAAAAAGAGGTCAGATAGTAAGATTCCAGCAACTCTAAAGACCCCTGAAAAGTGCCAAAAAAGGCTGCAGATAAGTATGTCACAAAACAAAGCTATTATAATAAAACAAACTCAAGAAGCCACTTGGAAGTTGGCCTCAAGAGCTGAAGAAAATACCTTTGTTTTTTCAAAATAAAGTTGCTAAACGAGCAACTAAAAAGTAATCTAAAGTCAGAACCACATAACTACACAACAAAAGGAGTTCAAAAGCCCACAGGCCAGACTATTCACAAGCACATCAGAAATAATTAAAGAGGATCCAAAGGATTCCCAGTAGCAGCATTCCGGGGTGATGGAGGACGAGTCTGAAGAGGCACCGCATCCACCGTCCCATCATCCCAGTTCAAGATCTGGACATCGGGATCAGATTCAGGTCGAACAACTTCAGCTGCCTGAGTTGAAGAAGGCAGCACAACAGAGGCCTTGGTCGAAGGGATAGGAGGAGGGTCGACATCAACGTCATCCTCATCATCAGGGACAATCTTGCCATCTTTAACAACATTGTCCAGGCTGACAAGGGAGAGGTCAAGCTCGGGCGCCAGAACCCGAACTTGATCCTTTAAATTCTCATAGGCCGCATTTACACTGCCTACAAAATGACCCTGGAGCTCGGAATAATCATTTCGGGCAGACTCCAGCTCCTCCCTTAGATTCATCATCTCTCTATAAGTCAAAACATAACTTTTCTTATGCTTCAGAGCCATATCTTCAGACAACTTGGCAGAAGCTGCCATAGCAATAACCCGAGTCTTCTCCCCCTCCAATTCTTTCTCCAACTTGGCCACTCTCACCTCAAATTCTTCCTTCAACCCTTTGATCCTATCATACTCCGATTTAGTCTCCTCCATAAAAGCTTTAGTAGCATTTACTGGAACATCTTGGGCAGTTCGGAACAAAGCCGCTCCCATATGCGCCATCTTAATACAGCTACGCGTAATGAAGTCTAAATGATGAAGAATAGATATATCATTCAGAGGCACAACACCATAGGGAGCAATTTGTTGGTCGACAAACCCACGGCATCAAAGTCAGGGCATCAACATTAAAGGGTTCGACGGTTCTCTGCTTTTTAGGAGGAGGACCAGTAGCTTGGGAAGAAGTAGCAGCAGAAGAGGCAGGAGGATCAACTAAATGAACCTGAGGTGTTGGGATTACCCTCCTCGGTTCAGAACTTGAGATCGATCGCTTAGGAGGAACCTGAGAAGATCCCTCCCCTGCAGCCTTGGCTGAAATACTCTGTGCAGCAGTAGCCTTCCTTGCTTTCTTGAATACTTTCATGGAGTCATTATTTTTGGCCATCTCTGCAAAACAGAATCAAATCATATAAATAGGTCACAAGCTGGAAATAAAAGTGAATTGCAAGGTAAAACACCAGGAAGTCAGTCACTACCCAACTCGGCTCGGACAAGAGAAGGGTCCCCAAGACATCTCTTTGTATCGAGATGAGGAGGCTCCCCCCAAATGTCCTCTAGGACAGTAACAAATGCTTGTTCAACCTCATCCAGCATTTCTCATGAATATCTTGACACCATAACATTCTTTTGCCACTCTAAAGGAAAAGCGGGCTCATCATTCTCATCAAGAAAAAATGGGCGAGCTCCCTCAATAGCTTGAACCTTAAAGAAATAATTCTTAAAGTCCCTAAAGGACTCATCATACATAGCAAACACTTTATGCCCTTGAGCAGATCAAAAGGAAATCCAAGAAGCTTTCTTTTTAGAAGAAATCTCGGGCTTAGTCAGAACAAAGAGATAAAGAAAGAGAGTCTTAGAAGGTTTGACGTCCAGCTCATGACAAAGCAGCTGGAAGATCTTAACAAAACCCCAAGAGTTCGGATGGAGCAACATTACACGACCACAACAAGTCGGTCTCAAAGGAAGTAAAAAGGAAAGTAATATCTAATTGGCTGAAGAAATAGTCGTAGGCATAGAAGAAGGGACGCTCCCCCCGGATTAAAGTCGGAAAACAAACCCTCTCATCAGAATCAGGCGCTACAAGCTCATAATCTTTCTCCTGGGCTCGATTTCTACAAATTCTATGATGCTTTCTCAGCTCTACACAGAATTCAGCATTTACCACGGAAACACATATCAACACAAGGGAGTCCAGCCAGTCGGACATACCCTCAGGAACCTTGGAAGACGTCTCAACAGTATTTTTGCGAAGAGACATGGCCAACTAAACCCTACAGCAAGAAAAATAAAAGGGATTACTAAATCAAACAGCTCGGGCAAAGTAAGAAAACATCTCGAACAAATTCAACTCGATCTAAGGACAGGAATAACAGCAAAAAGAAACCCCAGGACTCCCACAAAAAGTCCAGGGGCATCCTTTGGAGGCAGTAACAGGGCAAGGAATCTAGGAAAAAACTATAGTTTGCATCTCTCAAAACAAGAAGAAACCTTCGACAAAAAGAAAGTCAAAATTGTCAATAGACTACCATCCTTCTACAGTCCATCAACAAAGAAAATTATCAAACATCAAACACCAAGTGGGAAATTAACAGCAAAATGGGACCTTTTCTCAAAAATCAAACAGTAATCCATAAAACCCCCAAAATCAAAGGTACAATCAGAAAAGCAGCAACAAGCATACGAAGCCCTAACGGCGTCAAGATATCAAGGAAATCCACCTCAGAGCATATATGAAGTCAAAAAGAAACCAGAAAATATACATCACAGGGGCAACCAAGTATGGTAACACAAAAAGGTTCTAACTTTTTCAATTGAAAACTCAAGACTTCACCAAGAAATAGAAAGCACGAAAAGCAAATGAAAAAGAAGAACCAACCTGAAAGAGGAGGAAAAGTGCAGAAAGAAGTTGAAGACGAAGAGATCCTCGAACCAAGGATGCGCCAAACAGCCGCCAAAAGGTGTCACAAAGAGAAAAACGGGAAAAACAAGTCCCAGAGAAGCTCAAACGGAGGAATGAGAAGAAAAAGGGGGAAGTTATAGCAAAGAGAAAAGAAAACCATTTTAGGTGTAAATTCAAAATGAAATTGGGAGACAAAAGAAACGGGGCATTAAAAGCAATTAATGATTCATTAAAACCTCGCACATTCCCAAAGCAAAGGGACGCACGTTTTCGAAAGAGAAAGAAAAAAGAACGTTCCGCATTCAGAGGAGTCTATACAAAGGAAATTGACAAAATGCTCGAGCTCGACTTCTCCAGGGAAGGATCGAAATCCTACAATTAATGACTCGACCTCAAGAGGAAGACCGCACTCGAGCAGGGGCACTGTTCATATCCTGGGTCGAGCTGTCCGACCCGGGTTGATTGACGACAAGTCGACCGACCTCTTCAAGTCAGGAGTATCCGACCTCTTCTCAAAGAGCTCGACCAAAACACCAGGAAAGTCCAAAAAAGGGCCCAAACAAAGGAACACGACCCAAATCTAAAGGCAGCCCAAAGCCTAGAAAGATAATAGGCAGTTCCCCTTAAAGATAAGATGACTTCACTCAAAGATAAGATAAGAAAACTGTTCCGAGGGTTACCTAAAACTGTAGGTCGATCTCGGACGAGATCTGCTGTACTGGTCGGAGCTGTCGCGTCCGACTTGTTGGACTTGGTGGTGATGTTGATCCTTCGTCACCGGAGGGTGGTGGTACCTGCAAAGGACTCCGATGCTTAAGTTAGCAAGGGTATTGAACAGGTTTTTAGTAGAATCAGAGTATGAGTTATACCTGGGTGCTCCAGCGTAGTTATAATGGTGTGGAGTGACCTTTTTAGATAAGATAAGTTAGTTATCTTATCTTATCTTATCTTATCTTTGAGTGAGGTCCTCGTATCTTCAAGGGAACCGCCCTTATCTCTATAGGCTTGGGCTGCCTTTGGATTTGGGTCGTGTTCCTCTATTTGGGCCCTTTACTGGGCTTTCCTGGCAATTTGGCTGAGCTCTTTGAGAAGAGATTGGATAGTCGGACCTAAAGAGGTCGGTTGCTCTGTCGTTAAACATCCCGGGTCGGGTAGCTCGGCCCTGGGTATGAACAGTGCCCCTGCTCGAGCTCGGTCTCTCCTTTTTTTCTGGTCGAGTCTTGATCCTAGGACTTTGAACCTTCTTGGATGAAGCCAAACTCGAGCATTTTGTCGACTTCTTCTTTGTAGGGTGTTCTTCTTTCTTTTGAATGCGAAACGCTTTGTTTCTCTTAAAAGCGCGCTCTTTTGTATTAGCGCTCTGGCTTTGGGAATGTGCGAGGGTTTTAATACCCTCATTAATTGAGTTTAATGCTCTGTTTCTCTTGGTTCTTTTATTTTGAATTTTGTATTCAAGAAACAGTTTTCTCTTTTCTGTAACTTCCCCTCTTTTTCTCTGTTTCGTCCTGCATTTTCGTTTTTCTCTGTGACGCTTTGTCTTGGTACTTTGTTGGTGCTTTTGCTTCGAGGGACGACTTTCATCGCTCCGTCTTTCAGCTTTTCTTCAGAGCTTTCCTCCTTTTTCCAGGTTGGTTCTACTTTCTGCTTCTTTACTTCTTTCGTCGCTTTGCCTTCAATTTTTTGATAAAGCTTAGGTTTTTCGTTTGAAATGCATGCTGGAAAGTCTGAACATTTTCGCATCGTTATGCTCAATTGTTGCTGTGATGCATGTTCCTTGGCATTCCTTCTGATGATTGAGGTTTTTTAGGGTTTTGCATGTTTGCTCAATGCTTCTAATTGTATCTTTCGTATTTGGAGTGTTGAGCCGATGAACTGCTTGATTTTTCCCGTTTTGTAAAAAGATTGCGCCTTTTGTAGCTTTCTTTTCTGATAGACTTGTAGCGGGTAACGTTCTTTCTCATGGTTTGTTTTTGTCTTTCTCATGGTTTGTTGCTTGTCTGAAGAAAAGGGGGTTTTGTTGAGAGGCTGGTCTTGTAGATTTTTTCTGAGTCCTTACTCTGTCACTGCCTCCAAAGGGTGCCCCTGGATCTTCGGTGTGGGTCCTGGGGTTTCCTTTTGTTGCTTGAATCATGCTGGCCGAGTTGTTTTGATTTCGCCCGAGATTTTTTTTAGTAATCCATCTTATTTTCTTTGTTTGTAGGACTAGTTGGCCATGTCTTCTCGCAAAAATATTGTAGAGACGTCTTCTAAGGTTCCTGAGGGGATGTCCGATTGGTTGGACTCCCTTGTTTTAATGTGTGTTTCTGTGGTGAATGCTGAGTTTTGTGTGGAGCTTAGGAAACATCACCGCCTCTGTAAGAGTAGAGATCAGGAAGGGAATTATGAATTGGTAGCACCTGATTCTGAGGAGAGGTTTTGCTTCCCTGCTCTGACCCGGGGGGAGCGCCCTTTCTTTTATGCTTACGACTACTTTTTCAGCCAGTTAGACATCACTTTTCCCTTCACTTCTTTTGAGACCGATTTGTTGTAGTCGTGTAATGTAGCTCCGTCCCAGCTCCATCCGAACTCATGGGGCTTTATCAAGATTTTTCAGCTTCTGTGCCAAGAGTTGGGCGTTACTCCTTCTCAAACTCTTTTCCTTTATTTGTTTGTTTTAACTAAACCCGGGATTTCTTTGAAAAAGAAAGCCTCATGGGTTTCTTTTAGATTTGCACAAGGGCATAAGGTTTTTGCCATGTATGACGAGTCCTTTAGGGACTTCAAGAATTACTTTTTCAAGGTCCGAGCAGTTGAGGGAGCTCGGCCCTTTTTTCTGGAAGTGAATGATGAGCCAGCCTTCCCTTTGTGTTGGCAGCAGAATGTAGTGGTATCTCAATATACGTGGGAAATGCTCGACGAGGTTGAGCGTGCTTTCGTAACTGTTTTGGAGGATATTTGGGGGGAACCTCCTCATCTGGATACTAAAAAATCTTTGGGGGACCCATCCCTTGTTCGAACTGCATTGGGTATTACTTGATATATTTTGTTTCTCATTTTTTCTTTGCTTTTTTCTTCTTTTCTGGTTTGTAAACTGTTGATTTTCATTTTTCAGAGATGGCCAAGAATAACGACTCGATGAAGGCTTTCAAGAAGGCAAGAAAGGCTACTACAGCTCAGAACATCTCGACCAGGGCGGATGGGGAAGGGTCCTCTCAGGTTCCGTTGAAGCCATCTGTGCCGAGCTCTCCTGGACCGAGGAGAATGATCCCTACTCCTCGAGTCCGTCCAGTTGATCCTCCGCAGTCTTCTGTTGCTACCTCTGGCGCTCCTCCTCCTAAAAAACAAAGGACAACTGAGCCTTTTAGCCTGGATGCCCCTGACTTTGATGCTGTCGAGTTTGTCGACCAGCAGATTGCCCCTTATGGTCAACTTTCGATGAATGATGTGTCCATTCTTCACTACCTAGAGTTCATCACTAGGAGTAGTGTGAAGATGGCTCACATGGGTGCGGCTCTTTTTCGAACTGCTCAGGCCCAGTTCATGCTACAAAATCTTTTATGGAGGAGGCTAAGTTAGAGTTTGATCGGATTAAGGGTTTGAAGGAGGAGCTGGAGGCAAAGTTGGCAAAGGTAGAGAAAGAGTTGGAGGGTGAAAAGGCTAGTTCTGTTGCCTTGGCGGCTTCTGTGAGGTTGGGTGAAGATACGGCGTTGAGGCACAAGGAGAGTTATGTTTCGGCCTACAGAGAAGTGATGCGTCTCAGGAATGATTTGGAGTATGCCCGAGCTGATTATACCGAGCTCCAGGGTCACCTTGTGGGCAGCGTGAATGCTGCTTATGAGAACTTGAAGGAGCAGGTTTGGGTTCTTGCACCCGAGCTCGACCTTACTCTCTTTAGTTTAGACAACGTTATGAAGGACGGCAAGATTGTCCCTGATGACCCTGATGACGATGATGTTGAACCTCCTCCTGCGCCTATCGCCAAAGCTTCTGTCGTGCTGACTTCTTCAACTCCTTCAGCTGTGGTCGGTCATTCCGAGTCGGATCCTGATTGCCAAATCTTGAACCGAGATGATGGGACGGTGGACACAGTGCCTCTTCAGACTCGCCTCCCTTCGCCTTGTGCTGGTGTAGCTGAGAAGCCTTCAGATCTTCAATGATTATGTAGATGTTTGTGTAGATAGCCCGACTTGTGGGCTTTTAAACTTTCTATTTTGTGAATGGTGGTTCTGACTTTTGCTACTTCTTAATTGCTTGTTTAGCAACTTTATTTAAAAAACAAAGTAGTTTCTAAGCTCTTAGGGCTTGAGTTTGTTTTGTCTTGTGCTTTTTCATGATATGTTTGTCTGCATCTGCCTGGTACCTTTTCAGGTTTTTTTTTTGGGAGTGTTGGAGCCTTATCATCCGACCTCTTTGGGTTACCTTTGTATTTCATACATGTGGCTTGATTCTTTGAGGTTGTGTATGTTTGGATCCAACTGGCGTGTCGGCTTCCTCACTTTGGCCTGAAGTTATTTCCAGTAATCCGTTTTTTTGGACCTTTGTAAGGTCTCTGTTAGGATTTACCTTTTATAACGTTAAGGTTTTTGGGAGGCCGACTTCGTCGTGTTAGTGTTTTCCAAGTTACTTTTAGTAATCCTCTTTTTTGGACTTCTGGTAGGTCTCTTTTAGGGATTACCTTTGTAACTTGTTTGTGGGAGACAGACTTCATCATGTCGGTCTCTTCTTAAGTTATTTTTAGTAATCCTCTTTCTTGGACCCTTATCAGGTCTCTTTCAGGGATTACTTTTTATAACTTGTTTGTGGGAGGCCGACTTCATCATGTCGGTCTCTTCTTAAGTTATTTTTAGTAATCCTCTTTCTTGGACCCTTATCAGGTCTCTTTCAGGGATTACTTTTTATAACTTGTTTGTGGGAGGCCGACTTCATCATGCCGGTCTCTTCTTAAGTTATTTTTAGTAATCCTCTTTCTTGGACCCTTATCAGGTCTCTTTCAGGGATTACTTTTTATAACTTGTTTGTGGGAGGCTGACTTCATCATGTCGGTCTCTTCCTAAGTTATTTTTAGTAATCCTCTTTCTTGGACCCTTATCAGGTCTCTTTCAGGGATTACTTTTTATAACTTGTTTGTGGGAGGCCGACTTCATCATGTCGGTCTCTTCCTAAGTTATTTTTAGTAATCCTCTTTCTTGGACCCTTATCAGGTCTCTTTCAGGGATTACTTTTTATAACTTGTTTGTGGGAGGCCGACTTCATCATGTCGGTCTCTTCCTAAGTTATTTTTAGTAATCCTCTTTTTTAGGGCTGGCCAGGCCTCTTTCCAGGGATTGACTTTTTATAACTTTAGTTAGTGTGGTCGACTGGTTTAACTTCTTTACGTCGACCTATCTTTTAAGTTATTTTTAGCAACCCATTTCGTTAAGACCTCGTCAGGTCCTTTCTATGGATCACTTTCGATAACTTCTTGCATTATTCTGTTTTGTCGCTTTTTCATCTTTGCCGATTTTGTCGAGATTAGGTTTGATCCCGGTTTGGTCGACCTCTTGATAAATTTGGTTTTCACCTTCTTTGGTCTTTTATTGTGGTCGGACAGTGAATTTGATCTTCACTTTCTGCCGATCTCGTAGCTTTGTAATCGGACAATGAATTTTTTAGCGTCTCAGAATAATGTGTCTTGAGCATTTGTAGAAAATCTAAAAAACTTTATTCAAAAGAAAATGCAGATATATACATGTAAGAGTTTTATCTCTGAGTCGAGTGGTTTATGGATCTTGGCTTGGTGCCTCGTTAAACAACCTTTTCAGGAAAAAGAGTGCACATTATCCTAAGATCTTTATTATTTTCAGGCGTGCCATGAACTGGGAAGCTCTCGCCCTTCGAGTTCGGACAGTCTGTAGTATCCTTTTCCGAGTACTTCTATGACTTGGTAGGGTCCTTTCCAGTTTGCTGCCAGTTTTCCTTCTCCTGGTCGACTTGTTCCAATATCATTTCGGATTAGGATGAGGTCGTTGTTGGTGAAGCTTCTTTGCACCACCTTTCGATTGTACCTTAAGGCCATGCGACGTTTTAGCGCTTCTTCCCTGATCCGAGCTCTTTCTCGGATTTCTGGAAGTAAGTCAAGTTCTTCACTTTGAAGCTGGGAGTTGACTTCGTCACTGTAGAGAATTGCTCTAGGAGATCTTTCTTCGACCTCTACCGGTATCATTGCCTCCATTCCATAAGCTAGTCAGAAGGGTGATTCCTTTGTGGTGGAATGTGGAGTTGTTCTATATGTCCACAGGACTTGTGGAAGTTCTTCAGCCCAGGCTCCTTTTGCGTCCTGTAGCCTTCGTTTTAACCTAGCTAGTATGACTTTATTGCCAGTTTCTGCTTGTCCATTAGCCTGCGGGTGTTCTACGGAGGTGAATTGGTGTTTTATTCTTAAGTCGGCCACCAGTTTCCTAAAGCCTGCGTCGGTGAATTGGGTGCCATTGTCTGTGGTTATGGAGCAGGGGACCCCAAACCTTGTGACGATGTTCCTATATAGGAATTTCTGACTTCTTTGGGCCGTGGCATTGGCTAGTGATTCTGCCACGATCCACTTTGTGAAATAATCCACCCCTACAATGAGGAATTTTACCTGTCCCGATCCTTGGGGGAAGAGGCTGAGGAGTTTCTGCAAGGTCGGCCAAAAGAATCCGGCTCGGAGTACCTTTTTGAAGAGGGCTCGTGCTCCGAGATGATTACCACATTCGCCGCTGTGTATTTCTTCCAAGACCTCTTTTGTGTTAGGGGTTGGTACGCATTTTAGCAGCGGTGTCGAAATTCCTCTTTTGTACAAGATGTCATTTATGATGGTGTAATACTGTGCCTCCCGCCTCAACCTTTTTTCCTCATTTTCATCTGTAGGGAGTATTTCTGATTTAAGGTAGCGGATTATGGGAGTCATCCATCCGTGATCCTGATCTGTTATGGCTAGGATTTTTTCTTCTTCCGTGATTGACGGGTTCTGGAGCGTTTCTTGGATGAGGCTTCTATTGTTACCCCCTGATTTGGTGCTGGCTAGTTTTGAGAGTGCATCAGCTCGGGCGTTCTGTACTCGGAGTATGTGGTGGACCTCATATTCCCCGAGTTGTCCGAGCAGTTCCCTGGTTTTGTCCAGGTACTTTTTTATGGTGGGATCTTTGGCTTGGTAACTCCCTGCTATTTGTGAAGTAACTACTTGTGAGTCGCTGAAGATGATGAGCTTTTGAGCTCCGACCTCTTTAGCTAGCTTCAAACCGGCCAGTAGTGCCTCATACTTGGCTTGGTTGTTTGAGGCGGGGAACCCGAATTTGAGAGAAAGTTTGATATGGGTCCCCTGGTCCCTTTCTATGATGACGCCTACGCCGCTTCCACTTTTGTTTGAGGAACCGTCCACATAAAGATTCCATTCTGTAGGAATTTCTACAGTGTCTGTAAATTCTGCAATAAAGTCGGCTAGATATTGCGATTTGATGGGTGTCCGAGCTTCATATTGAAGGTCAAATTCGGATAACTCGACTGCCCATTGCAAAATTCTGCCTGCTAGGTCTATTTTCTGCAAAATTCCTTTTATGGGTTGGTTGGTCCGCACCTTAATAATGTGAGCTTGGAAATATGGACGGAGCCGTCGAGAGGTTAGTATGAGAGCATAGGCGAATTTTTCTATTTTTTGGTAGTTCAGCTCGGATCCTTGTAATGCTTTGCTGATAAAGTATACATGTTGTTGCCCATTGTCGTCTTCTCGGACTAATGCTGAGGCTACTGCCCGACTTCCTACTGCGAGATATAATATAAGTGGTTCTCCTTCCCGAGGCCGAGTTAGGATTTGTGGCTGTCCCAGGAATCTTTTGAAATCTTGGAAGGCCTGCTCGCACTCCGTTGTCCATTCAAACCTCTTTTCCTTCCTTAGAGTGGCATAGAAGGGGAGAGATCTTATTGCTAATCCAGCTAGAAATCTAGACAAGGCTGCTAACCTTCCATTGAGTTGTTGTACTTCCTTGACACAAGTCGGACTCTTCATGTCGAGTATGGCCCGACATTTATCCGGATTTGCCTCGATTCCTCTTTGTGTGAGCATAAAACCCAAGAACTTGCCAGCTTCTACTACGAAGGTGCATTTTGCAAGATTAAGTCGCATGCCATGCCTTCTTATAGTGTCGAATACTTGGGTGAGCTCGGACAGCAGCGTCTTTTCGCTTTGTGACTTTATTAACATGTCGTCCATACTTCCATGATTTTTCCGATGTGATCTATGAAGATCTTATTCATTAATCTCTGATAGGTAGCTCCTGTATTTTTTAGTCCAAAAGGCATGACAATGTAGTAGTAGTTTGCTTTTGGGGTTAAGAACGATGTTTTGTCTTGGTCGGGTGGATACATCGGGATTTGATTGTATCCCGAATATGCATCCATAAACTAGAGGTATTTATACCCAGAGGAGGCATCTACCAGAGCATCGATACTTGGGAGTGGATAAGGATCTTTTAGGAAGGATTTGTTGAGATCAGTGTAGTCGGTGCACATCCACCACTTCCCATTTGATTTTTTTACCAAGACGACGTTAGCTAGCCATAGTGGGTACGTGACTTCTCTTATGAATCCTGCCTCCAGTAGAGCTTGTATCTGCTCTTCCACAGCTTGGGATCGTTCTGGTCTGAGCTTTCTGCGTCTCTGTTGTACTGGCCGAGATCCTGGGTAGACTGCTAGCTTATGGCACATTAACTTGGGGTCTATGCCTGGCATGTCTGCAGCCTTCCATGCAAAGAGGTCGACGTTATCTCGCAAGAACTATACGAGTGATTCTTTTATGTTTCCTTTTAGGATTGTACCGATATTAGTTATTTGGTCCGGGATATCTCCGATCTGGACTTTTTCTACTTCACCTTCGGGTTGTGGGCGGAATTCTTCCCGCCTCTGAGCTCCACCGAGTTCGATTGTGTGGAATTCTTCTCCTCTGCTTCTGAGATTTAAACTTTCATTGTAGCAGTGGTGTGCCGTCTTCTGGTATGCTTTTATTGTAGCTATTCCTTCTGCAGTTGGGAACTTCATGCATAGATGTAGAGTCGAGACTACTGTGCCGAGCTGATTCAATGTTGTCCGACCTATTAATGCATTGTAGGCTGAGCTTACATCGACCACAATGTAGTCTATTTTGAGTGTTCTTGACTGGTTTCCTTTTCCAAAGGTCGTGTGTAGTGAGACGTATCCAAGTGGTTGAACTGGGTGCCTCCCAGTCCGAATAGGCTGTTCGGATATGCTCTGAGTTCTTTTTCTTCTAGGCCGAGTTTGTCGAAGGCAGTTTTGAATAATATGTCGGCGGAGCTTCCTTGGTCTATCAGTGTGCGGTGGAGATTTACGTTTGCCAATACAATAGTGATGACCATAGGATCATCGTGACCTAGGATGATGCCGGATGCATCCTCTTTGGTAAAAGTAATTGTGGGGATGTCGGGTGTTTCCTCTCTTCCCTCAACATGGTATACTTCTTTTAGATATCTTTTTCGAGATGATTTGGAGATCCCGCCTCCCGCAAATCCTCCGTGTATCATGTGGACGTGTCTCTCGGGTGTACGGGGTGGTCGTTCTGCCCGTCCGACATCTTCATCCCTTCTTCTTTTTCTGAGATCGTCCGCTCAGTTCGCCAAATACCGATCTAATTTTCCTTCTCTTACCAGTTTTTCTATGATATTTTTTAAGTCGAAACATTCATTGGTGGAATATCCATAGATTCGATGATATTCACAATACTCTACCCGGTTTCCCCCTCCTTTTTTGCTTTTGAGTGGGCAAGCTGGAGGTATCTTTTCAGTATGGCATACTTCTCTGTAGACATCCACAAGGGATACCCGAAGAGGGGTATAATTGTGGTATTTTTTTATCTTTTCCCCATGTCGATCTTCTTTTTTCTTGGATTCTTTATCCTTATCTCAGGAGGAGTAGGAGGATCCGGATTTTGAGGTCTCTCCTAGTCGAGTATTTTCCTCCATGTTGATATACTTCTCTGCTCGTTCTTGTACCTCATTTAGAGATGTGTGATGCTTCTTTGATATGGATTGGCTAAAAGGCCCTTCTCGTAGGTCATTGATGAGGCCCATGATGGCCGCTTCTGTAGGCAGACTTTGTATGTCCAGACATGCTTTGTTGAATCTTTCCATGTAGCTGCAGAGATTTTCCTGATCTCCTTGTTTGATTCCTAATAGACTTGGGGCTTGCTTGGTTTTGTCTTTCTGGATAGAGAATCTAGCTAGAAACTTTTTGGCTAGGTCGTCGAAGCTTGAAATGGACCTGGGGGGTAGATTGTCGAACCACTTAATCGCCGTTTTTGTTAAGGTAGTCGGGAAGGCTTTGCAGCAGACTGGGTCCGAGGCGTCGGTGAGGTACATTCGACTTCTAAAATAACTGAGGTGATGGCTGGGATCTGCCATGCCATCATATAAGGCCATATCCGGGAGTTTAAAGTCTTTTGGGATTTTGGTCTTCATGATCTCCTTGGTAAATGGATCTTGGTCCTTGCGGGAGCTGTCCTCGTGGGTGGATCGAGTCGCCTTAGTTTTGAGATCGGCTTCGAGTTTTAGGAGTTTGTCCTCCAATTCCCGGCGTCGCCTTATCTCCCTCTGTAGGTCTTTCCCAGCTTCTCGCTGGTGTTGGGCTTCTTTCTCAAGTTATTTTAAACGATCTTGAAGCGTCTCAAGGGCTCCCGTGTTTGGTGAATTGTTGTCTCCATTAGGTTGCGGGGTATCTTTGGGTGTAGTGTCCACATTTTTGTGTGGCGTTCTATCTTCTAGACTAGAGTCGTGGTCGTTGTCAAGGTTGTCCGCCATGGTAATGGGATGACTTCCAGGTTCCCCGGCAACGGCGCCAATGTTCTGAGCGTTGCCTGAAACTGTAGGTTTTTAGTAGAATCAGAGTATGAGTTATACTTGGGTGCTCCAGCATATTTATAATGGTATGGAGTGAGCTTTTTAGATAAGATAAGTTAGTTATCTTATCTTATCTTATCTTATCTTTGAGTGAGGTCCTCGTATCTTCAAGGGAACCGCCCTTATCTCTATAGGCTTAGGCTGCCTTTGGATTTGGGTCGTATTCATCTATTTGGGCCCTTTACTGGGCTTTCCTGGCAATTTGGCCGAGCTCTTTGAGAAGAGATCGGATAGTTTGACCAGTAGAGCAGATCTCGTCCGAGATCGACCTACAGTTTTAGATAACCCTCGAAACACTATTTTTCTTTTCTCTTATTGTAAGAATAGTTGACCCATGTTTTCTCATAAGAATATTGTTGAGACGTCTTCCCAGGTCCCTGATGGCATGGCCGATTGGGTGGATTCGATGGTTCTTTTGTGTTTCTTTGGTTGATTCTGAGTTTTGTGAGCAACTTAGGAAATTTCATAGAGTTTGTAGCAATGGAAGTGATGAAAAGAATTATGAACTTGTATCCCCCAGTGACGTGGCGAAAATTGACCGATTAAGAAATTCTAGAGAAAACAGCGTTGTGAGTATAGTTCTCAATCGACTAAAATCCGCTTATCAATTTTAAAAAGGGTTGTCACAAAGTTTAAAATAAAAATACCGGGAGTATGAATCCCAGGTCGTTTCCCAACGAGTTGCAGACTAGGGTGCTAATTCATTAATCAGGAATTTTTCGAGAATTTTTGAGAGTTGAGTGCCAGAAAATAAATGATTGCAATTAAGAGGAGATTATATATTCTAATTAAAAGGCCTTGACTGGAGGAATGATCAATTGAAAGTTTCACCCTTGTTGGGATCTCTCAGATGTAGTATTAAAAAGGTTATTGTTTTCACTTAGTTAACCCTTACTAAATAAGAAAAAGTCAAATGATTGAGCTAACTCTTACTTGCAAGTCCTAGTCCTCTCCCTTGGGAAGGTCTAGCGTTAGTAAGTACAGAATTAGCCAACAACTTCCAGTTTAATTACTTACTTGAGCGTTCACTTAATTTGTAATAGGTTGTTATTTCCACTTAGTTAACCCTCAACGAATGAAGGAAAGTCAAGTAGTTAAGCCAGCTCTTATTCACGAGTCCTAACCCTCTCCCTTGGGAAGGATTAGCGTTGGTAAATAAAGAACAGGCCAACAACGCCCAATTGCCAATTAAGCTTTCCAACTCAGGGGTTTCCTTTTAATCAACCCCCATGTCAAGTGGGAGGTCTACTCCATCGACATGAATAAAACGCTTGTAGAAATAATAGAATAAGACATCATTAATAAAATAAGGGTTCGGAATTAATAAAGGGGAAAGAGATAAACTGTATTGATAAATCCAACTGTAACATAAATATCCAAAAAAAAGTAATAATTAACTAAAAGAGTAAGAGAATAGGGAAAAACAAACTAGAGTAGTTCTTCCACGGAGGTGATGGCTCTTCAATATCCCAAGCAAAGCAATAAACTAAAATTCTATGAATGTAGAGAAAAAAACCTAGGAGAGAGTAAAATCAGATCTAAAAATCTAAAACTAACCTAATGAGAATGTCTCCTGAGTCTCTGCAGGTTCCCTGGCTCTAATCTGTGTTTCTGGGCCAAAAACTGGGTCGAAACATGGCCCGAAATTGCTGGAGACGAAATCTGTTAATTCTGCAGATTGCGCATCTGACGCGTCCGCGTCGTCCACGCGATCGCGTCATTTGTGCAGATTCCTTGCCATGCGTACGCATCATCTACGCATTCGCCTCATTTGTGCCGATTCCCATCCACGCGCTCGCGTCTGGCGTGCGAACGCGTCACTGCGATTTTCTCCGTTCCGCGCGGTCGCGTGAGCCATGCGTCCGCGTCGGCGTTCGCTGGTCATCTCCTTGGTTTCTCGTGTTCCTTCCATTTTTGTGTGTTTCCTTTTTGTCTTCTAAACCATTCCTACCCTATAAAACCTGAAACACTTAACACACAGATCACGGCATCGAATGGTATAAAAGAGAATAAAAATACACAACTAAAAGATCTCTAGGGAGCAAGTTTTTCAACCATAGAATAACTTTGGGAAGGACTTGTAATATCATGCTAATTATATGAATAAGTGGGTGAAAGACTTGATAAAACCACTCAATTAAACACAATATAAATCGTAAAATAATGGTTTATCACTCAGCCCTGAGGAGAGAGTGTATTTTTCTACTCTTGTCGCAGGAGGTCGTCCCTTTTTCTATGCATACGACTTCTTTTTTAGTCAGATGAACATTACCATTCCTTTTACTTCTTTTGAGACCAATTTATTGTGGTCATGTAATGTAGCTCCATCCCAACTCCATCCCAATTCTTGGGGCTTCATAAAAATATTTCAATTGTTGTGCCATGAACTGGGTGTCCATCGTTCTTAATCCCTCTTCTTTTATCTTTTTATTTTAACAAAACCTGGGGTGGTTAAGAAAAAGGCCGCCTGGGTTTCTTTCCGAGCTTCCCAACGAAAGAAAGTTTTTTCCATGTACGATGAATCTTTCCGTGACTTTAAGAACTATTTTTTCAAGGTCCGAGCTGTTGAAGGAGCTCGGCCCTTTTTTCTGGATGAGAATGATGAGCCCGCCTTTCCTTTAGAGTGGAAAAATAATGTTGTCGTATCGAGGTACTCGTGGGAGATGTTGAACGAGGTCGAGCAGGCCTTTGTAAATGTGTTGGAGGAGAATTAGGGGAAACCTCCCAATCTTGACATTAAGATGTTTTTAGGGGACCCCTCGCTTCTCCGAGCTGAGCTGGGTAGTGGTCGACTTCTTTTCTCTCTGTTTTTGCTTTATTTACTTTGTTATTTTTGCTCCTTTTCCGATTTGTAACTTGGCTTTATTGGTCTTTGTTTGTTTCAGAGATGGCCAAGACTTCAGATTCCATGAAGGCCTTTAAGAAGGCCAAGAAAGCTACAGCGGCTCAGCTCATCTCGGCCAAGGCTGCTGGGAAGGGATATTCCCAGGTTCCTTCTAAAAAATCGATCTCAGTTGCTTCCGGGCCGAGGAGGGTGATCCCAACTCCTCAGTCCCATTTGGTTGATCCTCCCCAAACTTTTGTTGCTACCTCTTCTCCTTCTGCTGCTGGTCCTCCCCCCAAGAAGCAGAAAATTAATGAGCCTTTCGACTTGGATGCCCCTGATTATGACATCGTGGGTTTTGTAGATCAGCAAATTGCTCCTTACGGCCGGCTTCCCATGAACGATGTGTCCATCTTACACCATCTGGATTTTATTGCTAGGAGTAGTGTTCAGATGGCACATGCGAGTGCGGCCTTGTGCCGGACTATTCAGAATGTTCCTGTTCATGCTACGAAGGCCTTTATAGAGGAGGCTAAGTCTGAGTTTGATAGGATTAAGGGGCTGAAGGATGAGCTTGACGCAAAGTGGCCAAGCTGGAGATAGATTTGGAGAATGAAAGGGCTCGGGCTACTGTTGCTGAGGCCTCTGCATCTTTGGCTGAGGAGATGGTGCAGAAGCATAAGGAGAGTTATTTCTGGACTTATGGTGAGTTGTTGGAGACCAGGAAGAGGCTAGAACAATCTGTTGCTGACTATGCTGATCTTCAAAGTCATCTGGTGGGTAGTGTAAATGATGCTTATGCAAACTTAAAGACTCAGGTCCGAGTTCTTGCTCCGGAGCTCGACTTGAGTCTTTTTAGTTTGGATAACATAGTTGAAGATGGGAAAATTGTTCGTACCCCAGATGGTGATGATGATGATGTAGATCCTCCCCCTGTGTCTTCAGATAAAGCTCTTGTTGTCCCGACTTCTTCAACTCCTACTGCCGAGGTCAGCTAGCCTGAGTCCACCCCTGATGTTCAGATTGTTGATGCTGTCCCCATCTCAACTCGTCCTCCTTCGCCTCCAGATGCTACTTCTGGGGATTCTGTGAACCCCTCATGATCTTTATTTTTTACAGCCCGATTTGTGGGCTTTGAATATTTGGTTTTGTAATCTGTACTGCTGGTTTTTGACACTTTAGTTGCTTTAATTTAGCAACCTTTATCTAGAAAAACAAATGCTTTTTTTAATTCCAAAGGTTGCCCTTCAGGTGGCCTCCTAAATCTTTATTATGGTAGCTCTGTTTCTGATGTGGTTATTTTCAGTCTTTTCAGTACCATTAGAAATTTTAGAGGGTTGGAGTCTTGCTGCCCGACCTCTTTTGATTGTTTTTGTTCTTTGTTTATCTCCTGCTTTTAGTCAGAGCAACCTTTTTGAGTCAAGCTTGTGTTCCTTCTAAGTTATTTTTAGTAATCCATTTTTAGTTGGACCTTGCTAGGTTTCTTTTTATGGATTACTTTTTATAACTTTGTAGCTTGGCTTGGGCCGACTTCTTCATGTCGGTCCCTTCTAAGTTATTTCTAGTAATCCATTTTTAGTTAGACCTTGCTAAGTTTCTTTTTATGGATTACTTTTTATAACTTTGTAGCTTGGCTTGGGCCGACTTCTTCATGTCGGTCCCTTCTAAGTTATTTCTAGTAATCCATTTTTAGTTGGACCTTGCTAGGTCTCTTTTTATGGATTACTTTTTATAATTTTGTAGCTTGGCTTGGGCCGACTTCTTCATGTCGGTCCCTTCTAAGTTATTTCTAGTAATCCATTTTTAGTTGGACCTTGCTAGGTTTTTTTTTATGGATTACTTTTTATAACTTTGTAGCTTGGCTTGGGCCGACTTCTTCATGTCGGTCCCTTCTAAGTTATTTCTAGTAATCCATTTTTAGTTGGACCTTGCTAGGTTTCTTTTTATGGATTACTTTTTATAACTTTGTATCTTGGCTTGGGCCGACTTCTTCATGTCGGTCTCTTCTAAGTTATTTTTAGTAATCCATTTTCAGTTGGACCTCGTCAGGCCTCTTTTTATGGATCACTTTTGTATAACTTCTTGCATTATTCTGTTTCAATCGCTTTTTTCATCTTTGCCGATTTTGTAAAAATTTGGCGGTGGGTTTGATCTTCCCTTGGCTGACTTTTGATGAATTCGATTTTCATCTTTGTCAACCTTATCGTGATCGGGCAGTGAATTTAGCTTTCACTTTTACCGATCTGTAGCTTTATAATCAGGCGATGATTTTTGTGTTTCAGATTAATGCGTCTTGATAAGGAGACTTTGTAGAAAAATCTGAGAAATTTTATTTAAAATAGAAAATAGTTAAATATACATGTGTGGTTAACTTTGCAGATCTTGGCTTGGTGCCTCGTTAAAAAACTTTTTTTAGGAAAAAGAGTGCACCTTCTGACCAAAGATCTTTTTATTACCTCATAACTATAATACCTTTTTAGGTTGCAGGCGTGCCAAGATCTTGGTAGCTCTCGCCCCTCAAGTTCGGACACTTTGTAGTAGCCTTCTCCCAATACCTCTGTAATTCGTTAGGATCCTTTCCAGTTAGCTGCTAGTTTTCCCTCTCTGGGTCGACTTGTTCCGATATCATTTCGGATTAAGATGAGATCATTTTTGGCGAAACTTCGCTGTACTAACTTTCGATTGTATCTTAAGGCCATGCGACGTTTTAACGCCTCTTCTCTGATCCGAGCTCTTTCTCGAACTTCTGGGAGTAGATCGAGCTCTTCCCTTTGAAGTTGGGAGTTGGCTTCTTCACTGTAGAGGATCGTTCTGGGGGATTCTTCTTCGACTTCTACCGGGATCATTGCCTCCATTCCATAAGCCAATCGGAAAGGTGATTCCTTTGTCGTGGAATGTGGAGTTGTTCGATATACCCATAGGACTTGTGGGAGCTCTTCAGCCCAGGCTCCCTTTGCGTCTTGTAGCCTCTATTTTAACCCGATTAGTATGACTTTATTGGCACCTTCTGCTTGTCCATTAGCCTGAGGGTGTTCTACGGATGTGTATTGATGCTTTATTTTCAAGTCGGCTACCAACTTTCTAAAGCCTGCGTCTGTGAATTGCGTGCCATTGTTCGTGGTGATGGAGTAAGGAACTCCAAATCTTGTGACAATGTTTCTATATAGAAATTTCCGACTTTTTTGAGCAGTGACATTGGCTAGGGGCTCTGCCTCAATCCACTTTATGAAATAATCTACTCCCACGATGAGGAATTTGACCTGTCCCGATCCTTGGGAGAAGGGCCCAAGGAGGTCGAGTCCCCATTTTGCAAATGGCGAAGGTGATGTTACGCTGATGAGTTCCTCTGGCGGGGCGATGTGGAAGTTGGCATGTTTCTGACATGGTGGGCATGTCTTAACAAATCAGTGGCTTCTTTTTTCAAAGTCGGCCAAAAGAATCTGGCTCGAAGTACTATTTTGGCGAGAGCTCGTGCCCTGAGATGGTTGCCACACATGCCGCTATGTACTTCTTCTAGAACCTCTTTTGTGTTGGAGGTCGGCACACATTTTAGTAGGGGTGTTGAGATCCCTCTTCTGTATAGGACGTTATTTATGATGGTGTAGTATTATGCCTCTCATTTTAACCTCTTTGCCTCCTTCTGGTCTGTAGGAAGTATCTCTAATTTGAGGTAGTTGATTATGGGGATCATCCATCCTTGATCCTGACTTGATATGGCTAGGACTTTTTCTTCCTCCGAAATTAATGGACTCTGCAATGTTTCCTGGATGAGGCTTCTATTATGCCCCCTGGTTTGGTGCTGGCTAATTTTGAGAGTGCGTCAGCTCGGGCATTCTGTTCTCGAGGTATATGGCGGACTTCATATTCCTCGAGTTGTCTGAGTTATTCCCTGGTTTTGTCCAGGTATTTCTTCATAGTAGGGTCCTTAGCTTGGTAGCTTCCTGCTATTTGTGAGGTGATTACCTGTGAATCGTTGAAAATGATAAGCTTTTGAACTCCTATCTCTTTAGCCAGCCTCAAACCAGCTAGTAATGCCTCATACACGGCCTGATTATTCGAAGCAGGGAACTCGAATTTGAGGGAGAGTTCGATTTGAGTTCCCTGGTCGCTTTCTATTATCATGCCTGCTCCACTCCTGGTTTTGTTTGAAAAGCCATCTACATAAAGATTCCATTCTGTTGGAGTTCCTGGAGTGTCAGTGTACTCACCAATGAAATCGGCCAAATACTGGGATTTGATGACGGTCCGAGCTTCATATTGAAGGTCGAACTCGGATTGCTCGACTGGCCACTGTAGAATCCTTCCGTTAAGTCTGTCTTCTAGAGAATGCCCTTTATGGGCTAGTTTGTCCTAACCTTGATAGTGTGAGCTTGAAAATACGGGCGGAGATGTCGAGAAGTTAGTATGAGGGCGTAGGCAAATTTTTCTATCTTTTGATAGTTCATTTCAGTCCCTTGTAGGGCTTTGCTGATGAAGTAGATGGGTTGTTACCTCCTCTCTTCTTCTCTGACTAGTGCTAATGCTATGGCCTGATTTCCTACTGTGAGGTACAGTACGAGAGGTTCTCCTTCCCGTGGTCGAGTTAAAATAGGTGGTTGTCCCAGGAACTTTTTGAAATCCTGGAAAGCCTGTTCGCACTCTAGTGTCCATTCGAACTTATTTCCCTTCCTTAGTGTGGTGTAGAAGGTGAGAGATCTTAATGCTGATCCGGCTAGAAATCTGGACAAGGCTGCCAGTCGCCCGTTGAGTTGTTGCACCTCTTTGACACAGGTCGGGCTCTTCATGTCGAGTATGGCCCGACATTTGTCCGAGTTTGCTTCAATTCCTCTTTGTGTGAGCATGAATCCCAAGAATTTGCCAGCTTCTACTGCAAAGGTGCACTTTGCAGGGTTAAGTCGCATTCCGTGCTTTCTTATGGTATTGAACACTTGGGCGAGGTCGGACAGTAATGACTCCTCGCTTTGTATTTTTACTAACATGTCGTCCACCTATACCTCCATGAGTTTCCCCATATGGTCTGCGAAGACTTTATTCATTAATCTTTGATAAGTAGCTCCTGCATTTTTGAGTCCGAATGGCATGACGACGTAGCAGTAGTTTGCTCTTGGGGTTAGGAATGAGGTTTTTTCTTGATCTGGTGGATACATCGGGATTTGATTATATCCTGAATAAGCATCCATGAACAAGATGTACTTGTATCTGGATGAGGCATCCACTAGAGTGTCAATACTTGGGAGTGGATAAGGATCTTTAGGGTAGACTTTGTTGAGGTCGGTATAATCAGTACACATCCGCCACTTCCCATTTGATTTTTTCACTAAGACGACATTGGCTAGCCATAGTGGGTATTTGACTTCTCTTATGAATCCTGCCTCTAGTAGAGCTTGTACCTGTTCTTCCGCCGCTTGGGATCTTTCCGGTCCGAGCTTCCTACGCCTCTACTGTACTGGCCGAGATCCTGGATACACTGCCAACTTGTGGCACATTAGTTTGGGATCTATACCCAGCATGACTGCGGCCTTCCATACAAAGAAGTCGACATTATCCCTGATGAACTGTATCAGGGACTCCTTTACATCTCCTTTTAGGGTTGCTCCAATATTTGTTGCTTTATCGGGGGCATCTCCGATCTGGACTTTTTTTATTTCGCCTTCAGGTTGTAGACGAAGTTCTTCCCGACCTCAAACTCCCCCAAGTTTGATGGTGTGAATTTCTTCTCCTTTGCCTCTAAGGTTTAGACTTTCGTTGTAGCAGCGACGCGCCGTTCTCTGGTCTCCTTTTATCGTAGCGATCCCTTCTGTGGTTGGGAACTTCATGCATAGATGTGGAGTCGAGACTACTGCGGCGAGTTGATTTAAGGTTGTCTGACCTATTAGGGCATTGTAAGCTGAGCTTACATCGACTACAATGTAGTCTATATTGAGTGTCCTTGACCGGTTTCCTTTTTCAAAGGTTGTGTGTAGTGAGATGTATCCAAGTGGTTGGAGAGGAGTGTCTCCTAATCCGAATAATTGGTTTGGATATGCTCTGAGGTCCTTTTCCTCTAGACCGAGTTTGTCGAAGGCGGTTTTGAATAAGATATTAGCCGAGCTTCCTTGGTCTACCAGTGTGCGATGGAGGTTAGCGTTTGCCAATATGATAGTGATGACCATGGGATCGTCATGTCCCGAGATGATGCCAGCCGCATCTTCTTCAGTGAAAGTAATAGTAGGGAGGTCGAGTGCTCCTTCTCCTCCCTCAATGTGATATACTTCTTTAAGATGTCTTTTGCGAGATGATTTGGAGATTCCTCCTCCCGCAAATCCTCCATGTATCATGTGGACATGTCTTTCCGGGGTACGAGGTGGTCGTTCAGTTCGTCCGGCCTCTTCATCCCTTCTTCTTTTTCTGGGCTTATCTATCTTGTTGGCTACGTACCGATCTAGTCTTCCTTCTCTTACCAAATTTTCTATGACATTTTTCAAGTCGAAGCACTCGTTGGTGGGATGTCCACAGATTCGATGATATTCACAATATTCTGTCCGATTTCCACCTCCTTTTCTACTTTTAATTGGTCGAAGTGGTGGAATCTTCTCAGTGTGGTATACTTCTCTGTAAACTTCCACAAGGGATACTCGAAAAGGGGTGTAAATGTGGTATTTTTTAATCTTCTCCCCATGTTGATCTTTTTTTTCTTGGACTCTTTTTCCTTGTCTTGGGAGGAGTAGGAGAATCCAGATTTTGAGGTCTCTCCTAGTCGAGAGTTTTTCTCCATGTTGATGTATTTCTCTGCTCGTTCTTACACTTCATTCAGAGATGTGGGATGTTTCTTTGATATGGAGTGACTAAAAAGTCCCTCTCGTAGGCCATTGATGAGTCCCATAATAGTTGCTTCTGTTGGCAGACTTTGTATGTCCAAACATGCTTTGTTGAATCTTTCCATGTAGTTGCGAAGACTTTCCCGATCTCCTTGCTTGATCCCTAATAGGCTTGGGGCGTGCTTGGTTTTGTCCTTCTGGATGGAGAATCTGGCCAGAAATTTCTTGGCTAAGTCGTCAAAGCTTGAGATGGATCTAGGTGGTGGGTTGTCGAACCATTTAATTACCGTCTTTGTTAAGGTAGTCAGAAAGGCTTTACATCAAATAGCGTCTGAGGCGTCAGTGAGATACATTTTGCTTCTGAAATTACTGAGATGATGGCTTGGATCGGAGGTACCGTCGTAAGGGGTCATGTCGGGAGCTTTAAAATCTTTTGGAACCTTGGCTCTCATGATTTCCTTGGTGAAGGAGTCTTGGTCCTTTTAAAGCATGTTATCATGACCGATTTGGATGGTCTTGTTTTTCAGGTCGGCTTCGAGTTTTAAGAGTTTATCCTCTAACTCTTGGCGTCGCCTAGTTTTTCTCTGGAGGTTTCTTTCGGCTTCGCACTGGTGTTCAGCCTCCTTTTTGAGTTGTTTGAGACGATCTTGCTGAGCCTGTAGTGCCTCCATGATTTCAGTATTTGATGAATTTTTATCGTTGTTAGGTTGAGGTATCTTCTTTGGTGTGGTGTCCGCATTTTTATGCGGTGTCCTGTTCTCTACATTAGAGTCGTGGTCGTTGTCAAGGTTGTCCGCCATGATAATGGGATGACTTCCAGGTTCCTCGGCAACGGCGCCAATGTTCCGAGGGTTACCTTAAACTGTAGGTCGATCTCGGATGAGACCTTCTGTATTGATCGGCGCTGATGTGTCCGACTTGTGGATGATGACCAGAACTGCTGATCCTTCATCACCGGAGGGTGGTGGTACCTGCAAGGGACTCTGATGCTTAAGTTAGCAAGGGTATTAAACAGGTTTTTAGTAGAATCAGAGTATGAGTTATACCTGGGTGCTCCAGTGTATTTATAATGGTGTGGAGTGATCTTCTCTTGAGATAAGATAGTTATCTTATCTTATCTTTGAGTGAAGTCATCTTATCTTCAAGGGAACCGCCTTTATCTTTCTAGACTTGGGCTGCCTTTAGATTTAGGTCGTGTTCCTCCGTTTGGGCCTCTGTAGCGATTTGGCCAACCTCTTTTATAAAGAGGTCGGGTAATCCTGGTCTGAACAGGTCGGTCGACTTGTCTTTAGTCAACCCGGGTCGTACAGCTCGACCCAGGGCATGAATAGTACCCAGTTCATCAACTCTACATTCATAAACTTGGTAGCCAGCATGAAGATCAAGCATCAGTTCACCTCGGTTGAGCACCCACAAGCAAATGGGCAAGCCGAGGCAGCCAACAAAGTTATACTGGCTGGATTAAAGAAAAGGCTACAAGATGCAAAGGGAGCTAGGGATGAAGAACTCCCTCAAGTATTATGGGCATATCGGACTACACCTCAGTCTGCCACGGGAGAAACGCCCTTCCGACTTGCTTATGGCATAGAAGCTATGATACTAGTCGAAATTAACGAGTAAAGTCCAAGGGTAAGGTTCTACGATGAGGTTGGCAACATTCAGGCACACAAAGAAGAAGTTGAACTACTCCCTGAAGTCCGAGAGCAAGCCCAGATAAGGGAAGCAGCATTGAAGCAAAGGATGACAAATAGATACAACAAGAAAGTCATTCGAAGAAGCTTCACCTCAGACGACTTGGTCCTGATCAGGAATGACATCAGCGTTAACAAGTCAGGTGACGGAAAACTCGCTGCTAATTAGAAAGGGCCATATAAGATAAGTGAAGTCCTTAAAAAGGGGTATTACAATGTATCCGACTTGAGTGGTGTCGAGCTCCCAAGATCGTGGCATGCTTGCAACATGAGGAGGTATTATAGCTAGAAGCGAACTCCACTTCCTGATGTACTCTTTTTCCTCGACTTCATGGTTTTTCCCAAAAGAGGGTTTTCCTGAAGGAGGTTTTAACGAGGCATCAAAGTGGGGACTAAGGGGTGATAGTCCTAAAATCCCTTAGTAGCTAAGTCAAACTTTTATAAAAGTTATCTCCATCAATTAATAAAGATTTTAGTCTATCTCTTTATAATTCCATTGTTATCATTATCCTACGAAATACACCGATTTAAGCTCGAAAAAGCGTGAAAATTCCATGACCGACTGATGAGCGGATAATTTATACACTTTTTGACATTATTTTCATATAGTTTTTAGCATGTTTTAATTACTTTTTAGTATATTTTTATTAGTTTTTATGAAAAAATTATATTTCTAGACTTTACTATGAGTTTGTATGTTTTTCTGTGATTTTAGGTATTTTCTGGCTGAAATTGAGGGACCTGAGCAAAAATCTGATTCAGAGGCTGAGAAAGGACTGCATATGCTGTTGGATTCTGACCACCCTGCACTCGAAGTGGATTTTCTGGAGCTAAAGAAGCCCAATTAGTGCGCTCTCAATTTTATTGGAAAGTAGACATCTTGGGCTTTCCAGAAATATATAATAGTCCATACTTTGCTCGCGATTTGATGGCCCAAACTGGCGTTCAAACGCCCACTAGAGACCCTTTTCTGGCGTAAAACGCCAGAACTGGCACCAAAGCTAGAGTTAAACGCCCAAACTGGAACCCAAGCTGGCGTTTAACTCCAAGAATGGCCTATGCACGTGAAAGCTTTAAGGCTCAACCCAAACACTCACCAAGTGGGCCTCAAAAGTGGATTTCTGCATTATCTGCACTTAGTTACTCAATTTCTGTAAACCTAGGTTACTAGTTTAGTATAAATAGCACTTTATACTATTGTATAAGGAGCTTTTTTATCACTTTTCATCTTTTCATCTTTTGGATCAATTACGCCATTTGGGAGGCTGGCCATTTGGCCATGTCTAGACCCTTTTCTTATGTATCTTTCAACGGTGGAGTTTCTATACCTCAGAGATTAAGGTGAGGAGCTCTGTTGTTCCTCATGAATGAATGCAATTACTATTGTTTCTCTTTCAATTCACGCCTACTTCTTCTCCAAGATATACTCTCGTACTTAATTTAGTTAAGTCAGAATGAAGGGGTGACTCGTGACAATCACCCACTATCTTCGTTACTCGCTTAGCCAAGATCCGCGTGCCTGACAACCACAAGCGGTCTACATGATGTTCAACGTAGTCATTGGGCGACAACTAGAGTATAGTCTCTTTGGTCTCTGATCCACAGATCTGAGTCGTCTCTCCTGACAACAGAGCATTCGAATCCGTGCGATTAAAACCTTCGTGGTATAAGCTAAAACCAATTGGCAGCATTCCTGAGATCTGGAAAGTCTAAATCGTGTCTGTGGTATTTCGAGTAGGATCTGGGAATGGATGACTATGACGAGCTTCAAACTCACGAATGTTGGGCGCAGTGACAGTGTGCAAAAGGATAAATGTATCTTATTCTGACACAAGTGAGAACCGACAGATGATTAGCCCTACGGAAACGTAGTTGGACCATTTTCACTGAGAGGACTGATGGTAGCCATTGACAACGGTGATCCCCCAACATACAGCTTGCCATGGAAGGGAGTACGCATGATTGGGTGAAGATAATAGGTGGTACACGAAATTGTGATCCTCAACAATGGTGCCCAAAGACTTGGTGTTGTTGCCTGAATCTCGAATAATCCCCGGCTCCAAACTTAAACTTGGTGCTCGAATTATGATTCACACTCTGTCACAACTCCATGCAGCTGACCAGCAAGTGCACTGGGTCGTCCAAGTAATACCTTACGTGAGTAAGGGTCGATCCCACAGAGATTGTTGGCTTGAAGCAAGCTATGGTGTTCTTGTAAATCTCAGTCAGGCGGATTCAAATGGTTATGGAGGTTTTAATAATTAAAAGATAAATAAAACATAAAATAAAGATAGAGATACTTATGTAATTCATTGGTGGGAATTTCAGATAAGCATATGGAGATGCTTGTTCCTTCTGAATCTCTGCTTTCCTACTGTCTTCATCCAATCATTCATACTCCTTTCCATGGCAAGCTGTATGTTGGGGGATCACCGTTGTCAATGGCTACCGTCCGTCCTCTCAGCAAAAATGGTCCTCTATGGTTTCTATACGGCTAATCAACTTTCGGATTGCTCGTCTCGGATAAAAAATACCAGGCACAGCTACCACATGGCTAATCATCTGTCGGTTCTCACTCGTGTTGGAATAGGATCCATTGATCCTTTTGCGTCTGTCACTACGCCCAACCTTCGTGAGTTTGAAGCTCATCATAGTCATCCCATCCCAGATCCTACTCGGAATACCACAGACAAGGTTTAGACTTTCCGGATCTCAAGAATGCTGCCAATGGATTCTAGCTTATACCACGAAGATTCTAATCTCGGATTTAGATGCTCTATTCTCAGGAGAGACGATGTGAATCATTGATTAGAGATCCAAGAGATACTCCTTCAAGCTTGTTTTCATGTAGAACGGAAGTGGTTGTCAGGCATGCGTTCATAAGTGAGAATGGTGATGAGTGTCACATAATCATCACATTCATCAGGTTCTTGTGTGCGAATGAATATCTTAGAATAAGAATAAGCATGAATTGAATAGAAAAACAGTAATACTTTGCATTAATACTCGAGGTACAGCAGAGCTCCACACTTTAATCTATGGTGTGTAGAAACTCCACCGTTGAAAATACATAAGTGATAATGGTCCAGGCATGGCCGAATGGCTAGCCCCCAAACGTGATCAAGATATCTCAAAATAGTCAAAAGACAATCTAAGATCAAAAGATCAACAAAAAGACCCTGTATACAATAGTAAAAAGTTCTATTTATACTAAACTAGTTACTAGGGTTTACAGAAATAAGTTTAAGTGCAGAAATCCACTTTCGGGGCCCACTTTGGTGTGTGCTTTGGCTGAGCCTTGGGCTTTCACGTGTAGAGACTTCTTTTGGAGTTAAACGCCAGGTTGCAACGTGTTTTTGGCGTTTAACTCTGGTTTGTGACGTGTTTCTGGCGTTTTACTCCAGAATAAAGCATGGAGCTGGCGTTGAACGCCAGTTTGCATCATCTAAACTCGGACAAAGTATGGAAAATTATATATTGTTGGAAAGCCCTGGATGTCTACTTTTCAACGCAATTGAGAGCGCGCCATTTGGGTTTCTGTAGCTCCAAAAAATCCATTTTGAGTGCAGGGAGGTCAGAATCCAACAGCATCTGCAGTCCTTTTTCAGCCTCTGATCAGATTTTTGCTCAGGTCCCTCTGTTTCAGCCACAAATTATCTGAAATCATAGAAAAACACACAAACTCATAGTAAAGTCCAGAAATGTGATTTTTGCTTAAAAACTAATTAAAATATACTAAAAACTACCTAAAAATAATGCCAAAAAGCGTATAAATTATCCGTTCATCACAACACCAAACTTAAATTGTTGCTTGTCCCCAAGCAACTGAAAATCAAATGGGATAAAAAGAAGAGAATATACTATAAATTCTAAAATATCAATGAAGCTTTGTTCTAATTAGATGAGCAGGACTAGTAGTTGTTTGCTTCTGAACAGTTTTAGCATCTCACTTTATCCTTTGAAGTTTAGAATGATTGGCATCTATAGAAACTCAGAATTCAGATAGTGTTATTGATTCTCCTAGTTAAGTATGTTGATTCTTGAACACAGTTACTTTATGAGTCTTGGCCGTGGCCCTAAGCACTTTGTTTTCCAGTATTACCACCGGATACATAAATGCCACAGACACATAACTGGGTGAACCTTTTCAGATTGTGACTCACCTTTGCTAAAGTCCCCAGTTAGAGGTGTCCAGGGTTCTTAAGCACACTCTTTTTTCTTTGGATCACGACTTTAACCACTCAGTCTCAAGCTTTTCACTTGGACCTGCATGCCACAAGCACATGGTTAGGGACAGCTTGATTTAGCCGCTTAGGCCTGGATTTGTTTCCTTGGGCCCTCCTATCCATTAATGCTCAAAGCCTTGGATCCTTTTTACTCTTGCCTTTTGGTTTTAAGGGCTATTGGCTTTTTCTGCTTGCTTTTTCTTTTTCTTTCTATTTTTTTCGCCACTTTTTTTTTTTTGCAAGCTTTGTATTCACTACTTTTTCTTGCTTCAAGAATCAATTTTATGATTTTTCATATTACAAATAACATTTCTCTTGTTCATCATTCTTTCAAGAGCCAACAAATTTAACATTCATAAAATTCAATATAAAAAATATGCACTGTTCAATCATTCATTCAGAAAACAAAAAGTATTGTCACCACATCAATATAATTAAACTAATTTCAAGGATGAATTCGAAATTCATGTACTTCTTGTTCTTTTGTTTTTAGAACATTTTTCGAAATTCATGGAATTATTCATAGCTTTAAGACATAGACACTAGACACTAATGATCATGTAGTAAAGACACAAAACATAGACAAACATAGGCTTAAAAACCGAAAACAGAAACATAAGTAGACAAGGAGATTAAGGAATGAGTCCACCTTAGTGAGGGTGGTGCCTTCTTCTTGAGGAACCAATGGTGCTCTTGAGCTTCTCTATGTCTCTTCCTTGCCTTTGTTGCTCCTCCCTCATAACTCTTTGATCTTCTCTAATTTCATTGAGAATGATGGAGTGCTCTTGGTGTTCCAACCTTAATTGATTCATGTTGTAACTCAAACCTTCTAGAGAAGTGTTGAGTTGTTCCCAATAGTTATTTGGAGGAAATTACATCCCTTGAGGCATCTCAGGGATTTCTTGATGATGAGCTTCCTCATGCGTCTCTTGAGATCCATGAGTGGGCTCTCTTGTTTGATCCATCCTTTTCTTAGTGATGGGCTTATCCTCTTCAATGAGGATGTCTCCTTCTATGACAACTCCAGCTAAGTTGCATAGATGACAAATGAGATGAGGAAAAGCTAGCCTTGCCAAGGTGGAGGGCTTTTCGGCCACTTTGTAGAGTTCTAGAGAGATAACTTCATGAACTTCTACTTTCTCTCCAATCATGATGCTATGGATCATGATGGCCCAATCCACAGTTACTTCGGATCGGTTGCTAGTGGGAATGATGGAGCGTTGGATGAACTCCAACCATCCTCTAGCCACAGGCTTAAGGTCCAGTCTTCTCAATTAAACCGGCTTGCCTTTTGAGTCTCTTTTCCATTGAGCTCCTTCCACACATATGTCCATGAGGACTTGGTCCAACCTTTTATCAAAGTTGACCCTTCTAGTGTAGGGGCGTGCGTCTTCTTGCATCATAGGCAAGTTGAATGCCAACCTTAGATTCTCCGGACTGAAATCTAAGCATTTTCCCCGAACCATTGTAAGCCAATTCTTTGGGTTTGGGTTCATGCTTTGATCATGGTTCCTAGTGATCCATGCGTTTGCATAGAACTCTTGAACCATTAAGATTCCGACTTGTTGAATAGAATTAGAGAGAACTTCCCATCCTCTTCTTTGAATTTCATATCGGATCTCCGGATATTCGCCCTTTTTGAGCTTAAAAGGGACCTCGGGGGATCACCTTTTTCTTAGCCACAACTTCATAGAAGTGGTCTTGATGGGCTTTTGAGATGAATCTCTCCATCTCCCATGGCTCAGAGGTGGAAGCAATTGCCTTCTCTTTCCTCTTTCTTGAGGTTTCTCTGGCCTTAGGTGCCATCAATGGTTATGGAAAAATGAAAAAGCTATGCTTTTACCACACCAAACTTAGAATATTGCTCGCCCTCGAGCAAAAGAAGAAAGAATATGAGAATAAGAAGAAGAAAATGGAGGAGATGGATGTAGGGTTGTGTTTCGGCCAAGAGGGAGAAGAAGAGTGTTTGTTGTGTGAATGGGAAGGAGTAGTGAGGGATTTATATAGGAGTTGGGGAAGGGTAGGTTCGGCCATTAGGGTTGGGTTTGGAAGGGAATTGATTTTTAAATTTGAAGGTAGGTGGGGTTTATGGGAAAGAGTGGATGGATGTGAGTGGTGAAGGGTATTTGGGGAAGAGTGTGAAGAAGAGAAAAAGTGATTGAGGTAGGTGGGGATCCTGTGGGGTCCACAGATCCTGAGGTGTCAAGGATTTATCATCCCTGCACCAAGTAGGCGTGTAAACGCCCTCTCTATGCAATCCTGGCATTTAACACCAATTTGCAGCATGTTTCTGGCGTTAAACGCCAATTCCATGCTTGTTTCTGGCGTTTAACGCCAGCTTGATGCTTCTTTCTGGCGTTAAACGTCAGCTCTATGCTCCTTACTGGCGTTTAAACGCCAGTAAGCTCCTCCTCTAGGGTGTGCTATTTTTAATGCTGTTTTTTATGTTTCTTCAATTTTTGCAGTTGTTTTTGTGATTCACATGATCTTGAACCTAAGAAGACATAAAATACAATAGGAAAAAAATATAAATAAATAAAAATTGGGTTGCCTCCCAACAAGCGCTTCTTTAATGTCAATAGCTTGACAATGAGCTCTCATGGAGCTTCACAGATGTTCAAAGCATGATGATGGCCTCCCAACACCAAACTTAGAGTTTGAATGTGGGGCCTTCTCAACACCAAACTTAGAGTTTGGTTGTGGTCTCCCAACACCAAACTTAGAGTTTGAGTGTGGGGGCTTTGTTTGACTCTGTATTGAAAGAAGCTTATCGTGTCTCTTTTCCATGTTTACAGAGGGATGACCTTGAGCCTTAAACACAAGGTAGTCCCCATTCAATTGAAGGACTAGTTCACATTTGTCAACATCAATTACAGCTTTTGCTGTGGCTAGGAAGGGTCTTCCAAGAATGATGGATTCATCCTCATCCTTCCCAGTGTCTAAGATTATGAAATCAGCAGGGATGTAAAGGCCTTTAACCTTTACCAACACGTCCTCTACCAATCCATAAGCTTGTTTCATTGACTTGTATGTCATCTCCAATGAGATTCTTGCAGCTTGCACCCAAAGATCCCCAGTTTCTCCATTATAGAGAGTGACATAAGGTTTATTCCTGACCCCAGGTCACACAGAGCTTTTTCAAAGGTCATGGTGCCTATGGTACAAGGTATTAGGAATTTACCAGGGTCCTGCTTCTTTTGAGGTAAAGTTTGCTGAACCCATGTATTTAGTTCATTAATGAGCAAGGGAGTTTCATCTTCCCAAGTCTCATTACCAAATATCTTGGCATTCAGCTTCATGATTGCTCCTAGATATTGAGCAACTTGCTCTTCAGTGACATCTTCATCCTCTTCAGAGGAAGAATAGTTCTCAGAGCTCATGAATGGCAGAAGGAGGTTTAATGGAATCTCTATGGTCTCTACATGAGCCTCAGATTCCTTTAGGTCCTCAATAGGGAGCTCCTTTCTGTCTGGAGGACATCCCATGAGGTCTTCCTTATTGGATTCATGTCCTCCCCTCCTCTATGGATTTGTCCATTTTGATTATATCAATGGCCTTCCACTCTCTTTTCGAATTTTCTTCTGTATTGCTTGGGAGAGTACTAGGAGGAATTTCAGTGACTTTCTTATTCAGCTGGCCCACCTGTGCCTCCAAATTTCTTATGGAGGACCTTGTTTCATTCATGAAACTTACAGTGGCCTTAGAGAGATCAGAGACTATGTTTGCTAAGCTAGAGTGGCTCTGCTCAGAATTCTCTGTCTATTGCTGAGAAGATGATGGAAAAGGTTTGCTATTGCCAAACCTGTTTCTTCCACCATTATTATTATTGAAGCCTTTTTGGGGCTTCTGTTGATCCTTCCATGAAAGATTTAGATGATTTTTCCATGAAGGATTATAAGTGTTTTCATAGGCTTCACCTATGTAATTCACCTCTTCCATTGCTGGGTTCTCAGGACCATAAGCTTCTTCTTCAGAAGATGATTCTTTAGTACTGTTGGATGCATTTTGTAATCCATTCAGACTCTGAGAAATCATATTGACTTGCTGAGTCAATATTTTGTTCTGAGCCAGTATGGCATTCAGAGTATCAACCTCAAGAACTCCTTTCTTCTGGTTCGTCCCATTATTCACAGGATTTCTCTCAGAATTGTACATGAACTGGTTATTTGCAACCATTTCAATGAGTTCCTGGGCTTCTGCAGGCGTTTTCTTCAGATGAATGGATCCACCTGCAGAATGGTCCAATGACATTTTAGATAATTCAGACAGACCATCATAGAATATATCCAGGATGCTCCATTCTGAAAGCATGTCAAAAGGACACTTTCTGGTCAATTGTTTGTATCTTTCCCAAGCTTCATAGAGGGATTCACCTTCTCTTTGCCTGAAGGTTTGAACATCCACTCTAAGCTTGCTCAGCTTTTGAGGAGGAAAGAACTTGGCTAGAAAAGCCGTGACTAGCTTTTCCCAAGAGTTCAAGCTATCTCTAGGTTGTGAATCCAACCATGTTCTAGCTCTGTCTCTTACAGCAAAAGGGAAAAGTATAAGCTTGTAGACCTAGGATCAACTCCATTGGTCTTAACAGTATCACAGATCTGCAAGAATTCAGTTAAGAACTGATAAGGATATTCTGATGGAAGTCCATGAAATTTGCAGTTCTGTTGCATTAGAGAAACTAATTGAGGCTTTAGCTCAAAGTTGTTTGCTCCAATGGCAGGGATCGAGATGCTTCTTCCATAGAAATTGGAAGTAGGTGTAGTATAATCACCAAGCATCCTCCTTGCATTGTTATTGTGTTTATTATTTTTGGCTGCCATCTCCTCTTCTTTTTCAAAAATTTCTGTAAGGTTTTCTCTGGATAGTTGTATTTTAGCTTCTCTTAATTTCTTCTTCAGAGTCCTTTCAGGTTCAGGGTCAGCTTCAACAAGAATATTCTTATCCTTGCTCCTGCTCATATGAAAAAGAAGGGAACAGAAAATAATAATAGGGATCCTCTTTGCCACAGTAGAGAGGCTCCTTTATGTGAGTAGAAGAGAAGAAGAAAAAATCTGAACACAGAGAGAGAGGGTTCGAATTTTTTTGGTAAGTGGAGAGGAAGTGTTAGTAAATAAATAAAATAAATAAGACGAGATGAGGGGGAGAGAATTTCAAAAATAATTTTGAAAAAGATGTTAGTAATTTTCGAAAATTAAAAGTGAAAAAGTGGTTAGGTGGTTTTGAAAAAGATTTTGAAATTAATTTTGAAAAGATAAAAAGTTAGAAAAAGATATTTTGAAATTAAAGTTTGAAAAAGATATGATGTGAAAAAGATATGTTTGAAAAGATATTATTTGAAAAAGATATTTTTGAAAAAGATATGATTAAAAAGATATGATTGAAATTAGTTTTGAAAAAGATTTAATTTTTAGAATTACAATTAATGACTTAACTCACAAGAAATCACAAAATATGATTCTAGAATTTAAAGTTTGAATCTTTCTTAACAAGAAAGTAACAAACTTGAAATTTTTGAATCAAAACATTAATTGTTATCATTAATTTCGAAAATATGATGTAAAAATAAGAAAAAGATTTTGAAAAATTTTGAGAAAGATTTTTGAGAATTTTTCGAAAACAAAGAGAAAAATGGAAAAGATTTGATTTTTGAAAAAGATTTTGAAAAGATAAGATTTTTAAAATTGAAATCTTTGACTTGACCCACAAGAAACAACTAATTTTAAAAATTTTTGACTAAGTCAACACAAAGATTTCGAAATTTATGAGCAAAATAAGAAAAAATATTTTTTTATTTTTGACATTTAATGAGGAGAGAAAAAAATACTAAAATGACTCAACACACAAAAATTATGAATCAAAACACATGATGCATGCAAGAACACTATGAATGTCAAGATGAACACCAAGAACACTTTGAAGATCATGATGAACATCAAGAACTTATTTTTGAAAAATTTTCAAGAAGAGAAAACATGCAAGACACCAAACTTAGAAATCTTTCATGTTTAGACATTATGAATGCAAGAATGCATATGAAAAATACCATACAACACAAAACAATAAAATATGAAGATCAAACAAGAAAATTCATCAAGAACAACTTGAAGATCATGAAGAATGCAATGCATGAATTTTCGAAAAATGCATGAAAAATAGAAATATGCAATTGACACCAAACTTAAAACATGACACAAGACTCAAACAAGAAACACAAAATATTTTTTATTTTTATGATTTTATTAATTTTTTTGTATTTTATTTTATTTTTTTCGAAAACATATAGGAAAAAGGAAGTAATGAATCCAAAGTCCTCAATCAGAATTCCAGGAATCATGCAATATTAGTCTAAAGCTCCGGTCCAGGAATTAGACATGGCTTAATAGCCAGCCAAGCTTTTGTGAAAGCTCCGGTCCAAAACACTAGACATGGCCAATGGCCAGCCAAGCTTTAGCATACAAATCAGACATACAACAGCTGATACTTCATCCAACTTCATATGCTGATAAGGGGAAGCCTCAGTCCAAAAGAATTAGACATGGCTTTACAGCCAGCCAGGCTTCAACATGTTACCATGAAACTCTAGAATTCATTCTTAAGAATTTAGAATGATTTTTGAAAACAGGTGATGAATTTTTGAAAGATTTTTTGAAAAATTTTTGAAAATAAAATGAAAAGAAAATTACCTAATCTGAGCAACAAGATGAACCGTCAGTTGTCCAAACTCGAACAATCCCCGGCAACAGCGCCAAAAACTTGGTACACAGAATTGTGATCCTCAACAATGGCGCCCAAAGACTTGGTGTTGTTGTCGGAATCTTGAACAATCCCCGGTTCCAAACTCAAACTTGGTCCTCGAATTATGATTCACACTCTGTCACAACTCCATGCAGCTGACCAGCAAGTGCACTGGGTCGTCCAAGTAATACCTTACGTGAGTAAGAGTCGATCCCACGGAGATTGTTGGCTTGAAGCAAGCTATGGTCATCTTGTAAATCTCACTCAGGTGGATTCAAATGGTTATGGAGGTTTTAATAATTAAAAGATAAATAAAACATAAAATAAAGATAGAGATACTTATGTAATTCATTGGTGGGAATTTCAGATAAGCATATGGAGATGCTTGTTCCTTCTGAATCTCTGCTTTCCTACTGTCTTCATCCAATCATTCATACTCCTTTCCATGGCAAGCTGTATGTTGGGGGATCACCGTTGTTAATGGCTACCGTCCGTCCTCTCAGTGAAAATGGTCCTCTATGGTTTCTGTACGGCTAATCAACTGTCGGATTGCTCGTCTCGGATGAAAAATACCAGGCACAGCTACCACATGGCTAATCATCTGTCGGTTCTTACTCCTGTTAGAATAGGATCCATTGATCCTTTTGCATCTTTTACTACGCCCAACCTTCGTGAGTTTGAAGCTCGTCACAGTCATCCCATCCCAGATCCTACTCGGAATACCACAGACAAGGTTTAGACTTTCCGGATCTCAAGAATGCTGCCAATGGATTCTAGATTATACCACGAAGATTCTAATCTCGGATTCAGATGCTCTGTTCTCAGGAGAGACGATGTGAATCGTTGATTAGAGATCCAAGAAATACTCATTCAAGCTTGTTTTCATGTAGAACGGAAGTGGTTGTTAGGCACGCGTTCATAAGTGAGAATGGTTATGAGTGTCACATAATCATCACATTCATCAGGTTCTTGTGTGCGAATGAATATCTTAGAATAAGAATAAGCATGAATTGAATAGAAAAACAGTAGTACTTTGCATTAATACTCGAGGTACAGCAGAGCTCCACACCTTAATCTATGGTGTGTAGAAACTCCACCGTTGAAAATACATAAGTGATAATGGTCCAGGCATGGCCGAATGACCAGCCCCCAAACGTGATCAAGAGATCTCAAAATAGTCAAAAGACAATCTAAGATCAAAAGATCAACGAAAAGACCCTGTATACAATAGTAAAAAGTTCTATTTATACTAAACTAGTTACTAGGGTTTACAGAAATAAGTTTAAGTGCAGAAATCCACTTCCGGGGCCCACTTTGGTGTATGCTTGGGCTGAGCCTTGGGCTTTCACGTGTAGAGACTTCTTTTGGAGTTAAACGCCAGGTTGCAACGTGTTTTTGGCGTTTAACTCTGGTTTGTGACGTGTTTCTGGCGTTTTACTCCAGAATAAAGCATAGAGCTGGCATTGAACGCCAGTTTGCATTGTCTAAACTCGAACAAAGTATAGACTATTATATATTGCTGGAAAGCCCTGGATGTCTACTTTCCAACGCAATTGAGAGTGCGCCATTTGGGTTCCTGTAGCTCCAGAAAATCCATTTCGAGTGCAGGAAGGACAGAATCTAACAGCATATGCAGTCCTTTTTTAGCCTCTGATCAGATTTTTGCTCGGGTCCCTCAATTTCAGCCAGAAATTACCTGAAATCACAGAAAAACACACAAACTCATAGTAAAGTCCAGAAATGTAATTTTTGCTTAAAAACTAATAAAAATATACTAAAAACTAATTAAAACATACTAAAAACTACCTAAAAACAATGCCAAAAAGCATATAAATTATCCGCTCATCAATAGGAAAGTAGAGGTTCAGAGGCAACAAAGCATCTCCAAACACTTATCTGAAATCTCCACCAAGGAATTACATAAATATCTTTATCTTAATTTATGTTTTATTTATCTTTTAATTATCAAAACCTCATAATCATTTGAATCCGCCTGACTAAGATTTACAAGATGACCATAGCTTGCTTCAAGCCGACAATCTCCGTGGGATCGACCCTTACTCACGTAAGGTATTACTTGGACGACCCAGTGCACTTGCTGGTTAGTTGTATTGGAGTTGTGAAAAGTGTGAATCACAATTCCGTGCACCAAGTTTTTGGCGCCGTTTCCAGGGATTGTTCGAGTTTGGACAACTGATGGTTCATCTTGTTGCTTAGATTGTGTAATTTTATTTTTGCTTAAGCTTTCTTTTATTTTTATTTTAATTTTCGAAAAAAAAATAAAAAGTTTTCGAAAAATTCAACAAAAATTTTTAAAAATGAATTCCACTTTAGAACTTCATGATGATATGTTGAAACCTGGCTGGCTGTTAAGCCATTTCTAATCTTTTGGACTGAGATTTCCACTTATCGTTGAAGGAGTCTTTTGATTCCCATCTATTTGGCTGTTGTATGTAATGCTATGCTAAAACCTGGCTAGCTATTAAGCCATGTCTAATCTTTTGGACCGAGGTTTTAGACTCATCATTGCAGGAGCCTGACGTGGTGGAAATTGGCAGATTAAGAATTATTAAGAAAAATAGCGTTGCAAGTACAGCTCTTAACCAGCAAAAATCCACTTGTCAATTTAGAAAAGAGTTGTCACAGATTTTAGAAATAAAATACTGGGAGTATGAATCCCAGGTCGTCTCCCAACGAGTTGCAGAGAGATGTGCTATTTTATCAATCAGAGGTTTTCCAAAATGGTTTTGATGTTTGATAAACAGGAAATTAAATCAGGGAATTTATGTAATTTATATAAAAATCTTGACTGGGGGAAGATTAATCAGAGGTTCTATCCTTGTTGGAATTTTCTCAAAATCAATTAATAATTGGTAGTTGTTTCTACTTAGTTAACCCTCAACAAATGAAGGAAAGTCAAGTTAAAAGTCAACTTCTATTCACAAGTCCTAATCCTCTCCCTTGGGAAGGATTAGAGTTAGTGACTAACAAGCCAACCAACAATGAACCAATCACAATTGAACTCTTGAGTATTCCAACTCAAGGTTCTCCTTTTAATCAACTCCCAATCAAGTTGGGAAACTACTCCATTATCATATGTGTAGACTTCACAAAATTAAGAGAGAAAATAGAAAGAGACATGATAAATAATAATCAAAAAAATCAATTAAAATTAAAAATAGTCTTGTATTAATGAACTCTAAAAATAATCTAATGTCAACTCTGGACAAATTAAGAATATGGAAGAGTAAATGAAAAGTAGGTAAACAAACTAGAATGACCAATTCCAGAGGTAGGCTCTTCTCAATAACCAAAGCCAAAATCTTCAAATCCTAAATTATGAGTGTGAAAAGAAAAACCTAGAGGGAGAGTAGAATCAGATCTAAAAACTCAAAATTATGCGGAATGAATGTTCTCCTTTTTTGTCTCTGCATGTTCCCTGGCTCTAATCTACATTTCTGGGCCAAAAGCTGGGTAAAAATGCGGCCCAGAATTCACGCCAGCGATTTCTGTAAATTCTGCAGATCGCGCACGTCACGCGACCGCATCGTCTACATGTTCGCGTCATCTAGCATTTTTCCGTGCCGCGCGTGCGCGTCATCCACGCATTCGCGTCACTTGTGCAGCTTCCAATCCACGCGGTCGTGTCAGGCACGCGAGCACGTCACTGCAATTTCCTCTATTTCACGTGGTCACGTGAACCATGCGCCCGCGTCACTTCTCGCTGGTCATCTCCTCAACTTCTTGTGTTCCTTCCATTTTTGCAAGCTTCCTCTCCATTCTCTAAGTCATTCCTGCCCTATGAAGCCTGAAACACTTAATATACAGATCACGACATCGAATGGTATAAAGGAGACTAAAAATATACAATTAAAAGATCTTTAGGAAGCAAGTTTTCAATCATATAACATTTTCAGGAAGGAATTGTAAATACATGCAAATTATATGAATAAGTGGGTGAAGACTTGATAAAACCACTCAATTAAACACAATTTAAATCATAAAATAATGGTTTATCAACCTCCCCACACTTAAACATTAGCATGTCCTTATGCTCAGTTGAAGGAGATAAATATGAATGGATAGGGACATGTAAGACTCATGCAATGCAATGCAACCTATATATATGAATGCAACTATATGGTTCTATCTATTCAATTAAAATCAAATAAGTTCTCTAAGACAAACATAGATCAAATCCCACTAATTCAAATCATGTAGTAAAAGCAAGTAAATTTATAAGAAGATAGCTCATGAAAGCAGAGAACATAGAATCAAGCATTGAACCCTCACTGATGGTGTGTGTGCACTCTAATCTCTCTAGTGTATAGGGTAATCACTCTATTCTTCTCTAATCATGCTTTCTAATTTTTGTTCTTCACCTAACCAATCAACAACATTTAATGTACCAATGCAAACATCATGAGGTCTTTTCAAGGTTGTAATGGGGCTAAGGTAAAGGTAAGGATACATGTATAGCCAAGTGAGCTAAAATATGAATCTTTGACTAACCTAAGCTCTTACCTAACATACACATACTCTATGTAATTCTAAAATCACGCCTAACTACCCATAATTCCTACTTTTGTATCACATACTCATGTACCAAAATTTTTTTTATATTTCTTTACTTTTATCACATGTGCATTGATTTTTCTATTAAAGCTTAACATTGGGGTATTTTTGTCCCCTTATTTATTTACTTATTTATTGAATATTTTTGGATTTTTTAATAGAAAAATAATCATAACTTATCAATGCACATGGATTTTCCATTATTTTTCTATTTTAGTTTTTCATGAGTAGGTACCCAAATTCTCAATATTTTATCAAAGTAAAAACATAACACATTCCCTTATTAACCTATGTTCCCACAGTTTTCCCACACTTAGTTGATGCACAATCTCTATCTTAAGCTAACCAAAGATTCAATTGGGATATTTAATTTGTTTTTTCGCTTAAGACTAGTGATGTGGTAAAATATAGAATAAATGGGATTAAAAGGCTCAAAGTGGCTAACAAGGGTGACATAAAAGGGTAGGCTTATTTGGGATAAGTGAGCTAAATAAATGATGGCCTCAATCATATGCAAGCATGTAAATACATTAAGCATTGGACATATAGGATGAAACAAAATAAAGATTACAATCATAGAGAAGTAAACACACAAGAATAAAATATTTATGGTTAAATAATGTAACCATATAAATAAGCTCAAAATCTCACAGGTTGTGTGTTCTTTGGCTCAAAAACCATGTTCCAAATACAACTTCAAACAAATTTAACACAAAAATTTTGATTTTAAATTAGTGAAATTTTTTCAAAAATAGGGTCTTAAAAGAAACTTGTTATATTTCAACCAAATAGAACATGTATGTAACTAATCCTATTTCTAAATAATCTATACTATCCTAAAGAAAAGCTCATTAAATATCCTACTTTATTGATGTTAGGAAAGAGAACTTACCTCCGGAAGTCAGGTACTGACCGACCTCCCCACACTTAAGGCTTTACACCGTCCTCGGTGCCATCTGTCAAGAACAAGGGTGGGCTGGTGGCAGTATCTCTACAGTCGGGACCGTCATGGCTCCCTGTGCTGGTAAATGAAGTGGAGTCCGGGGTATCTGGGGTCCAGTCATGTCTGTGGTCTCCTTTGAGCAGCTCCTTGAGGTATGTGAAGCGGCGCTGGTTACGGTGCTCTCTTAGCTTTGCTTTCTATTCTTGTCGGTCTAATCTCTCAAGTATCTGATGGAGCAGCTGACTTGGTGAAGATGCTTGTGGTGTGGAAGGAGGAATATCTGCAGCTTGTTCTGCAGGCTGGCTGGTAGTGGCTGCTGGAGGTCTGAGATATTTCCCGTTAGGGACATACTGATCATCCCGTGGAAGTATGGCTTTGGTGTCCCCAGCTCTGTAGGAGACTCCGGCTGCTGAGACAAGATCAGAAACTAAGGTGGGAAAAGGTAGGTTGCCCACAATTTGTACATGTCCCATGGCATTCCGGATGTGTCTTGGTAAGTTTAAAGGCTGGTCTGTAAGGATGCACCATAGTAGAATGGCCATGTCTGCAGTGAAGGAGGACTCATGAATACTCGGAAAGACATAATTGGACATAATCTATGACCATACGCGAGCCTCCAAGGTAAGAGTGGAAGCCGATATTCCCTTAGGCCGGGAACGATGGTAACCAAAAATCCATCTGCTGCCAGGTTGTGCGATAACTCTGAGAATAGCGTCCCAGTCAAATTGGTACGTCTGGCGCTTAAGTGCGGCTTCTTGAAATGTGTTCAGTCCTTCTGGAGCAGGGGGGAGATCTAAGGCTCGTTGAATTACCTCCTCAGTGATGGGGACTTGCTTCTGACGGACATAGACAAACTGCAGGATTGGTAAGTGGAAATTGGAGTAGAACTCAACTACCCATGAAAGATTAACCTGCTGCAGCTGTCTCTGTAGGAATCCCCAGTGTCTTCGTGCAATGCGGGGCTCAACAAATTTAGCAATTTTGGTTGGGAGGATGAGAAGGTGTTTATTATTGTAATTTTGCTCCGCCAGGATGGGGAATATCTGCTCACAGTAGCGGTTGGGAAATCGCGCAGTGTCCTTTGCTGGGAAGGCTCTCTCTTTTTCATCGACCTTTATGATCCTCTTAATTCTTTTTGTTGAGGGCTTAACTGCAGTTGAAGATGGCTCTGCCACTAATGCTCTTTTTGTTCCTCTCCTTGCTGTTGATTTGGGGGTAGCTTTCTCCTTTCCTTTCTTGGTGGCCATCCTAAAAAGGGAAAGAGAAAGTAACTTATTAAATTTAAGGGTTAGAGCAAAAGAGACAAGAAAGGAGATAATTAATGCACGGTAAGGGAGGATGTTGTTAACACATGGTCTAGACTACATGTGAAAAGTCCATCAATAAAAATATAGCAAGTGCATGTGATGACAATTGAATGCAAGGCGTTTAGTGGCATGCCGACAAGGGCATGAGTAGCATAGGTCTAACAGTCAATGTCCAAGTTGAATTATCAATCCTTTCAAACTAACAATCTGTTTGTAATGACAATTATATTTAATCAATAAAATTCAAAAGGAGTTTTGTGAAAAACTGGCATTAGAAAAGTAGGAAAAAATATGATACAATGCACAATGCCATATGGGCTTTTTCACAAACACTTAGCTTGCATGGTAAATAAGTTGAGGAAAGTATGACTTTGATCATGCAAGCAACCCTTTTAAGAGGTAATATGAATTGTCAAACAGTTCCACAATAATTCACAAGCGAAAATTGTAGAGAATAATGACCCAAATAGATTTCCAACATTAATTAAAGAAAGTATGGATAAAGAAAATGAGATGAAGAGAAGAAAAGCATAAATAAAAATAAGAAAAGAGTGAAAAAAAGTGAAGAGGGAAGAAGAAAAAACCTTGGTGATTGTGGTGAAAAAGAAGGTGTAGAAAGTGAGAAGTGAGAAAGAAGAAAGAAGGAAGAAGAGGGGAGAAAGAAAGAAGAAGGGGAAGAAAAGATTAAGATTTGGGGAAGAAAAGATAAGATAATGTGGCTGAGTTGGATAAGTTGTGCGGCGCAGGCGACGCGAGCGCGTGGTGTGCGCGGTCGCGTGGATAGCGCTTCGATGAAGTGATGCGAACGCGCAGGTTACGCGTTCGCGTGAATGATTCGTGCCTTCAGCGCGAGTGCAGCCTCGAAGCCGCGCAACTCTCTGGTGAAAATCTCATATTGCCAAAATGTTGGGTCACGCGTTCGCGTGAAGGACGCGAACGCGTGGGTGGCTTTGTTGGGGAGAATGAAGCGGACGCGTAGGGCACGCGGTCGCGTGGTAGGGCTAGTGCTGCTAGCATGAGTCCAGCCCAATTCCCGCTCAACTATCGGCCATACACCCTTATTATGTCAATTTACAGAGCCGCGCGTTCGCGTGGTTGACTCGAACACGTGGGAGGCACTTTTTCCATCCGACGCGGATGCGTCAGTGACACAGTCGCGTGGGGTAATTTGTGCCAAAGGCATGCCTCCAGCCACACTCTTGCGTAACTCTCTGTATCTTTTCTTCAATATTGCGAAGGCACTATGACGCGAGTGCGTCAGCGACGCTGGCGCGTCTTATGCCTTAATCGCCCTTTTTTTTATATGCAATATGCAAATGAGATGCAAAGTATAGGTATTAGTACTGAGAAGAGTTATGGAAGAAGGAAGTTAAGGAGAGGGAAGGGAACGATTATACCATGGTAGGTTGTCTCCCACCCAGCACTTTGCTTTAACGTCCTTAAGTTGGACGCTCCACTAGCTCAGTCTTCTGATGTGGGTGGATCTTCCAAGAGGAAGATCTCTAGCTCCTGGTTTTTTGCCATCTTTTCGCCATGAAATAACTTCAAGCGATGTCCATTGACCTTTATAAGTTCAGAGCTTGAAGGATGGCTCAAGTGGAAGACTCCGTATGGCTCCGCCCTCTCTACTCGATAGGGACCGTCCCATCTGGACCTCAGCTTGCCTGGCATGAGCCGCATTCTGGAGTTGTAAAGGAGGACTAAGTCCCCAGGTTGGAACTCCCTTTTCTTGATGTTCTTATCATGCACAGCTTTCACCTTCTCTTTATACAGCCTGGAGTTTTCATAAGCTTCTAGGCGAAGGTTCTCTAATTCTTGCAGTTGCAACTTTTGTTCAGCTCCGGCTTTCTCATAGTCCATGTTGCATTCCTTTACCGCCTAGAAGGCTTTGTGTTCTAACTCAACTGGGAGATGACAGGCCTTTCCATAAACTAAGTGGAAAGGACTCATCCCGATTGGTGTCTTGTATGCTGTCCGATATGCCCAAAGCGCATCTTGGAGCCTGGTGCTCCAGTCCTTTCGATGAGGCTTGACTATCTTTTACAGTATGCGCTTTATCTCTCTGTTAGACACCTCTGCTTGCCCATTAGTCTGGGGGTGATAGGCTGTTGATACTTTATGAATTATCCCATGCCTCTTCAGTAGTCCTGTTAGTCTCCTGTTACAAAAGTGAGTGCCTTGATCGCTCACGATTGCTCGTGGTGATCCAAAGCGACAAATAATATGGTTTCTAACAAAAGAAACAACAGTGTTAGCATCATCAGTACGGGTAGGAATTGCTTTCACCCATTTAGAAACATAATCTACAGCTAACAGTATATAAAGGTGACCATTAGAATTTGGAAATGGACCCATGAAGTCAATGCCCCAAACATAAAAAATTTCACAGAAAAGCATAATTTGTTGAGGTGTTTCATCCCTCTGGGATATATTACCAAATCTTTGGCAGGGAGAACAAGATTTACAAAGGTCAGCAGCATCTTTAAAAAGAGTAGGCCACCAGAATCCACAGTCTAAAACTTTTCTAGCTGTTCGTTGAGGGCCAAAATGTCCTCCACTCTCAGATGAGTGGCAGGCCTCTAAAATGGACTGGAATTCTGATTGAGGTACACACCGTCTAATTACCTGGTCAGCACCACACCTCCATAGATATAGGTCATCCCATATATAGTATTTAGACTCGCTTTTCAGCTTGTCTCTCTGATGTTTAGTAAGATCTGGAGGAAAAGTGTGGCTAACTAGATAATTAGCTACCGGTGCATACCAAGGAACTACATCAGATACTGCCTGTAAGCTATCGAATGGGAAATTATCATTGATAGGAATGGAGTCATCTTTAATGTGCTCAAGGCAACTCAAGTGGTTTGCCACTAAATTTTGGTTACCATTCCTATCTTTAATTTCCAAATCAAATTCTTGCAGCAGTAGCATCCAACGTATTAGCCTTGGTTTAAACTCTTTTTTAGCTAATAAATATTTTAGAGCTGCATGGTCTGAGTACACTACTACCTTAGTACCAAGTAAATAGGCTCGGAATTTATCCAGAGCAAAAAAATAGCTAGAAGCTCTTTTTCAGTAGTAGTGTAATTAGATTGAGCAGCATCTAAAGTCTTAGATGCATAAGCAATTACAAAAGGGTCGTTACCTTTAAGCTGAGCTAGTGCTGCTCCTACTGCATGGTTGGAGGCATCACACATGATTTCAAATGGACTCCAGTCTGGTCCCCTCACAATCGGAGCTTGAGTCAGTGCGGTCTTCAGCTTATCAAACGCTTGTTTGCAATCCTCACTGAATTCGAACTCAATGTCTTTCTGCAGTAGTCTGGAAAAGGGTAGTGCTACCTTACTGAAGTCCTTAATGAATCTTCTGTAAAAACCTACATGGCCAAGGAACGAACGGACTTCCCTCACAGAGGAGGGGTAAGGTAAACTAGAAATAACATCCACCTTTGCTGGGTCTACAGAGATACCAGTATCAGAAACAACATGTCCTAGAACAATTCCTTGTTTCACCATAAAATGACACTTTTCAAAATTTAAAACAAGGTTCGAACTAACACACCTGTCCAATACTCTAGATAAACTATCCAAGCAAAGGCTAAATAAATCACCATATACGCTAAAGTCATCCATAAAAACTTCCATACAGGTCTCAATGAGATCAGAGAAAAGACTCATCATACACCTTTAGAAAGTAGCTGGTACATTGCATAAGCCAAAGGGCATTCTTTTATAAGCATTAGTCCCAAAAGGACATGTAAAAATAGTATTTTCCTGATCTTCAGGAGCTATATGGATTTGAAAGTAACCTGTATAACCATCTAGAAAGCAGTAGTGAGATTTACCTAACAAGCGATCAAGCATCTAATCAATGAATGGCAAGGGGTAATGATCATTGCGAGTGGCTTGGTTGAGACGCCTGTAGTCAATGCAAACTCTCCATGCGTTCTGCACTTTGGTTGTCAGAAGTTCTCCCTGCTCATTTCTTATTGTTGTGACTCCAGACTTCTTGGGCACCACTTGTACTGGACTTACCCATTCGCTATCTGAGATGGGATAAATGATATCTGCTTCAAGTAGTCTGGTCACTTCCTTCTTGACAACTTCTAAGATGGTTGGATTCAATCTTCTCTGAGGTTGATGGATAGGCTTTGTTCCTTCTTCTAAGAATATTCTGTGTTCACAAACTTGAGGGCTGATGCCTACTATATCTGCCAAGCTCCATCCAATTGCTTTCTTATGCGTCCTCAATACATTAAGCAGTTGTTCTTCTTGTTGGAAAGTGAGCTCCCTCGCAATGATAACTGGAAACTTCTGCTTGTCCTCAAGGTATGCATACTTGAGGTGTGGAGGAAGGGGATTTAATTCTATTTTCTGCTCATGGTTTGGCTCTGGATCATCTGGGGCTGGTGAAAATGGTAATGAATCTTCAGTATGTTCAGAGGGTGTCCCCACACTTGGATCTTGCTCCATGTGACTCTCTTCCATTTCTTCCTGGTGAGTTGCAGCTATAATTTCATCAATGATGTCACATTGGAATGAGTTAAACCTCAGAGTGGTCCCTGAACTTGCACTCGACACTCAAAGTGGTCCTTAACCTTGCACTGGCCTCAATATTATCCCCGAATTTAACACAAGTGTTTCACGGTCGTCCCTGAAACATTTTCTGGGGAATATTCCCTAACGGCGCGCTGACGTGTGTGGAGAGGCGCCACATGGATATCTGAGGTGGCTGTTATTATTTTTTAACTCAATTTAGTCCCTGAATTATTTTATAACCCTAATCCCCAATTTATTATCAGAAACCACTCTGTTTCTTCTTCTCTGCCATTATTGAGCTACCATTGTTGAACGTGATTTGAGTGGGTCATGATGGGTGGAGTAATAGTTGAAGTACCTGGTGGTGTGATAATTGGTTTGGCCCTTACTTTCTTGATTATGGAATTGAATACTTTGCAAGCATTGTTACATATGTTGTCACATTTTGGTTGGGAGGGGAAGAAGGTCCGACTCCATGCATCTCTTCGTCATTTGGAAAGGTACTCTCATGCTTCCTTTTTAGCTCTCTGGATTTTCATCATCCCCTCAATGAATCCCTCTTGAGCAGTAGATCTTACACACTCCCACAGTAATCCTCTAAGTTCATTGTCTTTCCACTGCTTATTGAAGTTTCTCCGCAAGTGCTATACACAAAATCTGTGGTGGACATCAGGGAAGACCTCCTGCACAGCTGTGATTAGCCCCTGCACAAAACCACTGAAATTAATAACTTACAATATCGGGACCCAAAATGGTCCCTCACCTTACATAAGTGACATCAAAATAGTCCCTACACATACATAAGTGACATCAAATTAATCCCTACACACGATTTATTAAGTTCTACTCCTACCCCATTCTATCAATACAGGCAATAACAATGTGTGAAACAAACCAGTAAATATAGAAACAGAATCATGAAAGCAAAACATGGCTACAAAAAATACATCAACCTAAGGAGTTCAACCCTTACTAAAATACAATAACCAGTAAATAGCAAAGACATCGTTACCTTTTACATGTCTAAAATGAAACACTACCCATTTTGGGTGTAGCTCCCTAGATCCTCTTGCAGCAGCTCAAGAAACTACCTCCAATTATTCGTGTTCTCCACTGGTACAATAGCATATGCAATGACGTAAATGGCTGCCAAGATTTGTCCACCAAATCTGGTTTTCTGGAATGCTCCATCAAGCCCTATTAGAGGTCTGCATCCCGCACTAAATCTATTCTTGCACCCATCCAGACAAATATACATCTTGTCAAAAGTAGGCTCTTCTGCGGGGTTTGAAGTATGTTAAAGCTTCAGAGTGCTTCAGATTTGGAAATTTCATAAGCTTCTTCACCAACTTGTTTGCTAACCACCCTCTGTTAGCTAATTTATTTTTTGTCTCCCTTGGGCAGGTATGATCATCATTGAAGGTTTTAACTTGCCAGCAAACAATCTCACTATCCTTAGAGATATAGATAACCCATGGACATTCCTCACCCCTACATAAAGCCCTGCATCGTACATTATCATTTTTCTTGAATCTAACTCTTCTACCTTCCTGGATGCAATACTCCCTCACAGCCTCCTTAAAATCCATCTTCGTGTTGAATTTCATCCCTACCTCTAATTGGAGTTTTCCAAACCTTGTTTCTTCTCTGAAAACAGGAAATGAGTCATCATCCTCTGAGTTAGGGGTGTCTTCATTTCTTCGGAATGCCAAGAATTTGTCCCATCTAACTCATCATGATATACATCATGAGCATCATAACCTCCAAAATTTGGGCCTTCATCATAACCTCAATTTGCTGCCTCCACCCATCATGACCCACTCAAATCACGTTCAACAATGGCAGAGAAGACGAAGGAGAGAAGAGAAGAAGAAACAGAGTGGTTTCTGATAATAAATTGGGGATTAGGATTATAAAATAATTCAGGGACTAAATTAAGTTAAAAAATGATAACAGCCACATCAGATATCCATGTGGCGCCTCTCCATACACGTCAGCGCGCCGTTAGGGAATATTCCCCGGAAAATGTTTCAGGGACGACCGTGAAACACTTGTGTTAAAATCGGGGATAATATTGAGGCCAGTGCAAGGTTAAGGACCACTTTGAGTGTCGAGTGCAAGTTCAGGGACCACTCTGAGGTTTAACTCCATTGGAATATGGAGTGATCTTCTGGGGGGTGCTTCATAGCTTCATCCAGATTAAAGCTCACTGTTCTGCCATCTACCTCAAAGGAATAGGTTCCCGAAAAGGCATCCAACTTGAATTTCAAAGTCTTCAAAATCGGTCTTCCAAGCAGGATTGACGAAGGCTTTCCTGAGTCATTTTGGGGCATCTCCAAGATATAGAAGTCAATAGGAAACGTGAGCCCCTTAATGCTCACTAACACATCTTCAGCAATCCCAACCACTGTAACAATGCTTTTATCTGCTAACACAAAATGAGCTGCCGACCTTTTTAAGGGAGGGAGCCTTAAAGCATTATATATAGACAAGGGCATAATACTTACGCACGCTCCTAAATCACACATACATTTAGAAAATATCACACCTCCAATGGTACAGTTAACCATACATGGGCCTGGATCACTACATTTTTCAGGTATATTTTCCATTAAAGCAGATATAGAAGTACCTAAAGGAATAGTTTCTAATTCATTAATTCTATCTTTATGTATACACAATTCTTTTAGAAACTTTGCGTATTTAGGTACTTGTTGAATAACATCAAAAAGGGGGACAGTTACCTCAACTTTTTTGAAGATTTCTACCATTTTGGGATCAAGTTCCATCTGCTTTCTGGATTTCTTAGCCAGGTGTGGAAATGGTATAGGAGTGGCGTCTTTTACAGCTTCAGCTTGTTGGGGTTCTGCATTCCTTGGTTGGGCTGCTCCTACTTCAGCCATGCCATGTGCTTTATCTTCTTCTTCAACATCCTCTACCTCAACCGTGTCCTCAGCTGGGGCGTGTTCTAACGGGCTTGGCTCCTCAGGATTCCTCTCTCGTAGTGTGGTGCCAGACCTCAAGGTAATGGCATTGATTCCATCCTTAGGGTTGGGTAATGGTTGACAGGGGATTCCACTGGAGCTCGAAGGCTGATTGTTGGAATTATTTAGTGATCCAATCTGTGAGGCAAGAGCTTGCAAGGTAGAGTTCAAACCATTTAGAGTAGAAGTAAGGTTATTTCCCATGGCCTGCTGTCTCTGATCAATAGATTGTAATAACTCATCATTAGAAGATGAAGAGGGATAAGTGATCTGAGGGGTCTGCTGAGATGCTTGAGGCTGCCTTAGATGAGGTGCTCTGTAGGCCTGATTCTGATTCTGCTGCCTGAAGTTGTTATTTTATTCCACCTCTGGTTTCCATTATTATCTCTGCCTCCTCTGTTATGATTGTCCCTCCAACCCTGGTTGGAATTATCTCTCCAGCCTTGGTTGGAATTACCCTGCCATCCATGGTTGTAGCTGCCGCCTTGATTGTATCCTTGATTGGGGCGGTCATAGAAGTTATGAGTGGCTGCCACAGTGTTGTCTTCCTGTTGGAGCTGCGGACATTCATCAGTATAATGACTATAATCAGCACAAATCCCGCATACTCTTTGTGGAACCAACTGTTGGCTTTGCTGTGGTGGAGAAGGCTGAGCTTGCTGAGCTTGCTGAGCTTGTTGTTGACTCAACTGCATCTGCTTAAGTAAGTTGGTCATTTCACATATACTCTGAGTTAGAGCAGTAGTCTCTTTTCTAGAGGATACCTTTGCAACAGCTTTTGAGTGGCCTTGCTTCTGCCTGTGATTCCTAGTGGATTCAACTAAGTTGCTGATCAATTGCTATGCTTCATCAGTAGTTTTGTACTTTTTTATAGACCCATTGCTAGCACCTTCCAATGTGGTCTTGTCTTGAGGCTTCATGCCGTGTGTGAAGTAACCGAGCAACACTATCCTGTCAATCATATGGTGGGGACATACTTCCAGAAGATTGTTGAAGTGCTCCCAGTATTCGTAGAGAGTCTCGGATTCGTCTTGAATAATCATGGAAATTTGTTTCCTCAGTCTATCAGTAACTTCAGCTGGAAAGAATTTTTCCAAAAATTCCCTTCTAAGCGTATCAGTACCACTCTCTTGCCTTTCCCTCAAGAGAGAACGGGAAGGCTTTTAACAGAATAGAAGTTTCATTTGCACCATCGCGCCTGACAGTAGAACAGGCTGCCTGGAAATCCCTAAGGTGCTTGATAGGCTCTTGAGCAGATAAGCCATGAAACTTGGGCATCAAGTTGAGTAGTGCAGTCTTTATTTCAAAATCTACAGCCACCGCTGGGTGATGCACCTGATACGGTTGCAGTGTAAAATCAGGAGCTCCAGCCTCCTGGATGGTGACTCTCCTAGGTGCTGCCATGTCACCTGCACCTAAATCAACCAAATCAGTAGAAAGAGAGCTTGTTTCTTCCTTAAGTGACGTTTTAGATTCGTCCTCGGAGAGGACTAACCGACGCCGAGCTTGCCTTATACATGAAATAGTTCTTTCAATCTCAGGATCAAATACTGGCAAGCTTAGATCAGGAAGTGAACGCGTCATTCAATGAAAGAAACATGCAGCTCATAGTAGCAAAATAAAAAGAAAAATGCAAATAAATAAATTCCAATCAATAATTTAGCACACTATTGCAACTCTCCGGCAACGGCGCCAAAAATTGATGTGGTGGAAATTGGCAGATTAAGAATTATTAAGAAAAATAGCGTTGCAAGTACAGCTCTTAACCAGCAAAAATCCACTTGTCAATTTAGAAAAGAGTTGTCACAGATTTTAGAAATAAAATACTGGGAGTATGAATCCCAGGTCGTCTCCCAACGAGTTGCAGAGAGATGTGCTATTTTATCAATCAGAGGTTTTCCAAAATGGTTTTGATGTTTGATAAACAGGAAATTAAATCAGAGAATTTATGTAATTTAAATAAAAATCTTGACCGAGAGAAGATTAATCGGAGGTTCTATCCTTGTTGGAATTTTCTCAAACTCAATTAATAATTGGTAGTTGTTTCTACTTAGTTAACCCTCAACGAATGAAGGAAAGTCAAGTTAAAAGTCAACTTCTATTCACAAGTCCTAATCCTCTCTCTTGGGAAGGATTAGAGTTAGTGACTAACAAGCCAACCAACAACGAACCAATCACAATTGAACTCTTGAGTATTCCAACTCAAGGTTCTCCTTTTAATCAACTCCCAATCAAGTTGGGAAACTACTCCATTATCATATGTGTAGACTTCACAAAATTAAGAGAGAAAATAGAAAGAGACATGATAAATAATAATCAAATAAATCAATTAAAATTAAAAATAGTCTTGTATTAATGAACTCTAAAAATAATCCAATGTCAACTCTGGACAAATTAAAAATATGGAAGAGTAAATGAAAAGTAGGTAAACAAACTAGAATGACCAATTCCCGAGGTAGGCTCTTCTCAATAACCAAAGCCAAAATCTTCAAATCCTAAATTATGAGTGTGAAAAGAAAAACCTAGAGGGAGAGTAGAATCAGATCTAAAAACTCAAAATTATGCGGAATGAATGTTCTCCTTTTTTGTCTCTGCATGTTCCCTGGCTCTAATCTGCGTTTCTGGGCCAAAAGCTGGGTAAAAATGCGGCCCAGAATTCACGCCAGCGACTTCTGTAAATTCTGCAGATCGCGCACGTCACACGACCGCGTCGTCCACGCATTCGCGTCATCTAGCATTTTTCCGTGCCGTGCGTGCGCATCGTCCACGCATTCGCATCACTTGTGTAGCTTCCAATCCACGCGGTCGCGTCAGGCACACGAGCACGTCACTGAGATTTCCTCCATTTCACGCGGTCGCGTGAACCATGCGCCCGTGTCACTTCTCGCTGGTCATCTCCTCAACTTCTTGTATTCCTTCTATTTTTGCAAGCTTCCTCTCCATTCTCTAATCCATTCCTACCCTATGAAGCCTGAAACACTTAATATACAGATCACGACATCGAATGGAATAAAGGAGACTAAAAATATACAATTAAAAGATCTTTAGGAAGCAAGTTTTCAATCATAGAACATTTTCACGAAGGAATTGTAAATACATGCAAATTATATGAATAAGTGGGTGAAGACTTGATAAAACCACTCAATTAAACACAATATAAATCATAAAATAATGGTTTATCAGAGCCTTTGAATCCTTATAATCCTATGCTAAAGCTTGGCTGGCTATTAAGCCATGTCTAATCTTTTGGACCGAAACTTTAGACTAACATTACAGGAACCTTGGAATTCTTATTAAAAACTTTTGAATTTCTTATTTATCTTCTTCCAAAATTAATTTTCAAAAAATATACAAAAAAAATTAATTAATAAAATCATAAAACCGTATTTCTTGTTTGAGTCTTGTGTCAAATTTTAAGTTTGGTGTCAATTGTATTTTTTTTATTTATTCATTTTCTTAAAATTTTTCGAAAATTCATGCATCATAGTCTTCATGATCTTCAAGTTGTTCTTGATGAATTTCTCTGTTTGATCTTTACATCTTCTTGTTTTATGTCTTTTCTTATTTTTCATATGCATTTTCAAATTGTTAGTGTCCCTAGTATAAAAATTTTTAAGTTTGGTGTCTTGTGTGTCTTTCTTTTCTTAAAAATTTTCAAAAATGTGTTATTGATGTTCATCTTGATCTTCAAAGTGTCTTGGTGTTCATCTTGACATTCAAAGTGCTCTTGCATGTTTTCTTTGTTTTGATCCAAAAATTTCTATGTCTTGAGTCACTTTATTGTTTTTCTCTCACCTCATTAAAATTCAAAAATAAAAAATATATATATTTAGAACATAAAGCAGAGGAATCACAGAGAAAAACAGCTCACTAGTGTCAAAACGCCAGTAAAGAGGCACTTTGGGCGTTAAACGCCAGAATGGGCAGCATTCTGGGCGTTTAACGCCAGAAATGGCAGCATTCTGGGCGTTCAGAAAAACGCCCATTAAAGAAGGATTCCTGGCGTTTAACGCCAGCCAGGGTATCTAGCTGGGCGTTAAATGCCCAAAGAGGCAGCCAAGTGGGCGTTAAACGCCAGAATGGATAGCATTCTGGCCATTTAATGCCAGGATGACACAAGGGAGGTAATTTTGTTTCCAATTCAATTTTTTTTCAAATTTTCATGTTTTAATTCATAATTTTTAAAATCTTATCTTTTTCATATCCTCTTTTATCAATCATATCTTTCAAATCAAATCTTTTTCATCTCACATTTTCGAAAATCCGTGCTAACAATTAATGTTTTGATTCAGAAAAAATTTCAAGTTTGTTACTTTCTTGTTAAGAAAGGTGCAATCTTTAAATTCTAGAATGATATCTTTTAGCTTCTTGTTAGTCAAGTCAATCAACTTTAATTTTAAAAAATCAAATCTTTTTAATTCCTCTTTCAAATCGTTTTCAAAATAAATTTCAATCATATCTTTTTAAAATTTTAATTTCAAAATCTTTTTCTAACTTCTTATCTTTTCAAAATCATTTTCAAATCTTTTTCAAAACCACCTAACTACTTTTTCACTCCTCATTTTCGAAAACAACTCACCACTTTTTTCAAAATTTCTTTTTCAAATTTTTGAATATTCTCTCTCTCTCATCTCTTTCTATTTATTTTATTTAATCACTAACACTTCTCTTCTACTAACAATTCGAACCCTTTCTCTTCTCTCTGTGTTCGAATTCTTCTTATTCCCTCTCTACCTCACTCTTCTACTCTACATTTCTTCTGACACCTTAAGGAATCTCTATACTGTGACATAGAGGATTTTACTACTCCCTTTTATTCTCTTCTTTTTCATATGAGCAGGAGTAAGGATAAGGATATTCTTGTTGAAGCTGATCCTGAACCTGAAAGGACTCTGAAGAAGAAGCTAAGAGAAGCTAAAGCACAACAATCTAGAGAAAACCTTACAGAAAATCTCGAAAAAGAAGCAGACATGGCCGAACCTAACAACAATGCTAGGAAGATGCTTGGTGATTATACTACACCAACTTCCAACTTCTATGGAAGAAGCATCTCAATTCCTGCCATTGGAGCAAACAACTTTGAGCTTAAGCCTCAATTAGTTTCTCTAATGCAGCAGAACTACAAGTTTCATGGACTTCTATCGGAAGATCCTTATGAGTTCTTAGCTGAATTCTTGCAGATCTGTGACACTGTTAAGACCAATGGGGTTGATCCCGAGTTCTACAGACTTATGGTTTTCCCTTTTGCTGTAAGAGACAGAGCTAGGACATGGTTGGACTCACAACCTAGAGAAAGTCTGAACTCTTGGGACAAGCTGGTCACATCTTTCTTAGCCAAATTCTTTCCACCTCAAAAGCTGAGCAAGCTTAGAGTGGATGTCCAAACTTTCAGACAGAAAGAAGGTGAATCCCTCTATGAAGCTTGGGAAAGATACAAGCAATTGACCAGAAAATATCCTTCTGACATGCTTTCAGAATGGAGCATCTTGGATAAATTCTATGATGGTCTGCAAAAGCTCAGGAACTCATTGAGGTGGTTGCAAATAACCAGTTCATGTACACTTCTGAAAGAAATCTTGTGAATAATGGGATGACTCAGAGGAAAGGAGTTCTTGAGATTGACACCCTGAATGCCATATTGGCGCAGAACAAATTATTGACACAGCAAGTCAATGTGATTTCTCAGAATCTGACTGGATTGCACGCTGCATCCGCCAGTACTAAAGAAGCTTCCTCTGAAGAAGAAGCTTATGACCCTGAGAATCCTACAATGGAAGAGGTGAACTACATAGGAGAAGCCTATGGAAACACCTATAATCCTTCATGGAGAAATCATCTAAATTTTTCATGGAAGGATCAACAGAAGCCTCAACAAGGCTTCAATAACAATAATGGTGGGAGAAATAGGTTTGGCAATAGCAAGCCTTTTCCATCATCTTCTCAGTAACAGACAGAGAATTCTGAGCAGAGCCTCTCTAGCTTAGCAATCATAGTCTCTGATCTAACTAAGACTACTCACAGTTTCATGAACGAAACAAAGTCCTCGATTAGAAATTTGGAGGCACAAGTGGATCAGCTGAGTAAAAGAGTTTCTGAAACTCCTCCTAGTGCTCTCCCAAGCAATACAGAAGAGAATCCAAAGAGAGAGTGCAAGGCCATAACTACATCCAAAGTGGCCGAACCTGGAGAGAGTGAAAAGGCAGTGATTTCCAGTGAGGAAGACCTCAATGGACGTTTACTGACCAATAAAGAGTTCCCTAATGAAGAACCAAACGAATCTGAGGCTCATACAGAGGCCATAGAGATTCCACTGAACTTACTGTTACCATTCATGAGCTCGGACGAGTATTCTTCCTCTGAAGAGAATGAAGATATTATTGAAGAGCAGGTTGCTAGGTATCTAGGAGCAATCATGAAGCTGAATGCTAAGTTATTTGGTAATGAGACTTGGGAGGATGAACCTCCATTGCTCATCAATGAACTGAATACCTTGGTTCAGCAGACATTGCCTAAGAAGAAACCAGATCTCGGAAGGTTCTTAATACCTTGCACCGTAGGCACCATAACCTTTGAGAAGGCTCTGTGTGACCTGGGGTCAGGTATAAACCTCATGCCACTCTCTGTAATAGAGAAACTAGGGATCTTTGAGGTACAAGCTGCAAGAATCTCACTAGAGATGGCAGACAAATCAATGAAACAGACTTATGAACTTGTAGAGGATGTCTTAGTGAAGGTTGAAGGCCTCTACATCCCTGCTGACTTCATAATCCTAGACACTGGGAAGGATGAGGATGAATCCATCATCCTTGGAAGACCCTTCCTAGCCACAGCAAAGGCTGTGATTGATGTGGACAGAGGAGAGTTAGTTCTTCAATTGAATGAGGACTACCTTGTATTTAAGGCTCAAGGATCTTCTTCTGTAACCATGGAAAGGAAGCGTGAAAAGCTTCTCTCAATACAGAGTCAAGCAGTGCCCCCACATTCAAACTATAAGTTTGGTGTTGGGAGGCCACCATTAAGCTCTGAGTCTCTGTGAAGCTCTGAAAGAGCTTACTGTCAAGCTATTGACATTAAAGAAGCACTTATTGGGAGGCAACCCAATTTTATTTATCTATGTTAGTTTATGTTTTTCATAGGTTGATGATCATGAGAAGTCACAAAAACAACTACAAAAATTAAAGCAGAATCAAAAATAGCATCAAAAATAGCACACCCTGGAGGACGAGCTTTCTGGCGTTTAAACACCAGTAAGGACAGCAAAATGGGCATTTAACGCCCAGCCTGGCAGCATTCTGGGCGTTAAATGCCAGAATTGGCAGGCAGACTAGCGTTTAATGCCAGGAAATGGTGTCTAGTGTTTGGCTGGCGTTAAATGCCAGCAAGGGTAGCAGAATGGGCGTTTAACGCCCAGTCTGGCAACATATTGGGCGTTAAACGCCAGAATTGGCAGCCAGACTGGCGTTCAACGCCAGAAATGGGTAGCAGCCTGGCGTTTAATGCCAGAAATGGCACACAGAGAGCGTTTAAACGCCAGAATGGTGCAGGGATGCAAAATCCTTGACACCTCAGGATCTGTGGACCCCACAGGATCCCCACCTACCTCAACTCACTCTCTCTCCTATTCACACCTTTCCATATCACTCTTCTCCAAACACCATTCACCTATCAAATCCTATCCTCTTCCCCATAATCTCTTCACCACTCACATCCATCCACTCTTCCCCCAAAAAAACCCACCCATTCTCACACGGATCCCCCATCTCTTCTACCCTATAAAAACCCCACCTTACACCTTCCATTTCACACATCACAAACACTTCTTCACCCCTTTGGCCGAACCATTCACACACCTAGATCTCCTCATTTTCTTCTTCTTCTCATCTTTTCTTTCTTCTTTTGCTCGAGGACGAGCAAACCTTTTAAGTTTGGTGTGGGAAAAAGCTTTGCTTTTTATTTTTCCATAACCATTAATGGAACCTAAGGCCGGAGAAACCTCTAGGAAGAGGAAAGGGAAGGCAGTTGCTTCCAAATCCGAGTCATGGGAGATGGAGAGATTCATCTCAAAATCCCATCACTAGAAAGAGGATGGAGCAAACAAGAGAGCTCACTCATGGACCTCAACAAGAGCACTCCATCATCCTCCATGAAATCAGAGAAGATAAAAAATCAGAGAGGATCAAAGAGCCATGAGGGAAGAACAACAAAGGCAAGAAAGAGACATAGAGGAGCTCAAGAACTCCATAGGATCTTCAAGAGGAAGAAGAAGCTGCCATCACTAAGGTGGACTCGTTCCTTAATTTCTTTGTTCTTATTTTTCTGTTTTCGATTTTTATGCTTTATGTTTTGACTATGTTTGTGTCTTCATTACATGATCATTAGTGTTTAGAGTCTATATCTTAAAGCTATGAATGTTCCATGAATCTTTCACCTTTCTTGAATGAAAAATGTTTCTATTTGCAAAAGAACAAGAAGTACATGAATTTTGAATTCTATCTTGAAAATAGTTTAATTATTTTTGATGTGGTGGCAATACTTTTTGTTTTCTAAATGAATGCTTGAACAGTGCATATTTTTTATAGTGAAGTTTATGAATGTTAAAATTGTTGGCTCTTGAAAGAATAATGAAAAAAGAGAAATATTATTGATAATCTGAAAAATTATAAAATTAATTCTTCAAGCAAGAAAAAGTAGTGAAAAACACAAAGCTTGCGAAAAAAAAGAAGGCGAAAAAGAAAGAAAAAGAAAAAGCAAGCAGAAAAAGCCAATAACCCTTTAAACTAAAAGGCAAGGGTAAAAAGGATCCAAGGCTTTGAGCATTAATGGATAGGAGGGCCCAAATGAATAAAATCTTGGCCTAAGCAGCAAAATCAAGCTGTCCCTAACCATGTGTTTGTGGCATGAAGGTCCAAGTGAAAATTTTGAGACTGAGTGGTTAAAATCGTGATCCAAAGCAAAAAGAGTGTGCTTAAGAACTCTGGGCACCTCTAACTGGGGACTCTAGCAAAGCTGAGTCACAATCTGGAAAGGTTCATCCAGTTATGTGTCTGTGGCATTTATGTATCTGGTGGTAATACTGGAAAACAAAATGCTTAGGGCCACGGCCAAGACTCATAAAGTAGTTGTGTTCAAGAATCAACATACTAAACTAGGAGAATCAATAACACTATCTGAATTCTGAGTTCCTATAGATGCCAATCATTCTGAACTTCAAAGGATAAAGTGAGATGCCAAAATTGTTCAGAAGCAAAAAGCTACTAGTCCCGCTCATCTAATTGAAACTAAGCTTCATTGATGTTTTGGAATTTATTGTATATTCTCTTATTTTTATCCTATTCTGTTTTTAGTTTCTTGGGAACAAGCAACAATTTAAGTTTGGTGTTATGATGAGCGGATAATTTATACGCTTATTGGCATTGTTTTCATATAGTTTTTAGCATGTTTTAATTACTTTTTAGTATATTTTTATTAGTTTTTATGTGAAAATCACATTTATAGACTTTACTATGATTTTGTATGTTTTTTTGTGATTTCAGGTATTTTTTGGCTGAAATTGAGGGACCTAAGCAAAAATCTGATTCAGAGGCTGAGAAATGACTGCAGATGCTGTTGGATTCTGACCTCCCTGCACTCGAAGTGGATTTTATGGAGTTACAGAAGCCCAATTGGCGCTCTCTCAATTGCGTTGCAAAGTAGACATCCTGGGCTTTCCAGAAATATATAATAGTCCATACTTTGCCTGAGCTTTGATGGCCCAAACTGGCGTTCAAACGCCCACCAGAGACCCTTTTCTGGCGTAAAACGCCAGAACTTGCACCAAAGCTGGAGTTAAACGGCCAAACTGGCACCCAAGCTGGCGTTTAACTCCAAGAATGGCCTATACGTGTGAAAGCTTCAAGGCTCAGCCCAAACACTCACCAAGTGGGCCCCGGAAGTGGATTTCTGCATTATCTGCACTTAGTTACTCAATTTCTGTAAACCTAGGTTACTAGTTTAGTATAAATAGCACTTTTTACTATTGTATAAGGAGCTTTTTTATCACTTTTCATCTTTTCATCTTTTGGATCAATTATGCCATTTGGGAGGCTGGCCATTCGGCCATGCCTAGACCCTTTTCTTATGTATCTTTCAACGGTGGAGTTTCTATACCTCATAGATTAAGGTGAGGAGCTCTGCTATTCCTCATGAATTAATGCAATTACTATTGTTTCTCTTTCAATTCACGCCTACTTCTTTTCCAAGATATACTCTCGTACTTAATTCAGTTAAGTCAGAATGAAGGGGTGACCCGTGACAATCACCCACTATCTTCGTTACTCGCTTAGCCAAGATCCGCGTGCCTAACAACCATAAGCGGTCTACATGATGTTCAACGTAGTCATTGGACGACAGTTGGAGTATAGTCTCTTTGGTCTCTGATCCACGGATCTGAGTTGTCTCTCCTGACAACAGAGCATTCGAATCCGTGCGATTAGAACCTTCGTAGTATAAACTAGAACCAATTGGCAGCATTCCTGAGATCCGGAAAGTTTAAACATTGTCTGTGGTATTCTGAGTAGGATCTGGGAAGGGATGACTGTGACGAGCTTCAAACTCACGAATGTTGGGCGCAGTGACAGTGTGCAAAATGATAAATGTATCTTATTCCGACACAAGTGAGAACCGACAGATGATTAGCCCTACGAAAACGTAGTTGGACCATTTTCACTGAGAGGACTGATGGTAGCCATTGACAACGGTGATCCACCAACATACAGCTTGCCATGAAAGGGAGTACGCATGATTGGATGAAGATAATAGGAAAGCAGAGGTTCAGAGGCAACAAAGCATCTCCAAACGCTTATCTGAAATCCCCACCAAGGAATTACATAAGTATCTTTATCTTAATTTATGTTTTATTTATCTTTTAATTATCAAAACCTCATAATCATTTGAATCCGCCTGACTAAGATTTACAAGATGACCATAGCTTGCTTTAATCCGACAATCCCCGTGGGATCGACCCTTATAGGGATGGCAATACCACCCGAACCCGCGGGTACCCACCCCGCCCCTACCCGCTCGGGGCGGGTAATTACCTGCCCCGCACCGGGGCAGGTTTTTAGCGGGGCGGGTTCTTGAGATGGGCGGGGTCGGGTTTAGGTAATACCCGCCCCTACCTGCCCCCGCTATATATATAATATATGTAAAATAATTAGTAAATGATTAATAATATTGTATCATATTTAAATTTTTACATTAATTTATGTTATGTATGTGATGATGGTTATATAAATTTTGAAATTTAAATTTATTTATTGGATTTTAATAATTATAGGGGCGGGGAGGGTACCCACAGGGGCGGGTTAGGGTTTAACGTTTTACTACCCGCGAGTAGAAGTGGGGCGGGTTCTATGCGGGTTGTTGTACGGCGGGGCGGGGTCGGGTAGAGCAAAAACCTGCCCCTACCCGCCCCGTTGCCACCCCTAGACCCTTACTCACGTAAGGTATTACTTGGACGACCCAGTGCACTTGCTGGTTAGTTGTATCGGAGTTGTGAAAAGTGTGAATCACAATTTCGTGCACCACCGACCTAGGTGGTCGGCAGGATAAAACGACGAGGTACAAGTCGATCTAAAGAGGTTACAAAAGATGATCATAATAACTCGGGAACAAGTGACTCACTAGTCGGAAAATCCGAGATGAACCGAAATGTATCACAAAAATAACCTAAGTTACGAAAACAATTAAATAAGAAAAAATTGAATATGTCAGGAATACAAAAGAGATAAGAAAACCCCCCAAAGGTAGAAGCGACGGCTGTCTCAAGTCTTTGGAAAAAGTTTTTATAGTAACTTAGACAAAACAGCCCACTCAACAAAAAGAATTTTTTTTTTTCATAAAGGGTTTTTCACAAAAACCTTATAAAGCACCAAAATGAATACAAGCATATACGAGCGAAATATTTTAAAAAGTCCTTATCCAAAAAAGGGCAACCAAACAAGCAACCTTTTTTGTTAATGACCGTAAAATAGGTCAAAGTGTCAAGAAACCACCACAACAACAAAGCAATAAAAAATGATAAATTTTTCAAAGAGGGCCCACAAGCTGGGCCCTAAATAGATTAAATTAATTGGAAGGAAGATTGGAATCATCAAGGGGAATGGAGCTCGGGTCTACCGCAGGAGTCGGAAGGGTTTCTTCAGCAACTGAAGTCGGAGCCTCTGAAGAACTCTGCAGGAATCCCTCCTGTTGCCCCTCGCGAGAAGGAGACTCAACAATCATTTGCCCACGAGTCTTCAGCTTGGAGTCCGTTTCAGGACGAGGAGGGGAGACAATATCTCCATCAACAACGATCTTGTCAAGATGGAAAAGGGAAAGGTCCACGTCAGAAGCGATAACTCCGACCTGTTCCTTAAACACCCTCTAAGCCTCCTCCGAGCTCTCTGCTATAGAATCCTCCAAGTCCTGATAGACCTCCCGATTCGACTCCAGCTGCTTCTGAAGATCAATATTTTTAGAAAAGACCCTGATATAATTTTTCTCCACCTTCTCCTTCAAGCCCTCCGCCATGGCACATTGACCCATTAGTTTCTTCTCCCTCTCCTGAAGCTGGGTCAACTCCTCCTTCAGCCAAGCATTCTCCCCCTGAAGCCTCTTTTCCTCTTCTTGATAAAGGACAATCCTCTCCTGAAACTCCTCCACGGTTTTTTGAGAAGATCCCAAAGAACTCAAGGGAGTTTTGTCCAAGATATCAAGAAGAGCAGTGCAGACCCCAGCAGTCCGAACCCCTCTCCGAACCAAAATTTGAAGATGATTTCGAAGGGAAGCATCATCCATAGCGATTTGGCTATGAGAAAAGATGTGCTTCCAAACGAACTTCGAACCATCAAAGCCAGACTCTCTAGCAATAGAGCCGGACTCTGAGGTCTTCGTTTCTTTTTCTCGGTTTCAAAAAAAGGTCAGACTGGGGAGATAGGAGGAGGAAGAGGAGAAGCAGAGGCAGAGGTTGCCAAAATGGGGCAAGAGGAGGTTCCCGAGTCATGAGGAGGAGGAGGAGGAACACCAGTAGCTCCGAATTTAGCTGCATCAGCCCGGGCACGAGCCTTCCTCTCGGCCTCCTGGACTTTCTGATAGGCAGCACTGGATCCACTCTTCAAAATTTCTGGAAGGGAGAAATAAAATCAGTTTACAAATTGAAAAACATCACAAGTTAGAAATCTTGAATAACAACTTCAAAAGAAATCAAAACTACCTAGCTCGGAATGAACGAAGCTTGGAGGACCGAGAAGAAATTTCTTAGTATCCAGATTGGGGGCTCTCCCCGAAGCCTCTCGAAAATACCCCACAATGGCCTCCTCAACCTCCCAAATCATCCAGGCCATACTTTTCAACAGGGGAGGCCTCCGACCAGTATAAAGGAAATCAAGGATAATTGTTCTCATCTAGGAAAAAGGGATGGTGGCCCTCTATAGCTTGGACTTTGAAGAAGAATTTTTTAAAATCGTGGAAGGATTCATCAAAGATTGAAAAAATCCTTCGTCCCTGAATAGCTCGGACGGACAACCACTGTTGCTTATTATTCAAAGCACTAAATGGCTTTGTCATGTGGAAAAGATAAAAAAAAAAAGATCTTTAAAAAAGTCGGGAAGTCCAACTCTTGGCTGACGAATTGGTAGATTTTCATGAAACCCCAAGAGTTGGGGTGGAGTTGGGTAGGAATAACTCGGCAGTGATATAATACCTCCATTTCAAAAACAAAGAAAGGGGAGGGAAAGTATTTGTAACATGTAAGGGGCACAATGGTAAAATGACGCGATCATTAAAGAAATGCGCCATTACCAATGTAACTGCTCCCACGTGTAAATACGAAATCCCAAACGGACGCGATGTTTGATTAGACACGACGGTTTCTAAAATCACGTCGGTTTCCGACTTGAACGAATCCCGATCCGATTAATACTCGAATCCAACTCATAGCAAAGGGATCGGACTCAAGTAGGGACACTGTTCATACCCTGGCCCAATACTATGGTCCAGGTCCAAGTAAAGAAAAAAGACCCAACCCAAAAGTTGACCTCACTACTCACCCGACCTCATCAAAAGAGGTCAGGCTCGACATAAGCCCCTTCCCAAGGAGGTCGGGTTGGACGTGAGCTGGCAGATAACACTTATTCAAATAAGTAACTGCTCCTAAAATCTCTCATCTGCTTCTAGAAGCAATGTCTCAACAACCCTAAGATAAAGGCACGGTTATCCACCTTCAGAAGTGGAACTACTCCAACGGTGGTTATTAGATCACCACTATAAATACACTGACACACTCAGGTAAAACTAAGTTCCAATACTCCAAACTTGCTTACCCTTTTGCTAACTTAAGCATTGGAGTGTCTTTGCAGGTACCACCCCCTATTCTCTCAAACGCTCAACTCGGACGGCGGCTCCCAGACATAGACCAAGTCGAAAACCTCCATCCATTAACGTTTGGGCCAACGCCTAAAACTCAATCCAACTATTTTAAGTTACCCACGTAACAAAATTAAATTCTATTATTAACATGTTAACTTAATAAAATTCTTTTCAGTTAAAATAACTATAACTTCATATATAACTAATCGTATTCTAATATTAATAATACTCTTCCAATAATTTGAACAATATCAACCATTTAAATTTAAAGTATCATTCCTAGTACATATTCTAATTATTAAATTAAAATATCCTAACATATATAAGAGTGAATACCCAATTCGATCTTTGACAATTATCTCCAAAGGACAATGAGGTCCTTGACAAAAAAAATACCCAACTCGACCCCTGATCTTTGTTTTTTGGGATTGATTAGTCTCTATGCCAAAAAAAAACATTGACTTTTTTTGACACAAGAGCTAATCAGTCCTATAAAAATAAAGCTCAGGAGCCGGTTGGATATTTTTTTTTTTTTATCAAAAATTTCGTTATCTTTTGAGGTAATTATCAAGAGCTGTTTAAAATTTTTTCTCTATATACAAACATAAAATTTTTAATTAATTAAATCAAAAAATAATAATAGCTCAACTTTAAAATTAAAATAAATCAAAATATCTTAACACTTCAATAAGTTAACTATTTAAAATAAAAGACAGACAAACTAACTGATCTTAAAATTTAGAACCCTCGCAACATGTTGTCACATTTAATTTGTTAATATTTTCGGAGCGCACGTATTCTCAATGTTGAGTCATATAGAACTTCAAAACTTTTCAAAACCTCAAAAAAAAAAAAAAACTCAAATGACACAACAGATCTCGAATGCTATTTTTTTTATAGGCAACGAAATATATCTCAGATACTAAGTACCTTAATTCTCTATGAACATATTTCGGTTACTAAGTATTTAGGATGCACATTTATATTATATCTCGAGTAACTTTAGTGTTATACATCTTGGTGACTCAATATCTAAAATACACTTTTAATGATTTTTTATATACAATATTCGAAATATGTCGCATTATTTATATTTTTGTAAATATTTTTTATTTTATATATTTTGATAAATAATAACTTTATTTAATTTCAATAAAAATGTCATGTTTTAAGTATGTGAGTATGTGATATTAAAGTGAGTGACAGATAAAAAAACATTTTTTAAAGAGTAAAATGATAAATAAATTTTGAAAATTTATATTTCAAATAAATTAATTTTTAAAAAGATATTAATAAAATTCTTTACGATAATAATGTGGACAAGTTAATTTAAAAATAAAATTTTTTATCTTAATTAAAAGGATTAATTTAGAGGTAATGTGTCTATATTTATTATCATTAAGAATTTTATTGATATTCTTTTTTCAAATCTTTAGAAACTTATTTATCATCTTACTTTTTTTTAAATAAAATAAGTTTAATTTGTTTGAGAAAATAATCAATTAATTTGTTTTATTTAAAAAATTTTGCACATTAGACCGGCATTTTAATTTTATTAAAGTCTAATAATATTTTTATTTTTTTTAACAAATACTTTGTGATCAAATATTTTTATTAGTCAAATCTAATTAAATTATGCATATATACTCTACTTCACTTATGGATGTCAACGGGACAGGGTGGGGGCGGGAATGCCTCCCTGTAACCACCCTATCCCATGAGGCCTATGATTTCTGATTCTTTACAGCGTTCGTTGGCGCGCATAGAATTAGATATATGAAAATATAAAGCATAGATAATGAATTAGTTGAGAAATTAGCCTAAAAGCGTTACCAACCATTAACTCGGTTTTTCCTTCTTCGATTTTCTTTTTCTTTTTTCGGTTCAACCGAACCAAACTTTCCCTACACACATCTAACCCTGATCACTTCTCCTTTCAGCGCCGTTTGAAACCATGGTCACACCTCTTCAAGCATGCATAGATGCGGTGTTGAGGTGAGGAGAAGCCACGAAGCCTTATGCACCGCCTCACCCATTTTCTTTTCTTCTATCTCTTGTTAATAGCACTTCTCATTTTCTTTGAACCAAAACACGCATAAACGAAGGAGAAGAACAGAGAAGGGGAGCAAAACGAAACTAAGGAGGAAGAAAGAAGCCATCCGCAGCAAGAAGGAAGGCACCCCACCTCTCATCACTCTGAATCTTCGAAGCTTCTTTGGTGGGTGAGAACCAGCAACTCTCCTTCTTCCTCTTCTTCAGATTCAAATTCTGTTCTTCCCTTTTATTCCACCTCTGCCATTCTAATTCCAATTCTTGCTAGAACAGTAGTGACCGTAGGCAAGAACTCTTCCCTTGCTTGAGGTGAGGTCGGCCATTCGTTCTTGAAAGAGAGGCTAAAGCTCCAATTCCATACGGTTAGGGTTCTGATTCCGGAAAGAAGTAAATATAGACTTTCCAACTTCAAAAGAGGTAAGGGTTAGGACAATTAGATTACTATTCTTGTGGCTGTACCTGTGATGAGAATAGATAAACTATTATATGCTTCATTGATGATAAATGAGGCTCTAGTATGTGTTTGAATGATGGTTAGGTTATATGAATTGTTATGTTTGATAAAAATGCAGAAAAATGAATTTGAGTTATGAATGTGTGTTTGTAAAAAGGGGTAAATTAATGAGTATAACCTCTTAGAGCTATGCTGACCATGCTAAAAATTTTAGTTAGTCAAGAGAAAGGTAAAACTATGATTTTAGATGATTTCTAGGCTTGAACATAAGATTTGGCATGTGAGGTTGTTGGAAGTGCATTATGCAGAATTTCTGCAATTTCTGCATAATTGGCAGCAGAATGAACGAATTTCTGGGAGCATTCCAGATCATAATTTTAGATGAAATTATTTTTCTATGAAACTTTCATGTGTTTTTAATATCTCATAAAAATTTCAGAATTAATTGATAAGTAGATTGGGAGAAATGAATTTTTGAAGATTGATGGTTTCAGCAGAAAATTCTGTTTCTTTACTGCAGAAGCACCAACTTCCAATTCACTTAATTTATAATTCTAATGAGTATTTGGGCTGAAACCAACGGCAGGCTCAAGCTTTATGTGTCTAAAATATTCAGTTAAAATTTCATGTCAAAACTCATTTTAACCAATTAGATATGTTGCAAAAAGTGTGAGTTGTTTGCTGGATTTTGAAAACAGATTTGTATAAGGCAGGGCTGTGTTCCTAACCTCATAACTTTTACATGTGACATGGTAATAGTCTGAAATTTAGTTTTCTGGAAAGCTGGAAGAGTCTTGTTTAATTACATGAATTTTAAAAGGCAATGGGTGAAAGTTGGATTTTTAGTGAATTTAACAAGTTTTCTGCTCGCTGCTGTTTTTTTTTTTCTGCAATGATAGCAGAATTTTTGAAAGATTTGTACAAGTTTCAATTATGGTAGGAATGCCCCAGAACCAAATTTTATTTTCTAAACCCGTGGTTTTATAATAACTAAGGAGACTAAAGAGAGTATAATGACCAGTTAAGAATGTCTACCTGGTAAATTGTTAAGGGAAGTTTGAACGATATTAAAACTGAGGGAACCGTAAGGGTGGTTTTAGTACTATTTTAGGGGAGGTTATGTCTGAATTTTCATAAAAGTTCAGGGACTTAGTTAAATAAAAATGCGTAAATTGTCCCCAAGAAGGTTTAAGGTTAATGGGTGATGCGGAGTTATGTATAGTTAGGCGGTGATACGGAGGTATGTATAGTTAGGCGGTGATGCGGATGTATGGTTTATAGTGTTGGTGATGTGGAGGCACGATAAAGAGAAAGGAAATGAGAAAACCATGCATGGGAGAGATAATTGAAACGGGTAATAAATTATGAAAAGTGTATGTTGAATGAGCCTTGTGCCAAACTGCTAATGCGAAATTGCCCGCCTAATGGATAGCTTGAGATTTGCTAATGCGGGAATGTTCGCCTAATTGATAGCGCTGTTCCTTACTGTGATACACATTGAAATGTTATTATAATGAGGCCTAATTGACACGGGTAACCGTGATGCCAAGGTATCTAATTGATACAGAAAAGGGACCATATTCGGGGTTCACTCCGAGTAATGTCGGGTTGCGGGTAGACAACCGACGCATGAGCTCATGGCCTGCGCTAGGAACAGGCATGCATCATCTTGTTTGCGCATATGAACTTCTTGTGAATTATTTACTACCTTTTCTTTCTTGTTCATGCTATTTACTTGTTATATATATGTTTGTGCCTTGAGTCTTTGTGTTTGTTCTTTTTCTGTTTTGCGACAACTTAGAGATAAAGATCCTAGGTTCCCCTTTTATCTTACTGAGAACTCTAGGTTCTCATCCTTCTTTTCTTTCTTTCTCCCCATCCCCAAACTGGTCCGGCAGAGGAGCTCTTTGAGTTTCGTTCTAACTTCTGAGCTATGAGGATCCAGTGCACGGCGGAGTCTTCATATGGAGCACGCTTTGGACCGCTTTCTAGAACCATGTTCGGAGATCACTCCAAAGTTAGTCGCAGTGAATCTTTCGCTCCTTTTTGATGATCTTAGTATTACTTTCCCCTCGCTTTTGTAGTACTTTTAGAGGGGTAGGATGTCTTAGTAGTTCGGTTCCAGTTTAGGAAACCCGTGTGAAGGTTGGGACTATTTTTCTTTACTTTTGACTCTGTAATATAACTTGGTGTAGTACTCGTTATTTTGATAATTGGCATGTATCCTCAAACTTATGTTTATATGATTAATATATGTCTTCTGAGTTTGATTATAAACGTTTATTGAGTTTGATTATAAATAGTTTATTCACGATTAAACCGATAAAGGCTTATAATAACATTTTCTTATGAAATCTGAGTCTAGAGCTAAGTAGGTCCTTACGACGAGTAGCACCTGAACATTTGGCATTAGTCATGACGTGTCAAAGGTTGGGGTGTTACACTCCCTGCTCCCATCCCCTCCTCATATTTGCTCTCTGTTCATGTCCTTATTCTCCGCCGTGGGGAATATTGCTCCCCATACCCATTTTCTATAGGGTCCTATTCCTCGCAGGGACCCCATTCCCCATTTATCTGATAGTTCTAACTAATTATTAATTTCTATATGAATAGAACTGCAAGTATCCATCCTATACAAAAATAGTAAAATTTTATACAAAAAATCTAAACGACAAGATGGTGACTTCTTTCAAAATGACGTAATGGGGGGACGCAACGACGAGCCAGAGAACAGAGCAATAGACGAGGTGGAAGACGCGACAACAGAGAGGAAAATGGACACAACGACATATTTACTGAAAGGGACGCCGCAAATAGAGAGCACGATGCAGTGAGGGTGATGGCACCGTTAGGTGTGACGATGCGGTAAGAAGGGAGAGTGGCGAGGGAGTGACTGCAGAGAGGTTGGATGGAATATGGACAGTGTTAGGGATCTCTAAATTGAAGAAGGATTATGCAAATGAGGATTAAGAGGTGTGTGTGTGAAATGACTAAAACACATATATGAAAAATAACCTATTAAGGACAATTCAGTAAATTTATGAATTTTAGGGATTAGCGGGGATGGGGTGGGGATCCTCGCTCAGGTCCCCGCGCTTGACTCGGGAAAATTTTGCCCCCTATCTCTATCCCCACGAAAAAAATTCCCACAGTCGGATCCCTATTCGAGGCAGTTCCCGCAGGGATCCCCCGTCTCAGGGAGTTTTGCCATCTCTAACTTCACTCATTTTTTTTTCATTCTTTACTTCTTATTCCTTCTTCTTAGGTTTCTTTTTTATTTATTTGTATGTTTATTTTTTAAAAAATTTTATGAAGAAGAAAAAGAATAAAAAAGAGAAATACATAAAAAAAACATAAATTCTATACACAAAATACAAAAATTTTAAAGACAACTTTGTTTAAGAAAAATTTTGGAAGTAAGTATATATTTTGTATTTAAATTATTTAAATATAATATTACAAAAATATGAAATCTATAGAGTATTTATGCATTTATATAAACCTTACTCATTTTGGGTACAGAATAATCAAAATCAATAAAAGCATAACTCGAGTATTCTGTATTTGAGATACAAATATTTCAAAAATTCGTGCATAAGTCGGAGACACTGTATTCGAAATACAGCCATAATAAGTATAGTGGCACTGTACCCGAGATATGTGCTTAAAAAAATAGGGGTCTCTATATTTTAGATATATAATAAAAAAAACCGATATAAGTAACTTCTTGATTCTAGCATTCACCATACCACATCCATCTTAATTCTATCTATTCTTTCTTTATTTTTTTTCAAAAAATGGTTGGTAATTTTTTTTTGTAGTAATTAATTCCAATGGGATCATTAGAAACGATGATGAGGGAGTAATATTTGAGTGCAATTCACCTGTGATGCTGTATATTTTCAATATTGATTTTCTAGATGCACTTAAGAATGTCATCTTGAGCAACATAGGGACAATCAGTTCGAAGGAGGTTGACCAAGTAGCGTATAGATTCTTATCAGCGCTGCTTAGTGGAGGTTTTACTAACAGAACGTTTTAAGTTGAAGCTGATAAGCATGTCAATATAATTTTTGATGTACATGTAGACTAATGCCGCAACATGCGATGGCCGCAACATGTGATGGAGTTGTATGCGGAGGTTCATAACATGTTTTGTGGCTTTGGGCCATCTTCTTCAATGTTCCATACAGTCTCAATCCCAGCGAGGCCAATTCACTTCGTCAATCTGGGGGATAGTGCTGACGTAGATTTGAGCGAGTCTTTCAGATTTCATTGTCGACTTCGGGTCTTCCAACAACAATGAGTTGTCTGGGGAGTATATGCCGGATACACCAACTGGTGGAGGTGTTCGATTTCTTCTTCCTTCCCTGTTTTCTATTTCACAGTTATCAGAAGTTTCAAGCTATTATCACACTCTTAACTTGGATGTGATGCAACTAGAGCTCTATGACAACCATCTGCAACTATCAAAGTTCGCCAAAAGTGGCAACCATCTGAGGGAGACAAGGTTGGCTGACTTGTCTGTAAACAAGTATCTCTCGATCAATATAAGTAAATAACATATGGTATACTTGCGGAGAGTAGCTACATCAGCCCCTGGTGGAATGTGGGCCACTATGTTCCTGAGCCAAGTCATCTTCAGTTCGAAATTCTGGTTCTTGTTCTCAGGTTGGGGTGAAGGCCTATCACCCAGCGAATTCGCAACTCACTGCCTTGTGGGATGTCCATGAAACTGCTGAAAATCTCTGGTGCAGCTACATCTTGGAGTGTGATGGTGACCTCGCCTCACAAAAAGTGAAAATTATAGGTCTTTGGTCTCCACCACTCCATAAATACAGAGAGTAAGGTGTTGTCGAAGATGAAATCTCTTAACTCTACTGCATGTCCGAACCCAACCTCCCAAGGTAGTAGCACCTCAGGCGGCGGAAGACCCAAAGTCACACGATGTGCCAAGAGCAACCAAGATGATTGTACAACTGCTATTCATTAGTTTTCTAAAATTTATTGCCTATTGCGTTTAATATTGCTTTACAATAAAATAATTATAAATATAACTTAATTAAATTTAAGAATGACTCATTAAATAATTTAATGCATATAAATATTACATAAAAGAATACATTATTTACTCAATAATATAATTTAATTAAATTTAAGGATGTTTCATTAACTAATTTATTGCATAAAAGAATATATTATTTAATTAAAAATAACAAATAAAAAATGTAATTATTTTAATATATATCAAATTCTAATGTTCTATTCTTTCAACCAATTTCATCCAAATAAATATGAAACATCTAATTAACATATAAGATAGTATATAATTAAGACTACTCTAGCTACATGTAAAGTTGCATTTAGCCTGTTAATATTTTTTTATTGCACGTAATCCCTTCGTCTAGCCATGTATGCTTTTAAAATTATCCAAAACTATAAAAAATGAAAAATTGAAGCAAAAAAATCTTGGCTACACAAGTTTTATATAGTATTTCAATATATCTCGGGTATTGTGCCGACTTTTTTACTAAGTATGTATCTGGAATACACAGTATTCGATCATTTATTATTGAGCGTATTCTGTAAGCATCTGAATTGTGTTTTGTTAAATTGTTTCATATTCAGGATATAGTATATCCGAAATGTGAGTTTAACATGATTTAGAGCATTGTACTCAAGATATGAACTATTTTAAATAAACCTAAATAATCTACAGATTATACATTTTTATTATATTTAAATAATTTAAATAAAAAATTTGAAATTTTATTACAGTAAACACAATTTTGTAAAGGAAAATAAAGGAATAAAACATAAAAATTTATTGACGATAAACATAAATATTTTACAATAATAAACCCAAAAAAAAAATCATACTTACATTAATTGATGAGTATAAAATACTCAAAACAATAGTGAATTGAATATTAAAAAACAATGATAAATTTTACAATAATAAACTCAGAAAAAAATCATAATTAAATTAATTGATAAGTATAAAATACTCAAAACAATGGTGAATTGAATATTAGAAAATTAAGAATATTATTTATACACTAAAATCAGTTACTAATATATTTGTGTATAAATATATATGTGGTTTAATTTATTTTTAATATGTATTCATATTTCAATATATATTTTATACTAATGGCTGACTTTAATATATACATAGCATAATTATTAAAAAATAATAATAAATTTTCCAGAAGCTACTTATTAAATGTGCAAATAGACGTGTACTAATATTTTTCAAGGGCTTACAAGTGGACCACAACACTTATAAAAAATTGTATTTTATAAACCATTTTAAAATATAAATTACAATTAAATAAGAGATAAAGTTAAAGAAATTACAAACCTGAATTTTATTTAAATTTAGTCACACTTCTATACTTAGGTTTACTCCTCCCCACAATTGTGTAAGATATTTATCTAATAGTAATGAAATTTGAAATGAATGCTTGACAAACCACAACAATAACAAGTACTTTAGGCTGCGTTTGTTTTTAGAGTCAGGATAGAACATGATACTGAAACGGAGACAATAGGACGGAGACACTAAAAATTATCTTTTGTGTATTGTGTTTGGATACGATGGACAAGACACTAATGTAATGTCCAGTATTATGTTTGGATATACATGGACAAAACTAAAATATTATATGAAATGACTAAAATATCAATATAAATTAATTTAATAAAAAATAAGAGTACGTAGGAGTACAGACGGAACTTGAAAAAAAATATTTAAAAAAGCAAAAAATTTTAATAAAAAAATATATTAGTATTTATATTAAAATGAAATTTATAAATATAATTATTTTATTTTAAAATTTATTATTAATATGTAGGAATACATATGGTTAAGATTAATAAAAAAAATAAATTTGAGTTTGATTAATAAAAATTTTTATTTAAGTTAATAAGCCAAATTAATTTTAAATAAAAAATTAATTTTAAAAAAAAATCCATTTTTACATGAAAAAAACAATTAGTTTTTGCATATAAAAATATATTTTTATTTAAAAAAACTATTTTTTTTTATCTAAAAACTGATTTTTCTTTATAAAAAACTGATTTTTCTTTAAATTATATAAAATCAATTACAATTTATAAATTATTTTTTAACATTTTAAAATATCAATTTTACTTTTGCTAATATTTATCTTTCAAAAGTTTTAAGATTAATTATTTTTGTTATTATTTTTATTACAAATCAAATAATATAATATAAGGTTAAAATGGTATTGAAGTAAAACGATAAAAAGAAAAGAATTATCTACCCCAATAAAAAATTCTACAGAAAGGAGAGAGTACCTGAAAAAGAAAGAGATAGAGGAAGAACATGAAGAAAAAAGTATCTCTGAACAACCCAATAGAAAAAATAAGGGGTAATAGTGGAAAAAAAGAAAGAAAATAAAATTTATAAAATTGTCCGTGTCCACTCTTCCAAATCTCGTGTCCATCATTGTCCTTCGTGAAAGAGTGGACACAAAAATATAAAAAACTGTCTCGGAGACAATATATCCACTGTCCATGTTTCTGCTTTCAAACACTTTTTAAACAAGTGTTGTCCATGTCTACGTATCCTACACCCGAAAACAAACGCTACCTTATAGTTTATACACCTACAAACTCCTCACCAATATTGTTAGAGACGCTTGTTCTAACCAAAATTTAAAGCAATTCCATCTTTACTTTTGAAGAATAATTGCTTCGTAGCTGATGGACCCTGCGTAATTTTACTCCCTAAAATTCAGTTTTCTGGTACAAGCCACGTCAAAATATCCTCTAGAAATCACATTTGATTTTAGAATTATCCACTAAAAAATATTAATTTTCAATGAATTAAATAAAGTAATTATTTAGCATGATATTTTCTTTTAATATAGAGATTTATTAAAGAAGTATCCAGCCATTATTCAAATCATTCATCCTCAAAACTCTTTCCAAACAAACCCCAGAATATCAAACTTTACATACCTTGAATTCGCAGATCCATAAAGGTACAAAATTTGTGTGTCATTGTTCTTTATATGTAAGACTTAATTTAGGAAAACTATTCAGCTTCACATAGTTGAATCTTGGAAGCTTCAATTGCTCTTTTTCCTTTCTGGTAATACTGGAAGAAGATATCGGTATAATTTTTCACTGGTGTGTATGATTTTGGCCTTGATTCGTTCACTAGCTGCTCAATTGGTCCAATCTCTTTTTCTGGATCCGGAGTGAAGAACATAGCTATAGTAAGCCTGTCCTTTTCTTCATTTACAACTACTCTGTGGATTGGGCTACGAAATATTCCATTACTCATGATCTGTTCATTATGTTGAGCAGATTATGTTAAACTTTTTCTTTATAAATATCAAGAAGGCTTAAATCTGAACAGGCAAGCAAGTACATCATCATAAATTATACCAATACAAAACCCCATCAGCAAGTAGGTGTAAAGACTCGGTACCTTCAAGACAGAACCCCAAGCAAGAAAAAATTACTATACAACTAAGAATCAAAGCTGCATTTTTTATTGTCTCAAAACAGCAGACTCGATACTTTTGATGCTGGATGCCAACTGCCAAGGACTGTTTTCATTTTCAGCTATTTCTGTCTTTAAAATTTTGTAAACAAAAAAACGAGGTCAGAGGTTGATATTTTATTTTTTTATTTATTATTTTTTTATTCATAAAATTTTAAAAACAGAAAATACTAAAAATTAAAAACACAACTCAAATGTACCTTCAAGTTTGGGTACCGTACTACTGTACAACAGAAGGGACAAAAAATTTGTGTCCCTCCAGAGTCTGACGGACCGGAATTGAGAAAGAAGAAAGACTAGTTTGAATAAACAACTTGATTAAGCTCTTATAAAAAGAGTTTAAAACATAAGAACTTATATTAAAAGTAGCTTTATATATAAATCATTTATATTTGGTTTTTTTAATCACAAAAATGCTTATTTTAAAAGAAGAATGATAAAAAAAACCTTTGTATTACAGAAGAAGTCACTTTTTTTTTTAAATTTTCTATAAAAGCACTTTAAATAATTTTTTAGAAAATCGCATATTAGTTTTGAAAATTGTATCACACATTAATATCGTAACTTTTCATAAATTAAAAGTTAAGAAAAGTCACTTAAGCTGCGTGTTTATAACTAAAGGATAGGATGCTAAGACATAGACACAAAGACACAAAACCGTATTTGACAAGTGAGACATAAAGAGAGACATTATGCGTGAGATACTAAATTAGTATATATTGTGTCATTTCTAATAGGAACGACATAGAAATACTAAACAGAAACCCAACTTATTTTTTTATTTTTTCTTTTATTATCACTATCAAATTTTTATAATTATATTCTTTATTATTTTATTTTTTATTCTAAATTTTGTATGAATAAAAAAATAAAAATAAATTAGATTTTTTATTATTTGTTCTATCTTATATTCAGTTCAGTATCAAACAAAATACAAAAATACTAATTTTTGTGTCTCTATTCTGTGTCATATTCTCAGTATCTTGTCTTAGCCTATTCTTAAAACCAGATGTGGCCGTATGAACATATCCAAACTAACCCTTAGCCGATTGATGAAATTGTTCTGGCATGTCTTCATTCTTTTGTTATAATATTCCTACTTTACCCCTTTAAAAGTTTCTCGTTTTAAGTGATTAAGTCCTATCTATTATAACCAAACATGATACCAAGAGACTATCCTGGTGAAAGAACCAAACTAATTAGCCTAAGAGCATCTCCAATCTAATAGAGTGCTTTTGGAATTTTAAATTTGACATGTACAGGAAGTGGATTATTTACAAATTTTACTTTGCATTAGAGAGAGATCATTGATGAAATGAAATAAGAGTAGAGCTGAGACAGTTTCACTTTAGTAGAGAATTACTTAAATTTTGTCACCTTGTATAAAGTTTAAATTGAATTGAAACTAAATATTAGAATAATAAATTTCACATTTAATCTCAAATTAATATTTATGACATTTGGTCCTATAAATATGAATGTATCATTTTGTGAGATCCAAAATAAAGATAGATGCTCTAAGGACGCACACTCTAGCTACCACCCATGTTCAGCCGTCTATGTTAACTCAATCACTTACTAGTAAACATGAACAAGCTTTGCCTAATTCATAGTAACAAAGAATATAGGATGTGTGAGTTGTTACCTCTACTTGATCACCAACATTAATTAGGAGAGCATCAGAGATGATGGGAACTTTGAACCAACGATTATCTTTGAGGACTTGGAGACCATCAACTTCTTTATCCTGCAAAAGATAAGTAACAGTTGATCCGTCGGCGTGCGGCTTTAGGCCGAGGACGTGATCCGCCATAGGACAAGGAGGGTAATAATTGAATCTCAAGAGCATTGTATCTTTGTCTCCGCATTCCTTCAAGAGAGAGTACTCTTCCAAGTTCAGTGACTTTGCCATGCCCTTTAAAATCACTTCATTTAGCAATTTTAGCCTTTCAGTATACTCTATTACAGTTGTCCTACATCATGACACCCATTCAAATTAGGGACAATTATGTCTACCTAAAATATTTTGTATCCCATCCCTCATTACAACCAAACAAAGTATATAAGAACAATTTTAGTAGAGTAAACTACCATTTCTATTCATAGATTTAACAAATCTACTCATGAATAAACAAAACTAATTTTGTACCTGTGAAAAAAATTAACATTTGGACAATTTTATCACATAAAAATCATCTTTCGTAGATACAAAACTAATTTTGTTCATTCATAGTTAAATTTGTCAGCATTTTAAAGTTTTATGGCTAGAAATGATGGTTTGCTTTTTCTGTCTCAGAGTCACTATCTATGGTTCGTATAGGTGTCTTTGGGAGAGGCAAGAATGGGAGTAAAATTTTGATAATCTACCTAAATTTTTTATCTTAATTTCAACTCTACATACAATATACCTGAAATCATTGGGTTTTTCTGGCCAGACTTTGAAGTTTCTCTGTTCTTCAGGCTGCACTTTGAGGTATATTCTGTCTGTCCAATCAAGCTTTTGATCTCTGAAATATATAATATCACTTCCATATCCTTCCATGTCATTTGGTTCCCTTGCATATATCATTTTTTCTTCTTTTGGAAGTTCAAAAAATTGCTTCGAAACTTCTCTAACTTTGTCAAGAAAAGAGCTTGACATTCCATGGTTTATTGCCTGAATCCCACAAAACAATTACAATGCCTATTAAACACGTAAATAAAACGCGAATATCATCTAGACCCAAAAGAAAAAATAAAAAAGAACAAATCAAAGTGAATATCATACTTGCCATTTTCAGAATGAAAACGGATGGGTTTAGTTTTTTATTTTTAGAATCTTTTATTTTTAAAATTTTATATGGTGGAAACTCAGGTGCAGTGAACTTCACGTGAAGTTGATAGTTAAGAGCCGTTAGATGAAAATTTAGTCAAAGAGTCAAATTATCTAATGACTCTCAATTATCCACTTCACGTGAAGGACTGCAACTGAGTTTTTCACCATTTTATATTATTCTAAAACAACAAATACTGGAAACAAGATAAAATTTGCAAAAAAAAAAAAGTGATTAGAAATTCTAATTCATTCTCCTAATTATGCTCCTAATTTTCAAATAAAGAAAGTTAAAAAATTTTATCTTTTGATTTTTTTTTAAAATAACATATACATTTAAATTTTTACTCATTTAAGAATTAAGAAAATAATTAAGGAGCGGAATTAAAACTTCAAATCCTTACCCCAAATTAAATTTATTTCTAAAAAAACCATTGTTACAGCATTCTCAAATTGTTTTGATTGGAGCGTAAAAAGACTTATAATTGTATATACTCCTATTTTTGAATAACATTTTTTACATTAATTGTGATATTGTTCCCCCGTTCTATAACAAGGCTACAAGAAATATGACCTGTAGGTACCTTTTTTTCAAATCACGTTCAAAAAGTAGTGATGGTGGCGTTTGTTCATAATTTTGGCCACACTTTTCATGTTATATTTGGAAAACGTGGCTATTAATAGTAATGGGCACCATTTCGAAACATGGCCAAGTTTTTAAGAAATGAAATAATTGCCTGTGAACAATCATTTTGTTGTAATCACAGTGAGTTTAGTTTGTATTGTATTTTTTATTTTAGAATTTTTTGTCTTTAAAATTTTGTGAACAAAAAAATAAAATAATAAAATTCTATTTTTTATTTTCATCACTTAATTTTTACTTTTTTTTTATGAAATCCTAAAAACTGAATATAAAAAAAAAACGAAAATTTAAACTAAATGCACTCTAATTTTAAAAAAAAAATAGAATATGTTTCATATTTTGAAAAAAATAACAGTACCTATTCTTTCGTAAAAGTAATAATCTATATATAATTTCAAATATCATAGATATAATTATATATATTATCTTTATTTTTTTTTATTTTCATAGCAAACAAATTAAAGTAATAGCTTTGGATAATAATTTTTTAACTTTTAAATTTGAATTTTAATATTCATTGTCCTTTAAATACGTATATTGATATCAAAATATCTCCATTAAAAATCTTAAAGCATATCCTTAAAGTATTTTCTAATTTCTAACAAAACTCTTAAAAAATGTGTTGCATGTCTATATTTTTTTTTCTTCTTTTTGCTTTATTTATCTCCATATAATCGGATATGAACTCATATCTCCATGTGATTCAATATGAACTCACAACGAGTGAGTTAACTCTATGAATTCAAGTTAGTTATTACAAATCTATATTCTTTCTCTAAATAAACCATCTTTTTTCCTCTCTCTCTAAATTCACTCTCTAGAACCAAGTTTTGAACCTTGACAGATTAATGCCTACTACAAATCACATTCTTTTGTCTAAATAAACCATCTATTTTTTCTCTCTCTAAATTCACCCTCTAGAATCAATTTTCAAACCATGGCAGACAATTGCTTCAGTACATCAGTTAAGTAACATACTAACATCTCATCAATTATTTAAGTAAAAGTGATTGTAATGAAAAAACAAAATATTAAAAACACTTCAGATCAAAGGAAAATGAAATTAAAACACTAATAGGCTTCAATTAAAAAAATAACTAAATCAATACAGCTTATTTATAACCACTTTCATCTTAATCCCTTGTAGAAAAATAAAACTAAAAACACGGAATATTCAAGCTCATCTAAATTTTATTAAGAATTGATCGTCAATCAATGAGTTGATGCATATTACACAAGACTCGAGAAAAATAATAGTTTTCTTACTTGATCCATATTAGATATTTTATTAGAAGAGGAAATCCTGTAGAAAGAGAAGACATACCTGAAAGCAACCCCAAGAGGAGAGTGCATGGTGGAGTTTTGTGAGCTCGAAAGGAGAAGTGAGGAGGCTAAGGTCAATGACTGGAATACCCCCGGAATCAAGAGCATCGCGAAAGCCAACACCACCTTCGGTGTACACATAGTTTGTTTGAACCTCTTGGGAAGTCAAAATGAGATCTTGAACGAAATTGCCAAGTACTACTTTCTCCACCTCTGAGTTTGACTCTGCCATCTGATGCGAAACAAGAAGGTGCGTAGGTAGGTCAAAGAAATAAAAGCATTGAGGAAAGAAAACAAACCATTGTTAGCCTTACGGTGGCCGCCTTCTTGTAGATCATTAAATAAAAGTGCGGAACATCCTTTATTAAATACTTTTTATTGGTGTTTGCTTCGTATGACTATGAATTACCACCGTGAATTTATACGTATCAGATAAAAATACGACAAATAAATTATATTATTCACACCAGTATTTAATTTTTTTAAAAAAAATATATATTATATTATTATGTTTACTAAAACAATTTTATAATTTAATAAAAAATAAAAAATATCCTTTTATTTAATTTTATAAAAAATCTAAATTTTTTATATTAGACAAAAATTATTTTTTAAATTAATCAAATTTCAAAATTTAACTTATTTTAATTTTATCTTTTTAAATTTTAAATAATTTAAAAAATAAAACAAAAACATCTAAAAAATTTTTTTCTATTTTTTTTAAGTCTTTTAGTGTTTTTTTTTTTATTTATCGGATTCTTACATCCTCTTTGTCTCTTTCATGTTACATCTATTCCAACGTCCCACTTCGTTCTGCTATTACACCATTCATTCTATAAGGTCCCATTCTCTAAAATAAGTAGTATTAAACTATTAATAGCAGAAATGGGAGAGACATAGAGTAAAAAAGAAGAGGAGGATAAGGAAAGCATCATGAAATTAAAAATTTAGAGAGATGAAGAATATTTTTTTTAATTTTTTTAGATGTATTTTTGTTTTGTTTTTAAATTATTTAAAATTAAAAAAATATTTTTGTCCAATATAAAAAAGATATATTTAGGTATTCTTGTAAAATTAAATAAAAACATGTTTTCTGATTTTTATTAAATTATAAGAATGTTGTAAAAGTAATAATATAATATATATTTTTTTAAAAGAAAATTAAATGTTGATATGGATAATATAGTTTAATATCATATTTTTATTTATCCATATTTTTATCGTATTAGTATATATATATATATATATATATATATATATATATATATAAAATAATATATAATTTATCTTTTGTGACAAGTTAACTTCTCATTAGTTGATATTTTAATCTGATTACTAATTAAATTAATAATTTGAATTGTTTAAATTTAATCAAAATTAATATTTTAAGAGAAAAGGATAAAGAAGTCCTTGATATTTTCATCCGCAGACATTTAAGCTTTTGAAGATTTGAAAATACATTTAAGTTTTCAACCTTTTCAAAATTTAGACACATTGATTCCTATTATTCATTTGAGTTTGTTAGACCCAACGGAAAAATCAAACGCGACTCATTATATTGACCTTGCCGATACGGATGTCCACGTAAAAAAGTTTTTAAAATGGGACAAATTAGACCCAGAGATCGATGTATTCAAATTTTAAAAAGGCCAATGACTTAAATGTATTTTTCAAATTCCCAGGGACTTAAATATCCACAAACTAAAAAGTCAGAGATCAATTTGTACTTTTCTCATTTGATTATAATAATATCAACTTGTAAGTAACTTATTGTCAATTGAAGAGTACTAGGGCCAGTAATTTTTGTGTTTTGTAACCATCAATTGGCTATTAATAGTATTTTTAATGGTGTGAGATTAAATCCAATGGTACGAGATTATTCAATTTTCTTTTGATAGTTAAATATTGACCAACTTTTTAAAAAATTACTGTACTCCAAAACTTTCCCTTGTTAAAATAGATTATTGTATAATTTATAAAATATTAATAAACAAAATCCTCTATCCTAAATTTTCTTCACCATTGAACAAAACAATTTTTCTTCTTCTCCAAATTTGATCTCTCTTTCATGGCTTTTGCTCTATTTTAAGACCATTGTCAATCTTAAACTATAATGAAAATTTCATAGTTATGAAATTATCCATTATTGTTATCTAATTATTTTTTTAATTAGCAAGCTGAGATAAATTGAGCAAATTTTAAATTTATATATGAATGCTTCGTTTTTGTCCATTTTTTTAAATAAATAAAATAAATATTTTAATTACGAATATATATTAATTTGATGATATTTACAAATTTTTATTAAGTGACTTATTTTATTTATAATGTAAACGAGATAAGTTTAATCATATCTTTGTTTACACTGTAAAAGAGATAAGGCACGAACACGTAGTAATGTATCACGTTTACAAATGTGATATGACACGAACCTTATCTCATTTACACTGTAAATGAGATAAGTTTAGAAAGTGACTATAAATGAAAGTCGTTCACAGTGCCCTTGACCCCATATTTCTCCCACATTTTTCTCATTTCTCACTTTCTTGCATCGTTTTATTGATATTTATTAGTTTTCCGAACATTATGATATGCAGGGACGCACGCACGGACAAACGGTCCCTGTCATCAATCGTCTCAACGCTAGTTGACACATTGCGAGAGCTATCGACTTTGAGGTTAGTGTTATCTTTATTATTTAAATTAGTAAGTGTATGCGATTTTATTTCGAGAACTTTTATAGAGTTAGTGTTTTAACACATGAGTAGACTTGATGATATTGAGGTAACACAGTTTAGGTTAGTTAGCAAGTTAGTAACATGAGTTAGGTGTATAATTTACTCATAGTGAAAGTTAGATAAGTAATTACTTTTATTTGATTAATTAATTAAATGTTTTTGTTAGTTAATATTTTCTTAAATTCGGAGAGGATTTTTAAGTATTGTTTTTGTATCTTGTTTATTATGTTGTGATGTTTATTTGAGTTACATTTTAGATTTGTTAGAATAGATTTGGACATGAACTTAGTTTGGAATTGAATCTTTATAAAAGTTTTTCTCTTAAACAGAGGCCTTGCCTGCTACTACTTAGGCAGGTTAGTCACACACTTGCACCCCTGGACGCCATCGTCTCTTACCTGAGGTAGGCTGGGTTCGACGACATGGTGCAGCTCAAGGACTTTGTTTTTGACAACTCCCTGATCACTGCATTCGTGGGGCACTGGCGTCTGAAGACCCACACTTTCCACTTGCCATGGGGTAGTGCACCATCACCTTGCAGGACATTGCGTACCACCTCGAGTTATGCACACACGGGGAGCCAGTGGGTGGGTGCCTGCGTGACTTCCAAACTTGCATCTAATGTATGGTAGTGACTGGGTACAGATGATAACTTTGGAATTGGACGCAGAGCAGGCAGCAGGTATCGAACTGATCCACTAACAGGAGTTTCAGGTATGAACTGATCGTCGTCGTCATCGTCAGAAGAACAACTTTCGTGACTATCGATAATGTACTCTTCGTCAGATTCCTCATCCTCAACGTTCATGTCCTGCACTGGACTAGCACAGTATAACGGTCATGGTACGAGTGGAGGGTTATCCGGTACAAAATTCGAGCCGCTAACACCACCACCACCAACATCACGAACCTCCTCAAAAAGCTCAATCCCTTGTTCAACAATAATTCTGCCGTGCACATCAAATATTAGGCGCACATGTTCATCGCCATCGAACTAGAATAGGCGAAATCGAAATACACCATTCTCCATTTGCTAGCATCCTATATACCCAACTCTACCAACTTCATTTCTCTCACCACCACCGACGTGCGTCAATATCATACTCTTTAACTTGGACTATGAATTTGCTCTTCGAGTTCGGAACAGCGCAGGATTCTCATACTCAAATATAATCCTGCTATCACTGTTTCTTATCTAACAGTTGGGATACACCATCACAACAAAAAAGAAACCACTACCATTAGATATTTTTTCTAAGTTTTTCGAAGAAAAATAAAAGAGAAAAAAGAATTGAGAGATTTCTGAGGAATACCAATGATTTTTTAATCCTTTTATAAGGGGTTGATTTTTGTCCTATTCTATCTCGCTATGATGCACGGACATTGACACAGACACAGGACATGACACGACACGGGACACGTCGACACTCAAATTTTAAAATCTTATAAGACATGGGGACATGCATACATATAAAATATAAAGTATTTTTTAGATAAATCGTAATAATATTTTAATATTTTATTGATATTAAAATATAAATTAATTTTTTTAATTACTTTTCATGTCTTATTTTAATTATATCAAGTATTTAAAATATTTTTTATTTTAATAAATAATAATATTACTATATCTAAATTTATTTCAAGAATATATGTTAAGAATAAGACTAGACACACTGACACGTGATGATATTTAGGTGTGTTCAAACGTGTCCGGAAATTTTTTTTTTATTTTTTATTAAGACACGGTTGGACACAGCAGAAACATGTGTCGGTGAGTGTCGTGTCCGAAATGTGGCCGACACATGGACATTGGCTATTTGATCAATGATAAAATAGTTTGATATGTGTATGTGTTTGTTAAGTATTCATGTGAATAATTTTACTGTGCATGTACTTCTACTCATTTTATTATTATTATTATCATTTGTCTTTAAAGAAAAATGGCAAGGACATATTCTGAAGATATTTGCCTTATAGATAGTGCAAGTTCGCACACTATTCTTAAAAGTGATATATATTTTGCCCATCTTGTGCCAAAAGAATAATATGTTAATACTATTATTGACTCAGGTAATGTGATAGAAGGCTCCGGAAGAGCTATAATTTTGTTTCTTGGAGGAACAAAATTTATAATAAATAATGCACTATTATCTACCAAGTCTTTGAGAAACTTGTTGAGTTTCAAAGATATTCGCCGAAATGGATATCATATTGAGACAATGAATGAGGAAAGTCATGAGTACTTATGTATCACAACTCATTATTCGAATAAAAAGGTTATATTAGAAAAGTTACCCTCACTTTCATCTGGGTTATATTATACCAAGATTAGTGCAATTGAATCACATGCTATTGTAAACCAGAAGTTTACTAGCCCAAATGAATTCATAACTTGGCATGATAGATTGGGTCATCCGAGAACAACCACGATGAGGAAAATTATTGAAAACTCTCATGGACATTCACTAAAGAACCAGAAGATTCTTAAAACTAGTGAATTTTGTTGTGCTGCATATTCTCAAGGAAAGTTAATTTTAAGGCCATCATCAGTAAAGATTGGATTTGAGTCCCCTGAATTTCTAGAAATGATTCAAGGTGATATATGTGGACCTATTCATCCACCATGTGGATCTTTCAGATATTTTATGGTCCTAATAGATGCATCTTCGAGATGGTCATATGTGTGCTTATTGTCTTCTCGCAACCTGGCGTTTGCGAGATTATTGGCTCAAATTATTCGATTAAAAGCACAATTACCAGAAAATCCAATCAAAGCAATTCGTCTTGATAATGCTGGTGAATTTACTTCCTAAGCTTTTGATGCTTATTGTATGGCTAATGGAATAAGTGTTGAACATTCAGTAGCTTATGTTCACACATAAAATGGGTTAGAAAAATCACTTATTAAACGCCTCCAATTGATTGCTAGACCCTTACTTATGAGAACAAATCTCCCAACCTCGGTTTGGGGCATGCTATTTTACATGCCGCAACACTTATTCGTTTGAGGCCAACGAAATACCATCAATTCTCTCCTATAAAATTAGCTTTTGGCCAGCAGCCAAATGTCTCCCATTTAAGAACATTTGGGTGTGCGATATATGTTCCCATTGCACCACCTAATCGCACCAAAATGGGACCCCAAAGAAAATTGGGGATATATGTTGGATATGATTCTCCCTCTATAGTGAGGTATCTTGAGATACAAATGGGAGATGTATTTAAAGCCCGGTTTACGGATTGTCATTTTGATGAATCAAAATTTCCAACATTAGGGGGAGAGAATAAGCTTCCTGAAAAGGAACTTAATTGGAATGCATCATCGTTGATGCATTTAGATCCTCGATCAGGGCAATGTGAACTAGAAGTTCAAAAGATTATACATTTGCAAAGAATAGCAAATGAATTGCTTGATGCATTTTTTGATACAAAGAGGATAACCAAATCTTATATACCAGCGAAAAATACCCCAATTCGAATTGATGTCCCAGTAGGACAAGTAGCCACTAAAGCAAATTCACACCAGAAGCGTGGCAGGGCGAAAAATGCCCCAATTCGAATTGATGTCCCAGTAAGACAAATAGCCACTGAAGCAAATACACGCCAGAAGCGTGGCAGGCCTGTCGGTTCCAAAGATAAAAATCATCGAAAGAGAAAAGAGGTAAATACTATTCCTGTTGAAAAAGACACAGTAGAGACACCTGCAGTTGTCCAAAATTCTGATATAGTTTTAATGCCAGAAGACTTTTAGGTACCTGAAAATAGTAAAAATGACGAGATCTCGATAAATTATGTCTTTACAGGAGAGAAATGGAACCGAAATAAGACAATTGTCAATGAAATATTTACGCATAATGTAGCATTGAATATCATGCATGAAAGTAAGGATCTTGAGCCAAGATCAGTCGAAGAATGTCGACAAAAGAATGATTGGCCAAAATGGAAAGAAGCCATGAAGGCTAAATTAGACTCACTTGCAAAACATGAAGTCTTCGGACCTGTAGTCCGTACACCAGAAGATGTAAAACCTGTTGGATACAGATGAGTATTTGTGAGAAAATAAAATGAGAAAAATGAAGTTGTGCGCTATAAAGCCCGACTTGTGGCACAAGGTTTTTCACAAAGGTTCGGTATAGATTATGAAGAAACGTATTCCCCTGTAGTAGATGCGATAACATTGCGTTATTTGGTTAGTTTATCTGCATATCATAAACTGCATATGCATTTAATGGATGTGGTAACAGCCTATTTATACGGCTCGTTAGATCGGGATATCTATATGAAAGTCTCTGAAGGACTAAAGATATCTAAACCATCCAGTGAATATTCGCAAGGGTTATACTCAGTTAAATTGCAAAGATTTTTATATGGTCTAAAGCAATCTGGACGAATGTGGTATAATCATCTTACTGAGTATCTGGCCAAAAACGGATTTAAGAATGATGATATCTGTCCATGTGTTTTCATAAAGAAATCTGCATCTGGATTTATTATAATTGCTGTGTACGTTGATGATTTAAATATTATTGGAACTCCTGAAGAGATTCCAACAATTATAAAAACTCTAAAAGAAGAGTTTGAGATGAAAGATCTTGGAATGACTAAATCTTGTCTCGGCCTGCAGATCGAGCATATAAAAAATGGGATCTTTATTCATCAAACAACATACATAGAGAAGATCTTGAAAAGAATTTATATGAATAAGTCACATCCATTAAGTACTCCAATGATCGTAAGATCTTTGGATGTGAAAAAGGACCAATTTCGTCCTAAAGAAGAGAATGAAGATATCCTTGGTCCTGAAGTACCATATCTTAGTGCCATTGGAGCACTAATGTATCTTGCTAATAATACGCGACCTGACATATCATTCGCGGTGAATTTACTAGCAAGGTATAGTTCCTCTCCAACCAGAAGACATTGGAGTTGAATCAAGCAAATCTTTTGATATCTTCATGGAACGGTTGATATGGGATTGCTTTATCCATATGGATCCAAGTCACAACTAGTTGGCTATGCAGATGCTGGATACTTGTCTGATCCACATAAAGGGAGATCTCAAACAGAATACATGTTCACATATGGTGGAACAGCTATATCTTGGAAGTCTACGAAACAGATGATTGCTGCAACATCTTTTAATCATGCCGAAATACTAGCGATTCATGAAGCAAGTCGCGAGTGTTTTGGCTCAAGAGTTTGATCAAATATATTATGTCATCATGTGGCCTGATTGACCATAAGATAGCTCCAACTGTCCTGTTTGAAGATAATACAATAGCATGCATTGCTCAACTTAAAGGCGGATACATTAAAGGTGATAGAACAAAGCATATTTCTCCCAAATTCTTCTTCACTCATGATCTTCAAAATTAAGGGACAATTGATGTCCAACAGATCCGTTCAAGTGACAATCTAGCAGATTTATTCACAAAGTCACTCCCAAAATTCTCCTTTGAAAGATTGGTACATGAGATTGGGATGCGCCGATTTCGAAATATTAAATGATGTCGACAAAAGGGGGAGACTGTACTCTTTTTTCCTTGGTCAGGTTTTTTTCATTGGGTTTTTCTTGACAAAGTTTTTAATGAGGCAGTCTCCATCACAAAGGATATTGTACTCTTTTTCCTTCGCTAAAGTTTTTCCCACAGGATTTTCCTTTAGTAAGGTTTTAATGAGGCAATAATCCTAAATGGGCATCCAAGGGGGAGTGTTGTGATAAGAGTGGGACGTGGATGCTCATTCCTATGAGGAACTTATTTTTTCAAGGAAGAATAACATTAAATGTAGTTTGAAATTAAGCTCTCAATATATGTATAAATATGCCTCTGAGAGAAATACGAGCACACAATAATAATTCTCTCTTTTTCTTTGAACAATATCTCTCTTATAATATATATATGTATATATCTCACTTTTATATAATTATATACACATTACTTCATATAATATTAGTAAATACCTATATGAATTATTATTGAGCTAATTATATTAATATTAGAGTCTTCTATTTATACATCTTTATTTTATATTTAGTATATCTTTTTATTTATTTTACAACAATTTGCTCCGTTCTTACAGAAACGAGAATTTTTTTAAATAAATAAAATAAATATTTTAATTACGAATATACGTTAATTTAAGGGTATTTAAGAATTTTCATTAAGTGACTTATCTCGTTTATAATGTAAACGATATAACTTTGGTCATATTTCGTTTACACTATAAACGAGATAAGACACGAATATGTGATAACATATTACGTTTACAAACGTGATACGTGAGAAATAGTTGTTTAATCATATCTCGTTTACACTGTAAACAAGATACATGGGAGTAAAAAAGGTTTATAGAGTAAGCGAGATACTGCTATGAAACACGGACACTTTGTTGAGTTGTCATGTCCATGTGAACCAAAGATTCAATTTGGGATATGCAATTGTTTTTCAGCTTAAGGTTAGTAATGTGGTAAAATATAGAACAAATGGGAATTAAAGGCTCAAAGTGGTTAACAAAGGTAATTGAGAAGGGTAGGCTTGATTTGGATAAGTGAGTTTAAATAAATAATGGCCTCAATCATGTGCAAGCATGTAAATATAATAAATATTGGACATATAAGATAAAACAAAATATAGATTACAATCATAGAGAAGTAAACACACAAGAATAAAATGATTATGGTTAAATAGTGTAACCATACATAAAGGCTCAAATCTTTCACAGGTTGTGTGTTCTTTAGCTCAAACATCATGTTCCAAATACAACTCAAGCAGATTTATCATAAAAATTTTGAAAAATTAGTGAAATTTTGTTCCAAAGATAGATTTTTAAAAGAAACTTATTGTCTTTTCAATCAAGTAGAACATGCATGCAACTATTCTAACCTATGCAATTTATTCTATTCTATAAAAGAAGGAAAATCTAACTAAAATATCCTAATTATTGGTGCCAGAGAAGGGAATTTACCTCCGGAAGTCAGGTACTGACCGACCTCCCCACACTTAAGGCGTTACACCGTCCTCGGTGCCATCTGTCAGGAATAGGGGTGGGCTGGTAGCAGTATCTCCACAGTCGGGACCATCATGGCTCCCGGTGCTGGTAAAAGAAGTGAAGTCCGGAGTGTCTGAGTCCTTGAATTTGCCCATGATCAGCTCCTTGAGGTATGTAAATCGGCGCTTGTTACGACGCTCTCTCATCTTAGCTTTCTGTTCATGCCGATCCAACCTTTCAAGTAGCTGTTGGAGCAATTTCTCAGTGGTAGATGCTTGTGGTGTTGAAGAAGGAATATCTTCAACTGGCTCAGTAGGCTGGCTTGTAGTGGCTGTGAAAAGTCTGAGGTATTTCCCGTTAGGGACATATTGATCATCCCGTGGAAGCATGGCTTTGGTGTCCCCAGCTCTGTAGGAGAGTCCGGCTGCTGAGACAAGATCTGAGACCAAGGCGGGGAAAGGTAGGTTGCCCGCAATTTGTACGTGTTCCATAGCATTCCGGATATGTCTTGAGAGATTCAGAGGTTGGTTTGTAAGGATGCACCATAGTAGAACAGCCATGTCTGCAGTGAAGGAGGACTCATGAGTGCTCGGAAAGACGTAATGGGACATGATCTGTGCCCATACGCGAGCCTCCAAGGTAAGTGCGGAAGCCAAGATTTCCTTAGGGCGGGAACGGTGGTATCCGTAGATCCAACGGCTGCCAGGTAAAGCGATGACTCAGAGAACGGAGTCCCTGTCAAATTGGTATCTCTGGCGCTGAAGGGCGGCTTCTTGAAAAGCGTCCATTCCTGCAGGAATAGGAGGAAAACTCAGAACTTGCTGAATGGCTTCTTCTGTGATGGGGACTTGCTTTTGCCGGACATAAACAGACTGCAGGATCGGCATGTAGAAGTTGGAGTAGAACTCAACTACCCAAGAAAGATTGACCTGCCTTAGCTGTTTCCGTAGGAAACCCCATTGTCTTTGCTCAATTTGCGGCTCAACAAAGGTGGCAATATTGGACAGGAGGATAAGAAGGTATTCATTGTTATAGTTCCTTTCTACCAGGATAGGGAACATCTGCTTACAGTAGCGATTGGAAAATCGCGCAGCGTCCTTTGCTGGAAAGGCTTTCTCCTTTTCATCAACCTTTATTATCCTCTTGACTCGTTTTGTTGAGGACTTGACTGCGGTTGAAGAAGGCTCTGCCACTAATGCTCTTTTAGTTCCTCTTCTTGCTGGTGGTCTGGAAGTTGCTTTCTTCTTTCCTTTCTTGGTGGCCATCCTGAAAGAAGGGAAGAGAAAGAAAATTAAATGCAAAGAGAGATACAACAAGGAAGGAAACGGAAAAGAGGGTGAATGATGCACAGTAAAATGTAGATGACATTAACACATGCTCTCGAGTACATATGAAAAGCCATCAATGGGAAATAGCTAGTGCATAAAAAGATAAGTGAATGCAAGGTGTTTATTGGCATGCTGGCAAAGGGCATGAGTAGCATAGACCAAGCATTACTTTGTAACAAACCATCACATTTGTATTGACAATTGAATTCAATTAATAAAATAATAGGGGGAAGTTGTGAAAAGCAAGCATTGAATAGTGTAGGAATATAGAGAAGTGCATAATGCCACATGGACTTTTTCACAAACACATAGCATGCATGTTAAACAAGATGTAAAAAGTATGAAATTGAACATGCAAGCAATCCCCTAAAAAATGATAATAATAATTGTCAAATAAATTGTAACAAGTCACAAGCATATAGTGAGGGATAATGACTCAAAAAATTTCTAACACTGTGAAAAAAGGGAAAAGAAGAATAAAGAAAATAAAAGTTTGAAAAGAAAAAGGAAATAAGAATATATACATAATATAATAAGAATGATAGAAAAGAGAAGAAGGAAGAAGAAGGTAAAACCTTGTTAATGGAGTAGAGAGAGAGAGAGTGAGATAAAAAGGAGAAGGGGGAAAGAAGAAAGAAGGAGGGAAAAGAAAAATTAGGATTTGGAGGAAAGAAAGATAAGATAATTTGGCAATTGGGGTTTAGCTGTGCGGCGCATGCGACGCAGTCGCCTGGGGCATGCGTTCGCATGGGGGCACGTCAGGGAAGGGGACGCGATCGCGTCGGGCCCGCGGTCGCGTGACCTATGTTGCGCTGCTGGCGCGAGTGCAGCCTCGCTCCAGCACAACTCTCTGTTTGATTCATTTCAATTGCCAAAATTGGGTGACGCGATCGCGTGGGTCATGCGATCGCGTGAGTGTGCGTCAGAAAATAATTGACACGGCCGCGTCGGCGATGCGGTCACATGACAAGGATTGTGCTTCCAGCACCAATCCAGCACCACTCTCGCACAATATAGCATTGTGCACCCTTTTACGTCGAAAATGCAGGGCACGCGGCCGCATGAGGCACGCGGTCGCGTGGGAGGCCATGATTTCAATGCGACGCGGTCGCGTCAGCGACGCGATCACGTGGAGTAATTTGTGCCATTGGCACGACTCGAGCGCTCCTCCTGCGTAACTTTCTGTTCATTTTTATTTTTCTTTACTCCTCCTGCCATGCGGACGCGTCGCTGGTGCGATCGCGTCGCGCGGCAAAAATTTTTTTTTTAAGGAAAGATAAAGACATGTAATTGAAAGAGCACGGAAGCACTAATAAAGAGAAGAGTTATTAAAGAAGAAAAACTAAAAGTGAAGAAAGGAACGATCATATCGCGGTGGGTTGTCTCCCACCAAGCACTTTGCTTTTACGTCCGTAAGTTGGACGCTCCACTAGCTCAATCTGCTGCTATGTGGGGATCTTCCAAGTGGAAGATCTCAAGCTCCTTATTTCTCTGCACCTTCTCACCATGGTACAGCTTTAGGCGGTGTCCATTAACCTTAATAAGTTCAGAACTTGAAGGATGGCTTAGGTGATAGACTCCGTACGGTTCAGCCTTCTCTATTATGTATGGACCTTCCCATTTTGATCTCAACTTACCGGGCATGAGCCTCAGTCGAGATTTGTAAAGGAGAACAAAATCTCCAGGTTGGAACTCTCTCTTCTTGATGTTTTGATCATGCACGACTTTCATCTTTTCCTTGTATATTCTGGAGTTCTCATAAGCTTCTAGGCGAAGGTTCTCCAGTTCCTGTAGTTGCAACTTTCTTTCAATTCCGGCTTTCTCAATTTCCATGTTGCACTCTTTAACTGCCCAGAAGGCTCTGTGTTCGATTTCAACTGGAAGATGGCAAGCTTTTCCATAAACTAAGCGAAAGGGACTCATCCCAATGGGTGTCTTGTATGCTGTTCTATATGCCCACAATGCATCTTGTAGTCTGGTGCTCCAGTCTTTTCTATGAGGCTTTACTATCTTCTGCAAGATACGCTTAATTTTTCTGTTTGACACCTTGGCTTGCCCATTAGTTTGGGGATGGTAAGCTGTTGCAACTTTATGGATTATCCCATGCTTCTTCATCAATCCTGTTAGTCTCCTGTTACAAAAATGGGTGCCTTGATCGCTCACGATCGCTCGTGGTGATCCAAAGCGGCATATAATATGGTTTCTCACAAAGGAAATAACAGTGTTAGCATCGTCAGTGCAGGTAGGAATTGCTTCCACCCATTTGGAAACATAATCCACAGCTAACAATATATAAAAATATCCACTAGAATTTGGAAATGGACCCATGAAGTCAATGCCTCAGACATAAAAAATTTCACAGAAAAGCATATATTGTTGAGGCATCTCATCCCTCCTGGATATGTTACCAAATTTCTGGCATGGGTGACAAGATTTACAAAACTCAGCGGCATCTCTAAAAAGAGTAGGCCACCAGAATCCGCAGTCTAAGATCTTTCTAGCTGTTCTTTGAGGGCTAAAGTGTCCTCCACTCTCAGATGAGTGACATGCCTCTAAAATGGACTGGAATTCTGATTGAGGTACACAACGTCTAATTATCTGGTCAGCGCCACATCTCCATAAATATGGGTCATCCCATATATAATATTTAGACTCACTTTTCAGCTTGTCTCTTTGATGTTTAGAGAAATGTGGAGGAAATATGCGGCTAACTAAATAATTAGCAATAGGTGCGTACCAAGGGACTACCTCAGATACTGCTTGCAGGTTGTCAAAAGGGAAATTATCATCTATAGGAGTAGAATCATCCTTAATATGTTCAAGGCGACTCAAGTGGTCCGCTACTAAATTTTGATTACCACTCCTATCCTTTATTTCTAAATCAAATTCTTGTAACAGCAGTATCCAACGTATAAGTCTTGGTTTGGATTCCTTTTTAGCTAATAAATACTTTAGAGCTGCATGGTTCGAATACACTACTACTCTAGTACCAAGTAAATAAGCTCATAATTTATCCAGAGCGAAAACAATAGCAAGTAGCTCTTTCTCAGTAGTAGTATAATTGGACTGGGCAGTGTCTAAAGTCTTAGACGCATAGGCAATAACAAAAGGATCCTTACCTTCACGCTGAGCCAGTGCTGCTCCTACCACATGGTTGGAAGCGTCGCACATGATTTCAAACGGCTGGCTCCAGTCGGGTCCTCTCACAATTGGGGCTTGAGTTAGAGCAGTCTTCAGCTTATCAAATGCTTGTTTGCAATCTTCATTGAACTCGAACTCAATGTCCTTCTGCAGTAATCTGGATAAGGGAAGTGCCACCTTACTAAAGTCCTTAATAAATCTCCTGTAGAAACCTGCATGGCCAAGGAACGAACGGACTTCCCTCACAGAAGAGGGGTAAGGTAAACTAGAAATAACATTCACCTTTGCTGGGTCTACAGAAATGCCATTATTAGATACCACATGTCCCAATACAATCCCTTGCTTTACCATAAAGTGGCATTTTTCGAAATTCAATACAAGTTTTGTATTAATACATATATCTAATACTCTAGATAATCCATCTAAGCAAAGGTTAAAAGAATCACCATAAACGCTGAAATCGTCCATAAAAACTTCCATACAGTCTTCAATAAGATCAGAGAAAAGGCTCATCATGCACCTTTGGAAAGTAGCTGGTGCATTGCACAAGCCAAAGGGCATTCTCTTATAAGCATAAGTCCCAAAAGAACATGTAAAAGTAGTATTTTCCTGATCCTCAGGAGCTATATGAATCTGGAAATAACCTGTGTAACCATCTAGAAAGCAATAATGTGATTTACCTGACAGGCAATCCAGCATTTGATCAATGGGTAGGCTCTGGATTATCTGGGGCTTGCGAAAATGGCAAAGTGTCCTCATTGTCAGTTAAGAGGGTCCCCACACTTGGATCTTGTCCAGTGTGCCTCTCTTCAAACTCTTCTTTTTGAACTTCAGCCACACTCTCGTCTATGACATCACACTGGAAGATAGAACGATCTTCTGGGGGGTTGTTAATGACTCCATTCAGATTGAAGATCACTATGCGGCCATCTATTTCAAAGGAGTATGTTCCTGAAAAAGCATCCAATTTGAATTTTGATGTCTTCAGGAATGGTCTTCCAAGTAGGATTGATGATGGCTTATCTGAATCATTATGGGGCATCTCCAAGATATAAAAATCAGTGGGAAATGTGAGCCCTTTAATGTTCACCAAAACATCTTCAGCAACTCCAGCCACTGTAATAATGCTTTTATCTGCTAACACAAAACGAGCTGCCGACCTTTTTAAGGGAGGGAGCCTTAAAACATCACATATAGACAAAGGCATTATACTGACACATGCTCCTAAATCACACATGCAATCATAAATTACTACACCACCAATAGTACAACTAACTATGCAAGGACCTGGATCACTACATTTTTCAGGTAATCCTCCCATTAAAGCAGATATAGAACTACCTAAAGGAATAGTTTCTAATTCATTAATTTTGTATTTATGAATACATAAGTCTTTTAGAAACTTTGCATATTTAGGTACCTGCTGAATAACATAAAAAAGGGGAACAGTTACCTCAACCTTTTTGAATATTTCTACCATTTTAGGATCAGGTTCCAGCTGCTTCCCGGGCTTCCTTGCAAGTTGTGGAAATGGAATGGGAGTAGTGTTTTCTGTGGTGCCTGTGCCCTTTGGTGCTTCTTCCTGTGGTTGAGCTATCTCTTCTTCAGCCATGTCCTGTATATCCTCTTCCTCTTCAACATCTTCGATTTCCACCACCTCTTCAGCTGAGGCATATTCTGGTGAGCTTGGTTCCTCCTGATTCCTCTCCTGCAGTGTGGTTCCGGACCTCATGGTGATGGCATTAATGCCTCCCTTCGGATTGGGTAATGGTTGAGAGGGGATTCCAGTGGTGCTTAAAGGTTGGTTACTGGAATTTTATGCTGAACCAAGTTGTGTCAATAAAGCTTGTAGAGTAGAGGTGAAACCATTCAGACTGGCGTTAATATTATTTACGATGCTATTTTCCATGGCCAGTTGTCTTTTCTCAAAAGCTTGTAATAAATCTTCATTAGAAGATACAGAAGAATGAGTAAACTGAGAGGTTTGCTGCTGATTGTTCGGTGGTCGTTGGTTTTGCCTCAGGTGAGGTGCTCGGTAAGGTTGATTTTGCTGCCTGTTGTTGTTATTATTCCACCTCTGATTTTCCTGATTATCTCTGCCTCCCCTATTATTGTTGTCTCTCCAATTCTGGTTTGAATTGTCCTGCCATCCATGGTTATTATTTCCACTTTGATTGTACCCTTGGTTGGAGCTGTCATAGAAGTTGTGAGTGGATGCCACCATGTTGTCTTCTTGTTGGAGTTGCGGGCATTCATCAGTGTAGTGGCTGTAATCAGCACAAATTCCACAAATTCTTTGTGGGATTAGTTGTTGGTTTTGCTGCGGTTGAGTTTGCTGAGCTTGTTGATTCAGCAGCATTTGCTTCAGCAGGTTAGTCATCTCACAGATGCTTCGATTTAGAGCAGCAGTCTCTATGCTAGAAGATACTTCTGCAACGGCTTTTGAACGACCTTGCTTCTGTCTGTGGTTCCGAGTAGATTCAGCTAAATCACTGATCAATTGCCAAGCTTCATCAGTGGTCTTGTACTTCTTCATAGACCCATTGCTGGCACTTTCCAACTTGGTCTTGTCTTCGGGTCTCATACCTTGTGTGATATAGCTGAGTAGCACGATCTTGTCAATCATGTGGTGGGGGCATGCTTCCAGAAGATTATTGAAGCGCTCCCAGTATTCAAAGAGAGTCTCATTGTCGTCCTGAACAATTGTAGAGATATCCTTCCTCAGTTTAACAATAACTTCAGATGGAAAGAATTTCTCCAGAAACTCCTTTCAGAGTGTATCCTAGTTAGATACATTTGCTAGAGGTTGAGTGTAGTACCACTCTCTTGCTTTTTCCTCAAGAGAAAACGGAAAAGCTTTCAGCAGAATTGAAGTTTTATCAGTGCCATCACGCCTGACAGTAGAACAGGCTGCTTGGAAATCTCTCAAGTGGTTGATAGGCTCTTGAGCAGGTAGGCCATGAAACTTGGGTATCAAATTTAGCAGTGCGGTCTTTATTTCAAAGTCTGTAGCTACCGCTGGATGATGCGCTTGAAACGGTTGCATTGTAAAATCAGGAGCTCCTTCCTCTTGAATAGTAACTCTTCTAGCTGCCATGTTTTCTGCGCGTAAAACAACCGAATCAGTAGAACGGGGGCTGGTTTCTTCCTCAAATTCACTTTCAGATCCGCCCTCCGAGCGGATTAACCTACGCTGTTCTCGCCTTGTTCGTGAAATTGTTCTTTCAATTTCAGGATCGAATATTAGCAAGCGCGGATCAGGAAGTGAACGCCTCATTTGACAGAAGAAACATGCAGCTCATAGTAGCAAAATTAAATAAAATGCAAATAAATAAATTCTAATTAATAAAATTAGCACTCTATTGCAACTCCCGGGCAACGGCGCCAAAAATTGATGGGAAGCAGAAGCTGGTGAATTAAAAATTTATTAAAATGGTTACGTTGCAAGTATAGTTCTTAACTCACCGAAAATCTGCCTATCAATTTAGAAATATGTCACAGAGAGTTTAAATTAAAATTACTGGGAGTTTTAAGTCCCAGGTCGTCTCCCAACGAGTTGCAGAAAAGTGTGCTGTTTTATTAATCAGATGTTCCAAGAAGTTGAGCTAAGTAAATTGGAATTTAAATTGAGGAATTTTAAATAATATAAATAAAGGCCTTGACTGGGAATTGATTAGTTAGAATCTCTATCATTGATGGAGTGATTTTTAAGATTGATTTATAATTAACGGTTACTATGTTTGGTTATCCTTTACTAGGTAAGGGAAAGTCAAACAAGTTGGACTGCCAGATCTATTCACGAGTTACAATCCACTTAGTTCAAAGGGATTGTCGTTGGTGACAGGATAGCAATCCAACATTTAACCCAACTATAAATTTCTCCTTCAATCCTTCCAACTCAAGAATTCCTTTTAATCAACTCCCTATCAAGTAATGAAACTACTCACGCATTGTAAATAAAGAATCCATGGCACATGAAAGGGAATTAAAAGAAGACATGATTATTGGAATTGAAATTAAATTAAAGAGAAATAATCTTTGCATTAATTAATCATAAAAGTATCTGAATGACAAAATTGAACATAACAAAAAACATGGAAGAATAAAACCAAGTTAAGAGAACAAACTAGAGTGATGAAGTCTTGATGAGGAAATAACTCTTCTCAATGTTCCAATGCTAAGATCAATTGAAAATTAAAATCCTAAAAACTAGAGAGAAAAACCTAAGAGAGTGAAAAAACTAGATCTAAAACTATTGAATGAATGTCTCTGTTGTTTCTGCATATTCTCTGACTCTAGTCTGCTGTTCCGGGCCGAAAACTGGGCCGAAATAAGGTCCAAAATCGCCCCCAGCGGATTCTGCAGATTATGCAGATCGCACATGTCACGCGATTGCGTCGCCCATGCGGACGCGTCGCTTGCGCTTTTTCCTCTCCACGCGTTCGCGTCGTCCACGCTACCGCGTCGCTTGCGCTTTTCAATCTACGCGGCCGCGCAAGCCATGCGGCCGCGTCACTGCGATTTGTGCTCCTTCGCGCGGTCGCGTGAACCATGCGACCGCGTCACTTCTCGCTGGTTATCTCCTCAAATTCTTGTGTTCCTTCCATTTTTGCTAGCTTCCTCTCCAATCTCCATCTCATTCATGCCCTATAAAGCCTGAAACACTTGACACACAGATCACGACATCGAATGGAATAAAGGAGAATTAAAAATAAATAATTAAAGTCTCTAGGAAGCAATTTTCAAACATGTACTGAATTTAGGAAGGAAATCTAATTGCATGCTAAATTGCTGAATAAGTGGGCAAGGATCATGACAAAACCACACAATTAGACACAATTAGACACAATAAGCGGCCGCGCGGATTGAAAAGCGCAAGCGACACGGTAGCGTGGACGACGCGAACGCGTGGAGAGGAAAAAGCGCAAGCGACGCGTCCGCATGGGCGATGCGATTGCGTGACATGTGCGATCTGCATAATCTGTAGAATCTGCTGGGGGCGTTTTGGACCTTATTTCGGCCCAGTTTTCGGCCCGAAACAGCAGACTAGAGTCAGAGAATATGCAGAAACAACAGAGACATTTATTCAATAGTTTTAGATCTAGTTTTTTCACTCTCTTAGGTTTTTCTCTCTAGTTTTTAGGATTTTAATTTTCAATTGATCTTAGCATTGGAACATTGAGAAGAGTTATTTCCTCATCAAGACTTCATCACTCTAGTTTGTTCTCTTAACTTGGTTTTATTCTTCCATGTTCTTTGTTATGTTCAATTTTGTCATTCAGATACTTTTATGATTAATTAATGCAAAGATTATTTCTCTTTAATTTAATTTCAATTCCAATAATCATGTCTTCTTTTAATTCCCTTTCATGTGCCATGGATTCTTTATTTACAATGCGTGAGTAGTTTCATTACTTGATAGGGAGTTGATTAAAAGGAATTCTTGAGTTGGAAGGATTGAAGGAGAAATTTATAGTTGGGTTAAATGTTGGATTGCTATCCTGTCACCAACGCCAATCCCTTTGAACTAAGTGGATTGTAACTCGTGAATAGATCTGGCAGTCCAACTTGTTTGACTTTCCCTTACCTAGTAAAGGATAACCAAACATAGTAACCGTTAATTATAAATCAATCTTAAAAATCACTCCATCAATGATAGAGATTCTAACTAATCAATTCCCAGTCAAGGCCTTTATTTATATTATTTAAAATTCCTCAATTTAAATTCCAATTTACTTAGCTCAACTTCTTGGAACATCTGATTAATAAAACAGCACACTTTTCTGTAACTCGTTGGGAGACGACCTGGGACTTAAAACTCCCAGTAATTTTAATTTAAACTCTCTGTGACATATTTCTAAATTGATAGGCAGATTTTCGGTGAGTTAAAAACTATACTTGCAACGTAACCATTTTAATAAATTTTTAATTCACCAGCTTCTGCTTCCCATCACCACCTCCAAAGATGCACCTCAAAACGGGGGAGATAAGCAACCCCCAAACACATAAATTTTGGAAGCTATCCGTGAGTAACAGAATCACCTTAAACAACACGAAAAGAGAGGCCGAGCATCAACGAGAAGCCGAGAAGGACCTCCAAAGGAAAACTAGGCGACGCCGAGAGTTAAAAGATAAGCTCTTAAAACTCGAAGCCGATCTCAAAACCAAGACGGCTCGATCCAGTCACGAAGATAGCCCTCACAAAGATCAAGACCCCATTCACCAAAGAGATCATGAAAGCTAAAGGTCCTAAAGGACTTCAAAGCTCCCAACATGACTCTATACGACGACACCACAGATCCCAGCCATCATCTCAGTAATTCCAGAAGTAGAATGTACCTCACCGACGCCTCAGACGTAGTTCGTTGCAAAGCCTTTCCTGCTACCTTAACAAAGACCGCAATTAGATGGTTCGACAATCTGCCTCCAAGGTCCATCTCGAGCTTCGACGATTTAGCTAAGAAGCTTTTAGCTAGATTCTCCATCCAGAAAGACAAAACCAAGCACGCCCCAAGTCTATTGGGGATCAAGCAAGGAGATCGGGAAAAGTCTCCGCAGCTACGTAGAAAGATTCAACATGATGTGTCTAAACATACAATGTCTACCCACCGAAGCGGCCATCATGGGCCTCATTAATGGCCTCCGAGAAGGGCCCTTCAGCCAATCCATATCGAAAAGGTATCCCACATCTCTAAACAAGATACAAGAACGAGCTGAGAAATACATCAACATGGAGGAAAACTCTCGACTAGGAGAGAGCTCAAAAATCAGATTCTCCTGAACCACCACAGGACAAGGATGAAGAAACCAGGAAGAACGAAGACCAACCCACTGAGAAACCTATCTCTTGTGGATGTTTAACGAGAAATATGCAACACTGAGAAGATCTCACCACCTCGCCCAATCAAAAGCATTAAGGACAAAGAGGTCGGACGGGTTGAAGGTCCACCTCATGCCAAAGAGGTCGGACGAGTTGAAGGTCCACCTCACACCAGAGAGGTTGGACGAGTTGAAGGTCCACCTCACACCAAAGAGGTCGGACGAGTTGATGGTCCACCTCACACCAAAGAGGTCGAACGAGTTGAGGGTTCACCTCACACCAAAGAGGTCGGACAAGTTGAACGTCCACCTCACACCAAAGAGGTCGAACAAGTTGAACGTCCACCTCACACAAAAGAGGTCGGACAAGTTGAACGTCCACTCACCAAAGAGGTCGGACAAGTTGAACGTCCACTCACCAAAGAAGTCGGACGAGTTGAATGTCCACCTCACACCCCTGAGAGACATGTTCATGGAGGATTCGCAGGAGGAGGGATCTCTAAATCATCTCGCAAAAGACACCTCAAAGAGGTATATTAAGGAAGGGAGAGAGGTTTGAATAGGACAACGGAGTGCGAACAAGCCTTTTGAGATTTCAAAAATTCTTGGGGCAACCACCCATTCTTACCCGACTATGGGAAAGTGAAGAACTCATATTCTACCTCGCAATGGGAAGTCGGGCAATAGCCTCACTAATAGTAAAAAAAGACGAAAGGGGGTAACAACCCATCTACCTCATCAGCAATGCTCTACAAGGGGCCAAACTAAACTATCAATAGATAGAAAGTTTTGCCTATGCCCTCATACTCACTTCTCGACGACTCCGCCTGTATTATCAAGTTTCGGACCAACTAGCCCATAAAAGGCATCTTTAGAATCCTACAGTGGGCAGCCGAGTTGTCTGAATTCGACCTTCAACATGAAGAATGGACGGCCATCAAATCATAGTATCTGGCCGACTTCATTGTAGAATACACTGACACCCCGGAAATCCCTACAAATTGGAATCTCTACGTGGACGACTCTTCAAACAAAATTGGGAGCGGCACAGGTGTAATTATAGAAAGTGATCAGGGAACCCAAATCGAGCTAAATAACCAAGTACGAGGCACTACTGGCTGGTTTAAGGCTGACTAAGAAGGTAGGAGTTCAAAAGCTTATCGTGTTTAGTAATTCACAAGTATTTACCCCACAAATAGAAGGAAGCTACCAAGCTAAGGATCCCACCATGAAAAAATTCTTCGGACAATTCGGGGGACCCTGGACAAAACCAGAGAACAGCTCGGGTAATTTGGGGGACCCTGGACCAAACCAGAGAACAGCTCGGACATTTCGGGAGACCCTGGACAAAACCAGAAAGCAACTCGGACAATTCGGGGGATATGAGGTCCGACATATGAAACAGAATGTCCGAGCTGATGCACTTTCAAAACTAAGTCAGCACCAACAGCTCGGACAATTCGGGGGATATGAGGTCAAATATTCCTACAGTAAGAAAAAGTAAAATGGGGTTACTACCAAACAACTCGGGCAAATAAGGAAACAACTCGGACAATAACAGCAAAACATCAAGTGTCATATACAGCAGTAAAAGGGAAACCCCAGGACTCACACGAAAGTCCAGGGGCACCCTTTGGAGGCAACAACAGGGCAAGAACACAGAGAAGAGAAGCCGACAATCTATACCCAAACAGTCCGAACACCTCTCAAAATAAAAGAAAGAACCAAAGTTCTTCAGATTAAAAGGGAGCCTGGGCTGAGGAGCTCCCACAAGTCCTATGGGCATATCGAACAACGCCACATTCCACCACAAAGGAATCACCCTTCCGATTAGCGTACGGAATGGAGGCAATAATTCCAGTAGAGATTGAAGAAGGGTCGCTTAGAGTGATCCACTATAGTGAAGAAGCCAACTCCCAACTTCAAAGGGAAGAACTCGACCTACTTTCGGAAGTCCAAAAAAGAGTTCGGATTAGGGAAGAAGCATTAAAACATCGAATGGCTTCGAGATACAATCAAAAGGTAGTACAGCGAGTTTTTGCTGAGAACGACCTCATCCGAAACGATACCAGAACAACCCGACCTGGAGAAGGAAAGCTGGCAGCAAACTGGAAAGGACCCTACCGAGTCATAGAAGTACTGGGGAAAGGCTACGACAGAGTATCCGACCTCGAGGGGCAAGAGCTACCAAGGCCATGGCATGCCTATAATCTAAAAAGGGCGCCAGGCCGAGATCCAAAAAGATTGCCCGACCTAGAAGGGTAAGTACTAACACGTATACACTCTTATCTTCATTTTATTGTTTAAAAGATTGCAGATTTCCTAAAAAGTTTTCTACCAAGACGACCGACTACGGCAGATCGGCAAGGTGAAAACCAAACTCACCGCCCGATCACGACAAAGTCGGCAAGATGAAAACCAAATTCATCGTCCATTTTCAAAGAGACAAGTCGGCAAGGTGAAAACCAACTTCACCGCCCGACCATGATGAAAACTGAATTCACCGTTTGATTTTGACAAAGGTCGACAAAGTGAAAACCAAATTCACTGCTCTACCAAGATGTATTAATATGAAACATTCATCATCCGATTATAAAGCTACAGATCGGCAAAAAGTGAAAATCGAATTCACTGCACGATCACGACAAAGACCAACAGAGATGAAAACCCAATTTCTACAAAATCGGCAAAGATAAAAATAGAATAATGCAAGAAGTTATCGAAAGTGATCCATAGAAAGGACCTGACGAGGTCTTAACAAAATGGATTGCTAAATAATAACTTAAGACTGACCGACATACCAGAAGTTGGACCAGTCGCAATAACCCAAGTTATAAGTAAAGCCCTAGAAAGTGGTCTGGCCAGCCCTATAAAAGAGGATTACTATAACTTAGAAGGGCCCGACATGATGAAGTCGGCCCAAAAGCTACAAAAGTTATAATAGTAATCCCTGAAAGAGACCTGAACAAGGTCCAAGAAAGAGGATTACAGAAATAACTTAGGAGGACCCGACATGAAGAAGTCATCCCAAAAGCTACAAAAGTTATAAAAGTAATCCCTGAAAGAGACCTGAACAAGGTCCAAGAAAGAGGATTACAGAAATAACTTAGAAGAGCCCGACATGACAGAGTCGGCCCAAGCGACAAAAGTTATAAAAGTAATCCCTGAAAGAGACCTGAACAAGGTCCAAGAAAGAGGATTACAGAAATAACTTAGAAGAGCCCGACATGACAGAGTCGGCCCAAGTGACAAAAGTTATAAAAGTAATCCCTGAAAGAGACCTGAACAAGGTCCAAGAAAGAGGATTACAAAAATAACTTAAAAGAGCCCGACATGACAGAGTCAGCCCAAGCGACAAAAGTTATAAAAGTAATCCCTGAAAGAGACCTGAACAAGGTCCAAGAAAGAGGATTACAGAAATAACTTAGAAGGGTCCGACATGATGAAGTCGGCCCAAAAGCTACAAAAGTTATAAAAGTAATCCTTGAAAGAGACCTGAACAAGGTCCAAGAAAGAGGACTACAAAAATAACTTAGGAGGACCCGATATGACAAAGTCGGCCCACAACACAAAAGTTATAAAAGTAATCCCTGAAAGAGACCTGGACAAGGTCCAAGAAAGAGGATTACAGAAATAACTTAGAGGGACCAGACAAGAAGAATTCGGACCAACGAAAACTACAGCTTGGACCAACAAGAAGAAGTCGGACCAACGAAAGCTACAGCTTAGACCGACAAGAAGAAGTCGGACCAACGAAAGCTACAGCTTGGACCGACAAAAAGAAGTCGGACCAACGAAAAATGTGCACTAAAACGGACATAGCTCCGCCCAAAAAGCCACGGCTCCACGACAAAGCTATCAAAATTGTTCAGACTGACTAAAAGGTGTTCTACAAGAACACTAAAAAGTTATTAGACAAGTTAGCCCCAAGGACCACCTCGACCAAACAGAAAGAGGACAAAACCAGAAGTGATCAAAAGAGGTCGGACAACAAAGTACCGACACTCTACAAAGATCCACAAAGGGGACAAAGACATCTCGCAACGGCCAGAGGAAGGCCAGAAATGCTTTGCTAAAAAGTACAAAGTCTTGAAAAAAGACACTACTTACAAGGCAAAAGCAGAAATCAAAACGGCACTAAAAAGTCATCCAAACAGACTATAAAAAGGTTCCCCGTCGGAACACTACCTAAAAAGTTGTTGGATTATGACTAAAAAGCCCGAGCAGTAAAGACAAACAAGTCGGAAGAAGGCTGAAAAGACCTCTCAACAAAATAAAAAGGGCAATACCAGACTCGCACAAGAAGAAACTACTCAAGATCGACCAAAGTCAGGATGCTTGAGCACGACTTCCCCAAAGAGATCGAAGCTCTGAAAGCACGATCTCACGGAAAGGTACGAACTCAAGCAGGGGCAAAGTCGTACAGGTCGACGTCAGCTAAGAAGAGGCGCAAGAACGATCTCAAAAAAGAACAAGCCAAAAGGTGGGGAAACAACTTAAAGCTCAAATGTGCTTAGCTGAAAGGGATACAACTCTACTCAAAGAAGGCACAATCTCAAACAAGGCTACGAACATCATCTGAGACTAAAAAATGTTCTACATAAAGAAAACTAAAAAGTCATTGGACAAGTCACTAAAAGCCCGGATATCAAGCCGCAAGGATAACTTCGCCAAAGCAGAAGGTTGTCAACACAAACTTAAAGCAAGGCGTGATCTAGAAGGCAAGGGTAGAAAACCCACACTGCCGCTCAAAAGTGGTTGGACTGTGAAGTACCAAACCTCTAGAAAATCTACAAAGATTGCAAAGCAATAAAGAAACAAGCAAGACAGATGCTTGAGCACGACTTCCAAAAAGATCGAAGCTCTGAAAAGCACGATCTCACGGAAAGATCCAACTCAAGCAGGGGCACTGTTCATACCCTGGGTCAAGCTATCTGACTCGGGATGTTTAGCGACAAGCCGACCGACCTCTTCAGGTCAGACTATCCGACCTCTTCTCAAAGAGCTCGGCCAAATATCTGACCTCTTCACAAAGAGCTCAGACAAAACACCACAGAGGCCCAAGAAGGCCCAAACGAAGGAACACAGCCCAATCTAAAGATAGAGGCGGTTCCCCAGAAAAGATAAAGGTGGTTCCCCAGAAGATAAAGATGACCTCACTCAAAGATAAGATAAGATAAGATAAGATAAGATAAGATAACTAACTTATCTTATCTAAAACGGTCACTCCACACCATTATAAATACACTGGAGCACCCAGGTATAACTCATACTCTGATTCTACAAAAAACATGCTTAATACCCTTGCTAACTTAAGCATCGGAGTCCCTTGCAGGTACCCCCACCCTCCGAGGACGAAGGATCAGCAGCATTCCCAGTCCAACAAGTCGGACGCAACAGCTCCGGCCACCACCTAGAAGTTGGACACGTCAGCACCGACCAGCATAGAAGATCTTGTCCGAGATCGACCTACAGTTTCAGGTAACCCTCGGAACAGGTGCCCCTGGACTTTCGTGTGAGTGCTGGGGTTTCCCTTTTATTGCTGTATCTTTTTGCTGTTATTATCCGAGTTGTTTTCTTATTTGCCCGAGTTGTTTGGTAGTAACCCCATTTTTCTTTTTCTTATTGTAGGAATAGTTGACCTATGTCTTCTTGCAAAAAACATTGCTGAGATGTCTACTAAGATCCCGGACGGCATTTCTGACTGGCTGGATTTTATAGTTTTAATGTGTGTTCCTGAGTACTGTGTACGACCTAGGAGGTTCCATAGAATTTGTAGGGATAGGGATGAGGAGAAGAATCATGAGTTGGTGTCGCTGGACCCTGAGGAGAGGGTTTGGTTTCCTTCCTTGACTCCGGGGGAACGACCCTGACCTGATATGGTTAGGACCTTTTCTTCCACCGAGATTGATGGATTTTGTAGTGTTTTCTGGATGAGGCTTCTATTATTGCTCCCTGGTTTGGTACTGAATGGTTTTGAAAGTGCATCAGCTCGGGCATTTTGTTCCCGAGGTATATGTCGGACCTCATATCCCCCGAATTGTCCGAGCTGTTCCGTGGTGGTGGCTGGTTTTGAAAGTGCATCAGCTCGGACATTCTGTTCCCGAGGTATATGGTGGACTTCATATTCCCCGAGTTGTCCGAGTTATTCTCTGGTCTTGTCCAGGTACTTTTTCATGGTGGGATCCTGTTCATACCCTGGGTAGGACCTGTACGACCCGGGCTAACTGAAGATAAGTTGACTGACCTGTCCAGACCAGGATTACCCAACCTCTTTATAAAAGAGGTCGGCCAAAACGCTACAGAGGCCCAAGAAGGCCCAAACAGAGGAACGCGACCCAAATCTAAAGGCAGCCCAAGCCTAGAAAGATAAGGGCGGTTCCCTTAAAGATAAGATGACTTTACTCAAAAGATAAGATAAGATAACTATCTTATCCCAAAGAGAAGATCACTTCACACCATTATAAATACACTGGAGCACCCATGTATAACTCATACTCTGATTCTACTAAAAACCTGCTAATACCCTTGCTAACTTAAGCATCGGAGTCCCTTGCAGGTACCACCACCCTCCGGTGATGAAGGACCAGTAGCACCTCCAGTCCAACAAGTCAGACGCAACAGCTCTGGCCACCATCCACAAGTCAGACACGTCAGCACCGACCAACACAGAAGATCTCGTCCGAGATCGACCTACAGTTTCAGGTAACCCTTGGAACATTGGCGCCGTTGCCGGAGAACCTGAAAGTCATCCCATCTTCATGGCAGACAATCTTGACGACGACCACGACTCTGATCTAGAGAATAGGACGCCACATAACAATGCGAACACCACACCAAAAGAAACACCTCAACCCAACAAAGATAAGAATCTACCAAATACATAAATCATGGAGGCACTACAAGCTCAACAAGATCGACTCAATCAGCTCGAAAAAGAGGCCGAGCACCAGCGTGAAGACGAAAGAAATGTCTAGAGAGAAACTAGGCGACGCCGAGAGTTAGAGGATAAACTCCTAAAACTGGAAGCCAACTTAAAAACCAAAATTATCCAAACCGATCCTGATGACACACCCCACAAGGATCAGGATCCCTTCACCAAGGAAATCATGAAAGCCAAGGTTCCAAGGGATTTTAAAGCTCCCGACATGACCCCATACGACGGTACCTCCGATCCAAGCCATCATCTCAGCAACTTCAGAAGCAGGATGTATCTCACTGATGCCTCAGATGTAATTTGGTGCAAAGCCTTCCCGACTACTTTAACAAAGACAGCAATTAAGTGGTTCGACAGTCTGCCCCCTAGATCCTTCACAAGCTTTGACGACTTAACCAAGAAATTTCTTGCCAGATTTTTCATCCAGAAAGACAAGGCCAAACACGCTCCAAGCCTATTAGGAATCAAGCAAGGAGATCGGGAGAGTCTTCGCAACTACATGGAAAGATTCAACAAAGCATGTCTGGACATACAAAGTTTGCCAACAGAAGCAGCCATTATGAGTCTCGTTAATGGCCTACGAGAGGGACCTTTTAGTCACTCTATATCAAAGAAATATCCCACATCACTGAATAAAGTGCAAGAATGAGTAGAGAAGTACATTAACATGGAGGAAAACTCTCGACTAAGAGAGACCTCAAAACCAGGATTCTCCTACTCCTCCCGAGATAAGGATAAAGAATTCAAGAAAAAAGAAGATCAACATGGAGAGAAGATTAAGAAATACCACAATTACACCCCCTCTCTAGGTGTCCCTTGTGGAAGTTTACCGAGAAGTATGCCACACTGAGAAGATTCCACCACCTCGACCAATTAAAAGCAAAAAAGGAGGCAGAAATCAGACAGAATATTGTGAATACCATTGAATCTATGGACATCCCACCAACGAGTGCTTCGACTTGAAGAATGTCATAGAAAAATTGGTGAGAGAGGGGAGACTAGATTGGTACTTAGCCAACAGGACAGATGAGCCCAGAAAAAGAAGAAGGGACGAAGAAGTCGGACGAACTGAACGACCACCTCTTATCCCAGAGAGACATGTCCACGTGATACATGGAGTATTTGCGGGAGGAGAAATCTCCAAATCATCTCGCAAAAGACACCTTAAAGAAGTATATCACGTCGAGGGAGGAGAAGGAGCACTCGACCTTCCTACTATTACTTTCACTAAAGAGGACGCGACAGGCAACATCTCAGGACATGACGATCCCATGGTCATCACTATCATATTGGCCAACGCTAATCTCCACCGCACACTGGTGGACCAAGGAAGCTCGGCTGATATCTTATTTAAAACCGCCTTCGATAAACTCGGCCTACAGGAAAAAGAGCTCAGAGCATATCCGAACAGCTTGTTTGGACTAGAAGACACTCCAATCCAACCGCTCGGATACATCTCATTACACACTACCTTTGGAAAGGGAGCCCGGTCAATGACACTCAACATAGACTACATTGTAGTCGACGTAAGTTCAGCTTACAATGCCCTACTAGGTCGGACAACCCTAAATCAGCTCGCCACAGTAGTCTCGACTCCACATCTTTGCATGAAGTTCACAACTACAGAAGGGATCGCTACGATAAAAGGAGACCAGAGGACAGCGCGTCGCTGTTATAATGAAAGTCTGAACCTTAGAGGCGAAGGAGAAGAAATTCACACCATCGAACTCGGGGGAGTTCGAGGTCGGGAAGAACTTCGTCCACAACCTGAAGGCAAAATAGAAAAAGTCCAGATCGGAGATGTCCCAGATAAAGCAACGAATATCGGCGCAACCCTAAAAAGAGATGTAAAGGAGTCCCTTATACAGTTCTTAAAGGATAATGTCGACCTCTTCGCATGGAAGGCCGCAGATATGCCGGGCATAAATCCCAAACTAATGTGCCACAAGCTGGCAGTATATCTAGGATCTCGGCCAGTACAGCAGAGGCGCAGGAAGCTCGGACGAGAAAGATCCCAAGCCGTGGAAGAACAGGTACAAGCTCTACTGGAAGCAGGATTCATAAGAGAGGTCAAATACCCATTATGGTTAGCTAATGTTGTCCTAGTGAAAAAATCAAACGGAAAGTGGCGGATGTGCACTGACTACACCGACCTCAACAAAGCTTGCCCAAAAGATCCCTATCCACTCCCAAGTATTAACGCTCTGGTGGATGCTTCCTCCGGATACAAATACCTCTCATTTATGGATGCTTATTCAGGATACAATCAAATCCCGATGTACCCACCTGATCAAGAAAAAACCTCGTTTTTAACCCCAAAAGCAAATTACTGTTACGTCGTCATGCCATTCGAACTCAAAAATGCAGGAGCCACCTACCAAAGATTAATGAACAAGGTCTTTACAGACCATATCCGGAAACTCATGGAGGTATATGTGGACGACATGTTGGTAAAAACACAAGGCGAGGAGTCATTACTATCCGACCTTGCCTAAGTGTTCAATACCATAAGAAAGCACGGCATGCGACTTAACCCTGCAAAGTGCACCTTTGCAGTAGAAGCTGGCAAATTCTTGGGTTTCATGCTCACACAAAGAGGAATCGAAGCAAACCCGGACAAGTGCTGGGCTATACTCGACATGAAAAGTCTGACCTGTGTCAAAGAGCTGCAACAACTCAACGAGAGACTGGCAGCCTTGTCCAGGCTTTTAGCTGGATTAGCCATAAGATCTCTCCCCTTCTACGCCATGCTAAGGAAGGGAAAAAAAAGGTTCGAATGGACGCCAAAGTGCGAGCAAGCTTTCCAGGATTTCAAAAGATTCCTGGGACAACCACCTATTCTTACCTAACCACGGGAAGGAGAAGCACTCATATTATACCTTGCTGTGGGAAGTCGGGCAGTAGCTTCAGCATTGGTCAGAGAAGACGAAAGTGGACAACAACCATATACTTCATCAGTAAAGCGCTACAAAGGTCCGAGCTGAACTATCAAAAGATAAAAAAGTTTGCCTACGCTCTCATATTAACTTCTCGACAACTTCGCCCATACTTTCAAGCTCACACCATCAAGGTTCAGACCAATCAGCCCATAAAAGGCATTTTGCAAAAAATAGATTTAGCGGGAAGAATACTACAGTGGGCAATCGAGTTGTCCGAATTTGACCTTCAATATGAAGCTCGGACAGCCATCAAATCACAGTATCTGGCCGACTTCATTGCAGAATACACTGACACCCCGAAAAACCCTACAAAATGGAATCTCTATGTAGACGGCTCTTCAAACAAAACCGGGAGTGGAGCAGGTGTGATAATAGAAAGCGATTAGGGAACCCAAATCAAACTTTTCTTGAAGTTTGAGTTCCCTACTTCCAATAACCAGGCTGAGTATGAGGCGCTATTGGCTGGGGAGGTTGGAGCTCAAAAGCTTATCATCTTCAGCGACTCACAAGTAGTTACTTCACAAATAGAAAGGACCTACCAAGCCAAGGATCCTATCATAAAAAAGTACCTGGACAAAACCAGAGAACAGCTCGGACAATTCGAGAAATATGAGGTCCGCCACATACCTCGAGAACAGAATGCTCGAGCTGACGCACTCTCAAAACTAGCCAGCACCAAACCAGGGGACAATAATAGAAGTCTCATCCAAGAAATACTACAGAGCCCATCAATTTTAGAGGAAGAAGAGGTCCTAGCAATATCAGGCCAGGACCAAGGTTGGATGACCCCCATAATCAACTACCTTAAGTCGGAAATACTCCCTACAGACAAGAAGGAGGCAAAGAGGTTAAAGCGGGAGGCACAGCACTACACTATCATAAACAACATCCTATACAAGAGAGGACTTTCAACACCTCTACTAAAATGTGTGCCGACCTCTAACACAGAAGAGGTGTTAGAAGAAATACACAGTAGAACATGTGGCAACCATCTCGGAGCACGAGCTCTCGCCAAAAAGGTACTCCGAGCCGGATTCTATTGGCCGACCTTACAAAAAGAAGCCACTGATTTCATCAAGACATGTCCACCATGTCAGAAACACGCTAACTTCCACATCGCCCCACCAGAGGAACTCATCAGTGTAACATCACCTTGGCCATTTGCAAAATAGGGACTCGACCTCCTCGGGCCCTTCCCCCAAGGGTCGGGACAGGTCAAATTCCTTATTGTAGAGGTAGATTATTTCACAAAGTAGATTGAGGCAGAACCCCTAGCTAATGCCACTGCTCAAAGAAGTCGGAAGTTCCTATACAGGAACATTGTCACAAAGTTTGGGGTTCCTCACTCCATTACCACAAACAATGGCACTCAATTCACAGATGCAGGCTTTAGAAAGTTGGTAGCCGACTTGAAACTAAAACACCAATTCACATCCGTAAAACACCCTCAGGCTAATGGACAAGCAGAAGCTGCCAATAAAGTCATGCTAGCTGGGTTAAATCGGAGACTATAGGACGCAAAGGGAGCCTGGACGGAGGAACTCCCACAAGTCCTATGGGCATATCGAACAACTCCACATTCTACCACAAAGGAATCACCTTTCGGATTGGCTTATGGAATTGAGGCAATGATCCCGGTAGAAATTGAAGAAGGGTCACCCAAAACGATCATCTACAATGAAAAGGCCAACCCTCAACTTCAAAAGGAAGAGCTTGACCTACTTCCAGAAGTTTGAGAAAGAGCTCGGATCAGGGAAGAGGCGTTAAAGCGTCGAATGGCCTCAAGATATAATCGAAAGGTAGTACAGCGAAGCTCCGCTAACAATGACCTCATCCTAATCTGAAATGATATTGGAACAAGTCGACCTGGAGAGGGGAAGCTAGCGGCTAACTGGAAAGGACCCTACCGGATCACAGAGGTACTGGGAAAAGGCTACTACAAAGTGTCCAAACTCGAGGGGTGAGAGCTACCAAGGTCATGGCACGCCTGCAACCTAAAAAGATATTATATTTAGGAGGTAATAAAAAGATCTTAGGTCAGAAGGTGCACTCTTTTTCCGAAAAAAGGTTTTTTAACGAGGCACCAAGCCAAGATCTGCAAAGTTACCTGACTTAAGAAGGGTAAGCACCCACACATGTATATTTGCCTATTTTCTATTTTGAATAAATTTTTTCAGATCTTCTACAAAGTCTCTTTATCAAGACGCATTAATCTGAAACGCAAAAATTCATCGCCCGATTATAAAGCTACAGATCGGCAAAAGTGAAAAACCAAATTCACTGTCCGATCACGATAAGGTCGACAAAGATGAAAACCAAATTCATCAAAGGTTGGCCAAGCGAGGATCAAACTCACTACCCAATTTCTACAAAATTGGAAAGATGAAAAAGCGATAAAAATAGAATAATGCAAGAAGTTATAAAAAAGTAATCCATAGGAAGAGACCTGACGAGGTCCAACTAAAAATGGATTACTAGAAATAACTTAGAAGAGACCGACAGAAAAAAGTTAGCCTAAACTAGTCAAAGCTACAAAAGTTATAAAAAGTAATCCATTAAAAGAGACTTGGCAAGGTCCAACTAAAAATGGATTATTAGAAATAACTTAGAAGGGACCGACATAAAGAAGTCGGCCCAAGCCGATTCAAGCTACAAAGTTATAAAAAGTAATCCATAAAAAGAGACCTAGTAAGGTCCAACTAAAAATGGATTACTAGAAATAACTTATAGGGGACCGACGTGAAGAAGTCGGCCCAAGCTGATTAAAGCAACAGAGTTATAAAAAGTAAACCCATAAAAAGAGACCCGGCGAGGTCCAATTAAAAAAAAGGGATTACTAGAAATAACTCAAGGTTCGTCGAGAAAAATTAACTAACAGAAGACGTACGCTAGAAGGGACACAGTTCGACTCAAAAGGCCATGACCTCACCAAAATCAACCTACAAGTGTTCTATGAGAATACTACAAAGAATAAGTCGAACAAAATAAGCCTCAAAGGCTATTTCGACCAAGCAAGAAATAAATAAGCACAAAGGCCATCAAAAGAGGTCAGACAGCAAGATCCCAACACTCTAAAGATTCCGAGAAATGCCAACAAAAGCTGCAAACAAGCATATCAGGAAGAAGCAAAGCTACCATAATAAAATACTCAAGAGGCCACTCGAAAGTCGACCTCAAGAGCTTAAGAGACCATTTGTTTTTCTAAATAAGAGTTGCTAAAGAAAAGCAACTAAAGTATCCAAAGTCAAACAAACCACCAGTTACAAAAATCAGAAGTTAAAAGCCCACAAATTGGGCCGAAAAAGTTATAACCAATCATGAAGAGTTCACAGTTTCCCCGGTAGCAACGTCTTGGGGCGGAGTAGGAGGACGGGTTGAGATAGGGACAGCATCCACAGTCCCATCTGGACGGCTTAAAATCTGCACATCTGGGTCGGACTCGGGCTGGCTAACCTCGGCAGCAGGAGTTAAGGAAGTTGGAGCAGCAGAGCCTTTAACTAGCGGCTGGGGAGGAGGATCTTCATTATCATCTTCATCCGGGGCAGGGACGATCTTACCATTCTCCATGATATTATCCAAACTAAAAAGACTCGGGTCGAGCTCGGGGAGCTAGAACTCGGACCTGAGCCTTCAAGGTTTCGTAGGCATCAGTCACACTGCCCACGAGATGGCCTTGGAGCTCAGTATAATCACCTTGGACAGAATCCAAACTCTCCCTGGCCTCCAGCAGCTCACCATAAACCCGGACGTAGCTCTCCTTATGCTTCTGCGCCATTTCCTCAGCCAGATTTATAGAAGCCACAGCCGCAGTAGCCCGAGCCCTCTCATTCTCCAAATCAATCTCTAATTTGGCCACTTTGGCATCCAACTCATCCTTCAAACCTTTAATCCTGTCAATCTCAGACTTGGCCTCCTCCAAAAAAGTCTTTGTTGCATGAACCGGGATATCCTGAGCAATTCAAAAGAGGGCTGCACCAATGTGTGCCATCTTAACACTACTCCGGGTGATGAAATCCAGGTGGTGAAGAATGGACACGTCATTCATTGGAAGTCGGCTATAAGGGACTATTTGGTTGTCAATAAACCCCACGGCATCGAAGTCAGGGGCATCAAGGTCAAAGGGCTCAACAGTCTTTTGCTTCTTGGGTGGAGGACCAACAGATGGAGAAGAGGTAGCACCAGAGGTCGACACAGGGGGATCAGAAGGAGCAAGACGAACCTGAGGAGTAGGGATCACTCTCCTCGGCCCAGAATCACTGGAGGTTAGTTTCTTAGGAGGAACCTGAGAAGATCCCTCCCCAGCAGCTCTGGCCGAGATGTTTTTTGCAGTTGTAGCTTTCTAGGCTTTTTTAAAAGCCTTCATAGCATCCGAGGTCTTCGCCATCTCTGGAAAAAGAAAACCAGCAAAGTTAAGTCCCAATTAGAAAGAAAGGAATATATCTACAAGGTAAAGCAAACACAGCAAATCGACTACTCCCTAATTCGGCTCGCAAAAGGGAGAGATCCCCTAAAAACCTCTTAGTGTCAAGATGGAGAGGCTCCCCCCAGTTTTCCTCCAACACATGTACTAGAGCCTGCTCAACCTCAACCAACATCTCCCAAGTATATCTAGACACAACTACATTCTTTTGCCAATCTAAGGGGAAAGCGGGCTCGTCATTTTCATCCAAAAAGAAGGGTCGAGCTCCTTCAACAGCTCGGACCTTGAAGAAATAGTTCTTAAAATCTCTAAAAGATTCATCATACATGGCAAAAACTTTCTTCCCCTCAGTAGCTCGGAAAGAAATCCAAGAAGCCTTCTTCTTAGCCACCCCGAGTTTTGTCAAGACAAAAAGAAAAAGAAAGAGAGTTTGAGAAGGTCGGACATCCAACTCCTGACACAGTAATTGAAAGATTTTAATGAAGCCCCACGAATTTGGGTGAAGTTGGGATCGAGATACATTGCATGACCACAACAAGTTGGTCTCAACAGAAGTAAAGGGAAAGGTAATGTTCATTTGGCTGAAAAAATAGTCATAAGCATAAAAGAAGGGACGTTCCCCCTAGACCGAAGAAGAAAAACAAACCCTCTCATCAGGATCAGGCGCTACAAACTCATAATCCTTCTCTTGCTCCCGATTACTACAAATCCTGTGATGTTTCCTAAGCTCCACACAGTACTCAGCATTAACCACAGAAACACACATCAAAATGAGGGAGTCTAGCCAGTCTGACATGCCCTCAGGGACTTTGGAGGACGTCTCGACAATATTTTTTCGAGAAGACATGGGTCAACTAGTCCTACATTAAGAAAAAGGAAAATGAGTTACTAATCAAACAGCTCGAGCAAGTTAAAGAGAGCAACTCGGACAAAAATAGATACAACTCAGACTAAGGCATGCAAATGTTAAGAAAACAGATATAGCAGCGAAAGAAAACCCCAGGACTCACACCAAAGGTCCAGGGGAATCTTTTGGAAGCAGTACAGGACCAAAATTGACAAAACCCAAAACCTTAGCACCATTCCACAAAAAAAAACATAAAGAAGATCAAATCTTACTCTGGCAAAAAATGACCTCCCTCAAACAGCAACACTCCGAAGGATAAAATCACAAAAGGAATCAAAAGTTACCATCTTTTCACAAATTATCAACAAGGGAAACTATCGACATCAAACATGCTAAAGGGGAAATCAGCAAAGATGCAACCTTTTTTTTTCAAAACAAGTAGTTCACTATCCCAAAAGCTTCAATCAGAAGATACAATCAGAAACAGTAACAACACTCAAAGCCCTAAATACGTCAAACGACAAAAGGTCATACAAAAGGAAGAAGACCCACCTGTAGTAAGGAGGAGACGATAAAAGCTGAAAGATTGAAGCAACGACGAAGCCGCACCAGACAAATCACCTTTCGAACAAAAGAAACGAAGTAGTAACAGTCAAAGAAGAGAAAGAGAGAAAAATTGAGACGAAAGCTTTGAAAATTTCAAAATGAAGATACGAAGAGGGAAGTAAAAAGGAAACGGCAAAAAGTTAATGGAGCATTTAAACTTCGCACGTTCCCAAGGAAAAACGCAAAACACGCGTTCTGATTAAAAGGAGTGAGAAAAAATGCTCCACATTCAAGCAGCTCTACAAAACGGAATCGACAATGCTCGAGCTCGACTTCACCAAAAAGGGGTCAAAGGTATAAAAAAGACACGACCTCAAAGGAAAGATTGAACTCAAGCAGGGGCATTGTTCATACCCTGGGTCGGAGCTGTACGACCCGGGCTAACTGAAGATAAGTCGACTGACCTGTCCAGACCAGGATTACCCGACCTCTTTATAAAAGAGGTTGGCTAAAATGCTATAGAGGCCCAAGAAGGCCCAAACAGAGGAACGCGACCCAAATCTAAAGGCAGCCCAAGCCTAGAAAGATAAGGGTGGTTCCCTTAAAGATAAGATGACTTCACTCAAAAGATAAGATAAGATAACTATCTTATCCCAAAGAGAAGATCAATTCACACCATTATAAATACACTGGAGCACCCAGGTATAACTCATACTCTGATTCTACTAAAAACCTGCTTAATACCCTTGCTAAATTAAGCATCGGAGTCCCTTGTAGGAACTACCACCCTCCAGTGACGAAGGATCAGCAGCACCCCCAGTCCAACAAGTCGGATGCAACAGCTCCGGCCACCATCCACAAGTCAGACACGTCAGCGCCGACCAACACAGAAGATCTCGTCCGAGATCGACCTACAGTTTCAGATAACCCTCGGAACAGATCCTTAGCTTGGTCGCTCCTTTCTATTTGTGAGGTTACTACTTGTGAATTACTAAACACGGTAAGCTTTTGAACTCCTACCTCCTTAGCTAGCCTTAAACCAGCCAGTAGTGCCTCGTATTCAGCTTGGTTATTTAGCTCGATTTGGATTCCCTGATCACTTTCTATAATTACACCTGCGCCATTCCCGGTTTTGTTTGAAGAGTCGTCCACATAGAGATTCCATTTTGTGGGAGTTCCCGGGGTGTCAGTGTACTCTGCAATGAAGTCGGCCATATACTATGATTTGATGGCTGTCCGAGCTTTATATCGAATATCAAATTCAGATAACTCGACTGCCCATTGTAGGATTCTTCCAGCTAAGTCTATTTTCTGTAGGATGCCTTTTATGGGCTAGTTGTTACAAACTCTGATAGTGTGAGCTTGAAAGTATGGGCGGAGTCGTTGAGAAGTGAGTATGAGGGCATAGGCGAACTTTTCTATCTTTTGATTGTTTAGTTCGGCCTCTTGTAGAGCCTTGATGATGAAGTAGACGGGTTGTTGCCCACCTTCGTCTTCTCTGACTAGTGCGGAGGCTATTGCCCGACTTCCCACTGCGAGGTATAATATGAGATAAGTTGGTCTTCTTTCTTCCTGGATTCTTTATCCTTGTCCTGTGGTGGGTTAGGAGAATCTGTTTTTGAGCTATCTCCCAATCGAGAGTTCTCCTCCAGATTGATATATTTTTCCGCCCTTTCTTGAACCTCGTTTAGAGATGTTGGGTACTTCTTGGATATTGAGTGGCTGAAAGGTCCTTCTCTTAGGCCATTGATGAGTCCCATGATGGCCGCTTCTTGTTGGAAGACTTTGTATGTCAAGGCATGCTTTTCCATGTAGCTGCAAAGGCTTTTCCGATCTCCTTGTTTAATTCCCAGCAAGCTTGGAGCGTGTTTGGCTTTATCCTTCTGGATGGAGAACCTAGCGAGGAACTTTTTAGCAAGGTCGTCAAAACTTGTGATGGATCTTGGAGGTAAACTGTCGAACTACTATATTGCTATCTTTGTTTGGGTAGTCAGGAAGGCTTTGCATCGAATGGCGTCCGAGGCGTCAGTGAGATATATTTTGCTTCTAAAATTGTTGAGGTGATGGCTTGGATCCGATGTGCCGTCGTACGGGGTCATGTCGGGAGCTTTGAAGTCCTTTGGGATTTTAGCTTTCATGATCTCTTTGTTGAATGGGTTTTGATCTTTGTGGGGGCTATCTTTATGACTGGATCGAGCGGTCTTGGTTTTGAGATCGGCTTCGAGCTTTTAAGAGTTTGTCCTCTAGCTTTCAATGTCGTCTTGTTTCTCTCCGAAGGTCTCTTTCGGCTTCCCGTTGATGCTCAGTTTCTTGTTCCAACTGTTTAAGGCAATTCTGTTGCTCACGGATAGCTTCCAAAATTTTTGTGTTTGGGGGTTGCTTATCTCCCCCGTTTTGAGGTGTGTCTGGAGGTGGCGTCCGTGTTTTTGTTTGGCATTCTGTCCACCAAACCAAAGTTATGGTCGTTGTCATGGTCGTCTGCCATGGTGATGGGATGACTTCCAGGTTCCCTGGCAACGGCGCCAATGTTCTGAGGGTTACCTGAAACTGTAGGTCGATCTCGAACGAGATCTACTGTACTGGTCGGAGCTGTCCTGTCCGACTTGTTGGATCTGGTGGCCGGAGCTGTCGTGTCTGACTTGTTGGTTCTGGTGGCCGAAGCTGTTGCGTCTGACTTGTTGGACTTGGCGGTGCTGCTGATCCTTCGTCACCGGAGGGTGGTGGTACCTACAAGAGACTCCAATGCTTAAGTTTGCACGTGCTTTAGGCAGGTTTTTAGTAGAATTAGAGTATGAGTTATACCTAGGTGCTCCAGTGTATTTATAATGGTGTGGAGTGATCTTCTCTTGAGATAAGATAGTTATCTTTGAGTGAAGTCATCTTATCTTTAAGGGGAACCGCCTTTATCTTTCTAGTCTTGGGCTGCCTTTAGATTTGGACTGTGTCCCTTCGTTTGGGCCTGCTTTGGGCTCCTCTGGGGATTTGGCCGACCTCTTTTGAGAAGAGGTCGGTAATGGGCCAACTTTAAGAGGTCGGTCATGGGCCAACCTTCCGAGAGGTCGGCCAACCCGGTCCTTTATAGCTCGAACCGATGCATGAACACCTACCCTACCTTTATAGCTTGAACATTTTTTATTTTTCTGCGGGTAAGGTAGGGTTTAGAACTTTAGGGTGCGGGTAGGGTTAGGGTTGAGAGATTCTCAACCCACGGGTAGGGTAGGATAGAGTTTTAAGAAAGTTTTCAACCCGCGGGTAGGGTTAGGGTAGAGTCCAAACCTACCCTACCCTACCCATTGCCAGCCCTAGTTTTAGGTTCTTTTGTTGGCGTGAATCATCACGACCAGTCGACACTTCTTGGATGTGCGCTGATGAATAATGAGGACATTCAATCATTCAAATGGAAATTTGAGTGTTGGCTACGTTGCATGGGAGGGAAGGCACCAAAAGGCATTCTTACCGATCAATGCACATCGATTCAAAGGGCAATTGAGCTATGCATGCCAACAACAATTCACCGCTGGTGTATCTGGCACATCATGAAGAAGATCCCAAGCAAACTAAACAGCCACAAGGGACACATTGATATTGAACAAGAGATGAGCCATGTTCTTTGGAACTCGTACACAAAAGACATATTTGACAAAAACTGGAAGGATTTCCTCACAAAGTATGGCCTCGGAGGCAAGAAGTGGCTTTCAGGTAATTGAGGTTTCAATTCAAATTATTTTCATGCACAAATCTTTTTTTCCCAAAGCATGCATTGTTTTCGGTTCACCACACCTTATGGGTTCGGTTTGTTTTACAGAGCTGTACAAGGATCGGCATATATGGATTCCAGTTTACTTGGATCACCACTTCTGGGCCGAGATGAGAAGCACACAAAGGAGCGAGAGAATGCATTCATTTTTTAACAAGTTCATTGTTCACCCTACCACACAGAGCTTTACACTTAGGATGTAAAACAGAGATGGCGAAGTGCTACGACCTCTAAAAGTAAAAATTTAATATATAATATAGTGTAAAAGGTTTATAACTAGGAGCCTTTGAAGAAAGGGATAACGCAAAATTGTTAAATTGAAAAGCACAACACTCCGTGTACGGTAACGTAAGCAGGATAGAGCAAGCTAATGAAATTATATACTAAGAGTTCCAAAACACATGTAACAAAACTCAAAACTCGGCTCGCAAAGATAAACCGGTCCGAGCACATAGTTATACATATATAGATATATAGGAAAAACCCAAAAGAAAACCCAAAATGCAGAGTTACAAAATCCTGAATCTCCAAAATCACCTCTAAGAGGAATTAATACAGCATATATATATATATAATAGATGGAGATAATAAGTATCTAAACAAATACAAATAACCAAAATAAACCCGAAAGATAAAGATCTTTGCAACATCAGAAGCTTCCAGCATGCCTCAGCAAGGTGCCACCTGCCCTGCATCTGAAAACCACAAAACCCGCATGGGTGAGAACCGGAGGTTCTCAGCATGGTAACAGTGCCCACATATCTAACATATAATGGCCAGGGAAAACCGAAGGCAATCCTAGAACTTCCAACAGATAATTAAAGCTTAAAACATAATTAAACCATAAAATTAAAATAGACAACTAGCTAAGGGTCTTCAGAGCTATCTAAAACTCCCCTTTCTGACTCCTCCAAACCTCCCAACCACCAATGGAACCAAATGCAATAACCACAATTATTACAAACAGAGAAATCACAAATAGGATTCAAATATAGTAGATAATCAAGTAGCATTTAGTTATGCAATCACTTAGGCAATCCAAACAAGACATATAGATGCATATGACTCATGCCTGTCCTAGTGGCTGATGAGTCTCATCTGTTGGTTATAAAGCCAACCCGACAAGTCCTGGAAGCTAACCATTGGACTGTCCTTCTATCGCACATTCCCAACTCGAGTAATTCTCAATCATAAACATAATCATAATCATAATCATACAACACCCACATTGGTGTTTATCCACGGGGGCGAGCTCATCCGAAACTTTCACAGTGTCCAGCCACCCTTGCGACATAGGGTCAGCAGAGTATCGAGTCTCAACTTGGAGCACGTGGTGGCTAGTCACTGCTTTCATCCAGGAAAACTAGTATCTCAGATAATTATTTCACATCCACTCATAACATCCCATAATTATTCATTATGACCGTATCATCACTCATCATAACCCGGGACAAGTGGGAAGAAACCACAACATTTGCGTTCATCCGGGGAGCCTCTATACTAACCAACCTCGAGCAAGTGGGGCGAAACTATAACCCTTGCATCTACCTAGGAGGTACATTCTCATATGCCCAGGAGGAACCAAGGAGGGGATCCTAACCTCCTACCATCTCGCTGGGGGCGATTTTACAATGCCAGAAGGAACAAAGAAGGGGATCCTCACCTTCCACCATCTCTCTGGGGTCGCACTTTCCAGAAAGAGAGCTCAAGATAAAACAATCATTCACATTCACATTTTCATTTCCAGCCATAAATCACAATTTTTTATCATAGCCATCCGGCTCATAACATAATCTATAACCAGCCAATAATCATTATTAAATAATGTCCTTCGGCTCACGGCATACACCACACTTCCATCATCACCCTCAGCAACTCATACAATCATAATTAATCATAATTCATCATTAACCCTCTCCTTACTTCACTCTTAAGCTACCACCTTTCCTAGCTTCCTCTCATTACTAGGCATACTATACAGATCTAGGACTAAACGGATGAAAATAGAGGCTTAGAAGTTTGAAATTTAGTTTTAAAAACACAAAAGTCATATTTGCTGAAAACAGGGTCACGGAAGATTACAAGCTTGCTGGGAAAGTGAAAAATTTAAAAACAAGGTTTATATAAGAAAACAGGGCAGTGTGCGTACGCACAGAGGAGTGCATGCGCACGCCTAGAAGAATTTCAAGATGTGTGCGTACACATAGAGGTGTGCGTACACACAGGAGTAAAATCTTTGCAATTCTGTTCGCTCGCACAAGGCGTGTGAATGCCCTCAATAGAACATGCTTCCCAACGTGTGCGTGCTGGTGTACGGAATTGTGATTCACACTTTTCACAACTCCGATACAACTAACCAACAAGTGCACTGGGTCGTCCAAGTAATACCTTACGTGAGTAAGGGTCAATCCCACGGAGATTGTCGGCTTGAAGCAAGCTATGGTCATCTTGTAAATCTCAGTCAGGCGGATTCAAATGGTTATGAGGTTTTGATAATTAAAAGATAAATAAAACATAAAATAGGATAAAGATACTTATGTAATTCCTTGGTGGGAATTTCAGATAAGCGTTTGGAGATGCTTTGTTGCCTCTGAACCTCTGCTTTCCTATTGTCTTCATCCAATCATGCGTACTCCCTTCCATGGCAAGCTGTAACATCCTCTCAGTGAAAATGGTCCGGCTACGGTTTCTGTACGGCTAGTCAATTGTCGGATTTCTCGTCTCGGATGAAAAATACCAGGCACAGCTACCGCAGGGCTAATCATCTATCGGTTCTTACTTGTGTCGAAATAGGATACATTTATCCTTTTGCACACTGTCACTGCACCCAACATTCGCGAGTTTGAAGCTTCTTCACAGTCATCCCTTCCCAGATCCTACTCGAAATACCACAGACAAGGTTTAGACTTTCCAGATCTCAGGAATGCTGTCTATTGGTTCTAGCCTATACCACGAAGATCCTAATCATGGATTTGGATGCTCTGTTGTCAGGAGAGGCGATGCAAATCTGTGGATCAGAGACCCAAGAGAATATACTCCAGCTGTCGTCTAATGACTACGTTGAACATCATGTAGACCGTTTTGTGGTTGTCAGGCACGCGGATATAGGCTAAGCGAGTAACGAAGATTGGGTGATTGTCACGGATAACCCCTTCATTCAGACTTAACTAAATTAAGTACAAGAGTATATCTTGGAGAAGAAGTAGGCATGAATTGAAAGAGAAACAGTAGTAATTGCATTAATTCATGAGGAACAGCAGAGCTCCACACCTTAATCTGTGAGGTGTAGAAACTCCACCATTGGAAAATACATAAGAGAGAAGTCTAGGGATGGCCAAATGGCCAGCCTCCCAAATGGCCTAATATGATTTCTAAATGTTGAAGAAAAGCCAAAAAGGTCATTTTATAATAGTAAAAAATTCTATTTATACTAAACTAGTAACCTAGGTTTACAGAGAATAAGTCTAAGTGCAAAAATCTACTTCTGGGGCCCACTTGGTGAGTGTTTGGTCTGAGCCTTGAAGCTTTCACGTGCATAGGCCCTTCTTGGAGTTAAACGCCAGCTTGGATGCCAGTTTGGGCGTTTAACTCCAGCTTTGGTGCCAGTTCTGGCGTTTTACACCAGAAAAGGGTCTCTGACTGGCGTTTGGATGCCAGTTTAGGCCATCAAATCTCTAACAAAGTATGGACTATTATATATTTCTGAAAATCCCAAGATGTCTACTTTCCAACTCAATTGAGAGAGCACCAATTAGGCTTCTATAGCTCTAGAAAATCCACTTTGAGTGCAGGGAGGTCAGAATCCAACAGCATCTGCAGTCCTTTCTCAGCCTCTGAATCAGATTTTTGCTCAGGTCCCTCAATTTCAGCCAGAAAATACCTGAAATCATAGAAAAACACACAAACTCATAGTAAAGTCCAGAAAGGTGAATTTTTGCATAAAAACTAATAAAAATATACTAAAAAGTGACTAGAACATACTAAAAACTACCTAAAAATAATGCCAAAAAATGTATATATTATCCGCTCATCACAACACCAAACTTAAATTGTTGCTTATCCCCAAGCAACTGAAAATAGAATAGGATAAAAAGAAGAGAATATACAATAAATTCCAAAATATCAGTGAAACTTAGTCCCAATTAGATGAGCGGGACTAGTAGCTTTTTGCTTCTGAACAGTTTTGGCATCTCACTTTATCCTTTGAAGTTCAGAATGATTGGCATCCATAGGAACTCAGAATTTGGATAGTGTTATTGATTTTCCTATTTTAGTATATTGATTCTTGAACACAACTACTTTATGTATCTTGGCCGTGACCCTCATCATTTTGTTTTCCAGTATTACCACCGGATACATAAATGCCACAGATACATAACTGGGTGAACCTTTTCAGATTGTGACTCAGCTTTGCTAGAGTCCCCAGTTAGAGGTGCCCAGAGTTCTTAAGCACACTCTTTTTGCTTTGGATCACGACTTTAACCACTCAGTCTCAAGCTTTTCACTTGGACCTGCATGCCACAAGCACATGGTTAGGGACAGTTTGATTTAGCCGCTTAGGCTAGGATTTTATTCCTTTGGACCCTCCTATCAATTAATACTCAAATCCTTGGATCCTTTTTACCCTTGCCTTTTAGTTTAAAGAGTTATTGGCTTTTTGCTCTTGCCTTTTGGTTTAAAGAGCTATTGGCTTTTTCTGCTTGCTTTTTCTTCATTTTTTTTGCCATTTTTTTTCGCAAGCTTTGTGTTTTTCACTGCTTTTTCTTGCTTCAAGAATCAATTTTATGATTTTTCAGATTATCAATAACATTTCTCTTTTTTCATCATTCTTTCAAGAGCCAACAATTTTAACATTCATAAACTTCACTATCAAAAACATGCACTGTTCAAGCATTCATTCAGAAAACAAAAAGTATTGTCACCACATCAAAATAATTGAACTATTTTCAAGATAAAATTTGAAACTCATGTACTTCTTGTTCTTTTGCAATAGAAACATTTTTCATTTAAGAAAGGTGAAGGATTCATGGAATTATTCATAGCTTTAAGACATAGTACTACACACTAATGATCATGTAATGAAGACAAAAACATGGTCAAATATAAAGCATAAAAATCGAAAAATAGAAAAGCAAATAGACAAGGAGATTAAGAAACGGGTCCACCTTAGTGATGGTGGCGTCTTCTTCCTCTTGAAGAACCAATGGCATTCTTGAGCTCCTCTATGTCTCTTCCTTGCCTTTGTTTCTCCTCTCTCATGGCTATTTGATCTTCTCTAATCTCATGGAGAATGATGGAGTGCTCTTGGTGCTCCATTCTTAGTTGCTCCATGTTGGAACTCAAATCTCCTAAAGAAGTGTTGAGTTTCTCCCAATAGTTGTGTGGAGGGAATTGCATCCCTTGAGGTATCTCAGGGATCTCTTGATGAGGGACTTCCTCATGCTCTTGTTGAAGTCCATGAGTGGGCTCTCTTGTTTGCTCTATCCTCTTTTTGGTGATGGGCTTGTCCTCTTCAATGAGGATGTCTTTCTCTATGACAATTTCGGCCGAATTGCATAGGTGACAAATGAGATGAGGAAAGGCTAACCTTGCCAAAGTGGAGGGCTTGTCAGCCACCTTGTATAGTTCTAGAGGTATGATTTCATGAACTTTCACTTTCTCTCCAATCATGATACTATGGATCATGATAGCCCAATCCACAGTTACTTCGGACCGGTTGCTAGTAGGAATTATGGAGCGTTGGATGACCTCTAACCATCCTCTAGCCACGGGTTTAAGGTCATGCCTCCTTAGTTGAACCGGCTTGCCTTTGGAGTCTCTCTTTCATTGGGCTCATTCCACACAGATGTCCTTGAGGACTTGGTCCAACCTTTGATCAAAGTTGACTCTTCTAGTGAAAGGATGAGAGTCTCCTTTCATTATTGGCAAGTTGAACGCCAACCTCACATTTTCCGGACTAAAATCTAAGTATTTCCCCCCGAACCATTGTGAGCCAATTCTTTGGGTCCGGGTTCATACTTTGATCATGGTTCCTAGTAATCCATGCATTAGCATAGAACTCTTGGACCATTAAAATTCCGACTTGTTGAATGGGATTGTTGAGAGCTTCCCATCCTCTTCTCTGAATCTCATGTCGGATCTCCGGATATTCACTCTTTTTGAGCATGAAGGGGACCTCGGGGATCACCTTTTTCTTGGCCACAACTTCATAGAAGTGGTCTTGATAGACCTTTGAGATGAATCTCTCCATCTCCCATGACTCGGAGGTGGAAGCACTTGCCTTCCCTTTCCTCTTTCTAGAGGTTTCTCCGGTCTTAGGTGCCATTGATGGTTATGGAAAATTAAAAAGCAGAGCTTTTTCCCACACCAAACTTAAAAGGTTTGCTCGTCCTCGAGCAAAAGAAGAAAGAAGAGAGTAGAAGAAGAAGAAAATGAGGAGATTAGGGCGTGTGAAAGGTTCGGCCAAGGGGGTGAAGAGTGTTTGAGATGTGTGAAATGGAAGGAGTAAGGAGTGGTATTTATAGGGTAAGGGAGAGAGGGGGTCCGTGTGGGATTGGGTGGGTTTGGGGGGGAATGGTTTGAATTTGAATGGTGAGGTAGGTGGGATTTTATGATGGGTTTTTGGGAATTAGTGGATGGATGTGAGTGGTGAAGAGAATATGGGGAAGAGGGTAGGATTTGATAGGTGAATGGTGTTTGGAGAAGAGTATTATAGAAATGTGTAAAGAGAAGAGAGTGTGAGGTGGGGGTAGTGGGGATCCTGTGGGGTCCACAGATCCTGAGGTGTCAAGGACTTCTCATCCCTGCACCTCCCTGGCGTTTAAATGCCCTCTATGTGCCATTCCTGGCGTTAAACGCCAGGTTGCTGCCCATTTCCAGTGTTAAACACCAGTCTGCCTGCTAGTTCTGGCGTTTAACGCCCAGTATAGTGCCAGACTGGGCGTTAAATGCCCATTCTGCTGTCCTTACTGGCGTTTAACACCAGCCAAACTCCAGACACCTTTTTCTAGTGTTTACGCCAGTTTGCCTACCAGTTCTGGCATTTAACACCCAGAATGGTGCCAGGCTGGGCGTTAAACACCCATTTGGCTATCCTTACTAACGTTTAAACGCCAGTAAGCTCGTCCTCTAGGATGTGCTG